>NC_057815.1:73781445-74092366 GCF_910594005.1 Cervus elaphus | reverse complement strand
TGGCTGAAAAATGCTCCAAATTTAATCAGATTAGACTGTAGACCAAGTTATATCCAGAGCATTGTTGAAAGCAGTAAAGTAATTGTTTGGCAACTAGCAGGGCCAAAGAGGTGGATAGGATGCCACTGGAGACAAACAGCTTCACAGAGAGGTCAGGAAAAGAGACAGTCAAAGAAGACTGTGATAAAACCACTGTTAACCTAGGACAACTGTATTCATGCTCAAGGCTGTGCTCTCTGAGCAGTGACAGGGAGTCTTCAAACTGTGGAGGAAATAGACATCACTCAATTAGCTAGTTCGATACTTCCCTGGTGGCTCAGACAATAAAGCATCTGCCTACAATGCAGGAGACCTGGGTTCGATCCCTGGGTCAGGCAGATCTCCTGGAGAAGGAAATGGCAACCCACTCCAGTACTCTTGCCTGGAAAATCCTATGGACAGAGGAGCCTGGTAGGCTATAGTCTATGGGGTCATGAAGAGTCGGACATGACTGAATGACTTCACTTTCAATTAACTAGTTCAGTCAATTCATTAAATAAGAAATAAGAAAATAACAAATCCTGGAAGCATTTGCTTGTGTATGGGGATATATTCAGTTTGTGCAATATTACTTAAAGTGTCCAATTATTAACCAAAAATTATAAGACATGTAATGAAATAGGAATAAGAACAAAAGAAAACAAAAAGTAAAATGGCAGATGTAATTCCAACTATATCAATAACAACAATAATAGTGAATGGATTAAATAATACAATCATAAAAGCAAAGATTGTTAGACTTTGAAAAAAATGATCAAATCATATCCTAGATAAAAGATATATATCTGAAATAAAGAAATTTTACATCTCAATAGTAAAAGGACAATCCAATAAGAAATGAACAAATAACATTTGTTCAGAGAAGATATTCAAGTGGCCAACAAGCACATGAAAAAATGCTCGACATCATTCATCATTGGGGAAATTCCAATCAAAAGCACAATAGGATATCATTTGACATCCAGTGGGGTGACTATAATAAAAAAGATGGACAATAAGAAATGTTGGTGAAAATGTGGAGAAATTGTAACCCTTATACACTGCTGCTAGTCAGAATGTAAAGTAGTGTATTGACTTTGGAAAACAGTGCAGTGATTCTTTAAAAGGTTAAATATACAGTTGCCATATTACAATTAATATACATGATAGAGGCAATTTCATATATTTGATAGGCATATGAAATCATGTGTACAGCGGCATTATTCATAATCAACTCATTTGTCAAGTCAGTGACTGGATGAGCAAACTATGGTATATATGAACAATAGATAAATAATACAGCAATAAAACAAGGAAAGGAATGAATGCTGCAAAATGGGTGAAATGGCAATAGTATTCCAAGAAATCATTCATGAAAGATCACATATTGCGTGATTCTGTTTGTATGAAATGTCTAGAACAGGCAAGTGCTGTGGTGTGCTGAGTCGCTTCAGTTGTATCTGACTCTTTGTGACCCTACGGACAGCAGCCCCACCAGGGAAGTCTCCAGGCACGAATACTGGGGTGGGTTGCCATGACTTCCTCCAAGGGATCTTCCCCACCCAGGGATCGAACCTGAATCTCCTGCTGTGCTGCGTTTGCTTTGCAAGCAGATTCTTTTCCACTGAGCCACTTGGGAAGCCCAGAACAGGCAAGTATACAGACAATAAGAAGTAGATTATTCTTTCCCCAGACCTGAGGGGATTGAAAGTAATGGGAATGATCTCTAATTTGTCCAAATTTCTTTTCTGAAATTTTGAAAGTGTAAAATTGATTGTGTCTATGGTCGCACAACAGTGAATATTCTGAAAACCATTGAATACCTTAAGTGGGTGAATTGTATTGTATGTGAAATATATTTCAACAAAGCATACCATTTTATGGATTGGTTGGCCAAAAACTTCATTAAGGTTTTCCTATGACATCGCCTGAATGAACTTTTTGACCAACTCCATATCTAAATGTTTTGTATCACCTTTTGGTTTAAATTCACTTCCATACTCACAGATTTCCATAGAATAAAAAATTATATCTTATAAAGTATTTTATCCCCTTAGCCTAATTCCCAATAAACTATTTTTATTTTTTCTTTGTTTTAGTTGCTGATTCCAAAATAAAAAATTTAGTTTATAATTACTGATTTATTCCTCAAAGATGAATATGTTGAAGCTAAAATTCCCTAGTAGAATACATTAATTGCACATCTTTTATTAGCACTTCGAGGAAAGGGTTTAAATAATTTGTTAATTAAATCAATTGTTTAGTTTGTATAAAAGGCACATTTCATAATTGTTTATTAATGATGATGGCAAGGTTATATTACTATAAACTTTACTTTTGAGATGTGGTATATTATTTTTATGGAGTTCTTCTCTCTCTTTCTCATTCTCTCTGTCTCACACACATGCACACACCCCATCCATGTTGTTGTTAGCAATATTAGAACCCTAATATTTGAAATCAGAATTGTCAAGATTCTTGAGCCCCAACTCTGTGGAACATTAGTTCAGTAGCTGGCCATCCAAGTAAGAGAGGTATAAGATTCCAGTTTCTAGATGAAATTCAATTTAGAAATACCTTTGGAGAATAGGTCCAATTGTATTACAGTAATTAAATCTGTTAAATGTTTGAAAAATAGCTTTGTACCATATGTATATCAAAGTTCCATTCAACCTACATGATAGACATGCAATAGAAGTTTGAACTGCATCAGAAATATCATCAAGATTTGAGATATCAGCAACCTCATTTTTCAGAATGAGAAGAGATTATTTCAGCTCAAGAATTATCTCTTAACATGAAATATTGGCAGTGTCATAAGTCCATATAGAGCCATTGGGAATGTCAGCATAGAAGGGATGTATTATTTCCATCAAAGGAAAGAAAGGAAAATTGTACTTGTTAATAATGCTGTAATGGCTTGGAAGTTTCCTGTGCCTAGATTTTCTTTTCCTTTAGCTTTGTATTTTCTCTGAAAATCACCAGACTATGTGAAGTTTCTGTAAATAATAGTAGACAACTCAGGAACAATATGCAAATAATAGAAACTCTGTTAGCATATTCTTGAGACTAAGATATATCTTTTAAATATAGTGAACAACACTTGGGCAAAAGCAAGTAAAACTGAAAATTACATCATGTAACAATTTCTTTTTGAAAAATGAGTTGACAAAACTTGTTTTTGTTTGTGTCTTATTCTTGTAACTACTGAGGTCCTACTAAGAGGCTAGCAAATTTTGATTTATAAGAACTGAGGGCAATCCCATTGATCATTCAGACCACATTTACATCTGTCACTTATAAAGATTACTGTCAATCAAAATGCATTTAAGGAATGAATTTTGCATTAATACACATTAGAGTGTCATAAGTAAAATTGAAACACTGTTTGAATATATAGTCTCCAACTTAGTTATTTTCCACCAAATACCCACTTCTAAACACAGCTTTAATATTGCTAGCTTTTATTTCTTGATCCCTCATTGAGTATAATGAGTTACATTGTAATGCATCCTGCTTAGCCTTGCTAATGTAGAGCACATAGCATTTAAAATCAGTCAGCAGTGATTTCACATTGGCAACAGAAGTGGTCCATTCTTCATGCTTGCCTTTTTTGACTTTGAAGATTGAAGACTGAAGACATTTAGTTTTGTTTTAGAGTCAAATAGAAAATGTAATGCTCAAGGCAGTAAGACAAAAATGGGGAAATCGGTATTGGTTGTTTTGCAGAACATTTAGAATCATGGTAAAAGAATTAACCCAAATTGATTACTGCATCTATCATGAATATTTCTGAATGAGGCTTTAGGTATATCAGGAATAATTTTTTATGCATTTCATTTATTTCCAATTGAAGGATAATTATAATGTTGTGTTCATTTCTGCCATACATCAACATGGATCAGCCATAGGTATACATATGTTCCCTTCCTCTTGAGCCTCCCTCCCTCCCACCCTATCCCACTCCTCTAGGTTGTCACAGATCCCTGAATCATACAGCAAAAGTTTTAATTGAAACTCTGCACCAGCTCTTCAGAATAGTGACATCTATGGAAACTGCCTGTGCCACATGTGCAAAATACTTAGAGCTGTATGGTGTCTTTTCTGATGATTCATACCTACAAAACTATCAGTTCAGTTCAGTGACTCAGTGGTGTCTGATTCTTTGTTACCCCATGGACAGCAGCACAACAGACTTCCCTGTCCTTCACCAGCTCCCAGAGCTTGCTCAAACTCATGTCCATTGAGTCAGTGATGCCATCCAAACATCTCATCCTCTGTTGTCCCCTTCTCCTCTTGCCTTCAATCTTTCCCAGCATCAGGGTCTTTTCAAATGAGTTAGTTCTCATCAGGTGGCCAAAGTACCAAAGTATTGGAAATTCAGCTTCAACATCAGTCCTTCCAATGAACATTCAGGACTGATTTCCTTTAGGATGGACTGGTTTGATCTCCTGGCAGTCCAAGGGACTCTCAAGAGTCTTCTCTAACACCACAGTTCAAAAGAATCAATCCTTTAGCGCTCAGTTTTCTTTATGGTCCAACTCTCACATCCATACATGACTAATGGAAAAACCATAACTTTGACTAGATGGGCCTTTGTTGTCAAAGTAATGTCTCTGTTTTTTAATATGCTGCCTAGGTTGGTCATAGTTTTTCTTCTAAGGAGCAGGAGTCTTTTAATATCATGGCTAAGAAGTTACCATCAGCAGTGATTGTGGAGCCCAAGAAAGAAAGTCTGTCATTGTTTCCATTGTTTCCCCATCTATCTGTCGTGAAGTGATGGGACCAGGTGCTATAATCTTCATTTTTTGACTGTAGAGTTTTAAGCCAGCTTTTTCACTCTCCTCTTTCACTTTCATCAAGAGACTCTTTAGTTCCTCTTCACTTTCTGCCATAAGGGTGGTGTCATCTGCATATCTGAAATTATTGATATTTCTCCCATCAATCTTGATTCCAGGATGGGCTTCATCCAGCCTGGCATGTTGCTTGATGTACTCTGCATATAAGTTAAATAAGCAGGGTAACAATATACAGCCTTGACGTACTTCTTTCCCAGTTTGGAACCAGGCCATTTTTCCAAAGCAACGGTTCTAACTGTTGCTTCTTGATCTGCATATAGATTTCTCAGGAGGCAGGTAAGGCGGTCTGGTACTCCCATCTCTTTAAGAATTTTCCACAGTGTGTTGTGATCCACACAATCAAAACCTTTGGCATAGTCAATGAAGCAGATTTTTTTCTGGAACTCTTTTGCTTTTTTGATGATCCAATGGATGTTGGCAATTTGATTTCTGGTTCCTCTGCCTTTTCTAAATCCAGCTTGAACATTGAAAGTTCTCAGTTCATGGATTGTTCAAGCCTCGCTTGGAGAATTTTTAGCATTACTTTGCTACCATGTGAGATGAGCGCAATTATGTGGTGGTTTGAGTACTCTTGGCATTGCCTTTCTTTGGGATTGAAATGAAAACTAACCCTTTCCAGTCCTGTGGCCACTGCTGAGTTTTCCAAATTTGTTGGCATATTGAATGCAACACTTTCACAGCATCATCCTTTAGGATTTGAAATAGCTCAACTGGAATTTCATGAAAAATGCTAGGCTGGATGAAGCACAAGCTGGAATCAAGATTGCCGGGAGAAGTATCAATAACCTCAGATATGCAGATGACACCACCCTTATGGCAGAAAGTGAAGAAGAACTAAAGAGCTTCTTGATGAAAGTGAAAGAGGAGAGTGTAAAAGTTGGCTTAAAGCTCAACATTCAGAAAACTGAGATCATGGCATCCAACCCCATCACCTCATGGCAAATAGATGGGGAAACAGTGGAAACAGTGGCTGACTTTATTTTTGGGGGCTCCAAAATCACTGCAGATGGTGATTGCAGCCATGAAATTAAAAGATGCTTACTCCTTGGGAGGAAAGTTATGACCAATCTAGACAGGATATTGAAAAGCAGAGACATTACTTTGCCAACAAAGGTCTGTCTAGTCAAGGCTATGGTTTTTCCAGTGGTCATGTATGGATGTAAGAGTTGGACTATAAAGAAAGCTGAGTGTTGAAGAATTGATGCTTTTCAACTGTGGTATTGGAGAAGACCCTTGAGAGTCTGCAAGGAGATCCAACCAGTCCATCCTAAAGGAAATCAGTCCTGAGTGTTCACTGGAAGGACTGATGCTGAAGCTGAAACTCCAATAATTTGGCCACCTGATGCAAAGAGCTGACTCTTTTGAAAAGACCCTGATGCTGGGAAAGATTGAAGGTGGGAAAGGAAGGGGACGACAGAGGAGGAGAT
Organism: Cervus elaphus; assembly: GCF_910594005.1. Lineage (NCBI taxonomy): Eukaryota > Metazoa > Chordata > Mammalia > Artiodactyla > Cervidae > Cervus > Cervus elaphus. The sequence goes on along the minus strand of NC_057815.1, from coordinate 74,086,062 downwards.
GGTTGGGTGGCATCACTGACTCAATGGACATGAGTTTGGGTAAACTCCAGGAGTTGGTGATGGACAGGGAGGCCTGGCGTTCTCCAGTCCATGGGGTTGCAAAGAGTCAGACATGACTGAGCGACTGAACTGAACTGAACTGGAATTCCATCATCTCTACTAGCTTTGTTCATAGTGACGCTTCCTAAGGCCCACCTTACTTTGCATTCCAAGATTCTGGCTCTAGGTGAGTGACCACACCATTATAGTTATCTGGGTCTTTAAGATCTTTTTTGTATAGCTCAAAATTATACATTCTATTATGTAATTAACAATACTTATTACCTTTCCAGTTTATATACAAAGCATAACTGCTCATATAAACAAATGTTCTATGAACTGTTATATATTAAAAATAATATCTTATTATAGGCAATTTCAGTGTCATTCTTTAAGATTAGCAAACTTCTATAATGAAAACCATCAACTGTTCTTTCCTGCAGTAAAATTTGAGATTCTCAAAATGAAATATTTCAGTTTTGTATAGCTAGCTAGCACCTTTTATGTTTTAATTTTAGTTATTTGGCTCAAAATATAAAGAATTCATTAAAATTAATTTGTCATTTACATGTGGATCATTAAAAATGAGATCAAAGGGAACCTGTCTGAATGAAGTTTCTGAAGTAAAATGTACTTACACAGAAACCATAACATAATCTGTTATTTTTGCAAAGGAACATATACTCTATGTTCTTTTTTTTTTACATTTTCTTTTTTTCCTTTTTTGATTTGTCTTGCAGACAAAGGGAAACTAATATTTATTGAATGCCTTCTTTATGCCAGTATTTCATAAAACACCCCAGAAAAACTTGATTATCAATCACATCCACTTTACTTAATAGTTACCAACATCTAAATGAGATTAAGTAAAAGCTAAATTGAATCTCCCAAAATTTCACATAATAAGATTAAATGGTTCTCACTACCATCAACCTATGTTTAAAATTATTTAATGGGTAAAAAGTGAGAATACAAACCATGCAAAAAGGAGAAGGTGGTATTTTACAGGAAAATCATATTTGAACAAAAATCCTAGTAGAATTTCTAAAATGTAAACTTATTTAAATTTAAAATGTGAAGAATGGAAAATAAACTAATTAAAAGCAGTAAAAAAGTGAAGAATGGATTACACAGTATATAAGACACTGTTGAAGAGAGATTGATTATACCTTAAGAAAATGATGAAAAATGAAGTGACATAAATAAATGAAAATTATAAATTAATTGTTGAAAAGTATTCAGCACTTATTACCTTCAAATTCATTTTTAAAAATTATTAAAACATTATTCAAAATGAAGATTAAAAAAATAAAATATGTTGAACAGGAGTTCTAGGAGAAGACAATAGAGAATGAAAGAGAAAATACGGGCAAAGACATCAGCTAATATTCTAAAACTATGAATACTTAGCCCCATAAATTACAATAATTTTTCACCAATTACATTTTAAACACACTTCAGACACTTTAAACAGCACTGAAGAAAAAAAAAAAAATCAAATAGTCCTGCAATTGCAGACCTTGCATTTCAGTGAGTGGAGGCAGAAAATAAATATATTTTAAGAAGTAGCATATATTGTTATCTTCATTGGTGGTAAGTTCTCCCAGAAAAAAAGAGTGATTGTAAGTGAAAGTGGTGTATGTACTATTAAAACTATAACTTTGGGTAATGTGATTAGGCAGGTGTCAATAATGAGGTGACATTTAAGCAAACACATTTGTCTTGAAGTATTTTCTGATCTCCTCTTTGATTTCTTCATTGACCCATTTGTTTTGTGTGTGTGTGACAAGCTGCATAGTCTCTATGTATTTGTGTTTTCCCCATTTTTCTTTCTGTAATTAATTTCATTTTTATACCATTGCTGTCAAAAAGATTATTGATATAATTGCTGTCCTCTTAAATTAGTTGAGGTCTGTTTTGTGGTCTAGCATGTGATGTATCCTATAGGATATTTCCTGAGCACTTGAGAAGAATGTGTATTCTGCTCTTTGGGGATGGAAAGTCCTGTAGGTATCTATTATGTCCAACTAGTCTAATGTGTCATTTAAAATCACTGTTTCTTTATTGATTTTCTGTCTGGACTGTCTGTCCATTGATGGAAATGGGATGTTAGTGTTTCCCAGTAATTTTATATTATTGTCAATTTCTCTATGTCTGTTAGTATTTGCTTTATATATTTAGATGCTCCTATATTGGGTGCACATACGTTAATGAATTCTTTATCTGGTAAATTATTTATTTTTGTTTCATTAGTTTTTTTTTGTTTGTTTTTTTTCAGGAGGTGTCTTTTGTTCTGTCAATTGAAAGAAATCCCTGTCTTTTTATTTTGCTTAACTCTCTCTGTCTCTATGAAATTAGGTAAAACAATGACCTTTTGTGGTCTTGAAGGGATATTCTTGTGCAGAATATTTCTTATACAGTCTGTCTGTGCTCAGTGGCTTTAGTGGGAAAGCTAGATATGATGTGGGCATGATTCATCTTTCCCCAGGATATCCTGGCAGCTATCACCTTGGTAGTAGGTGGGGCTAGAGATAGAAGGGCTAGAGCCAGAGCTAGGTGTGACCCGGGTCTTCTCCCTGCTCAGTGGCTTGCACTGCTGTAGTGGGGGCAGGTCCCAATTTGTTGGAGCAGAACAAACTGGGTCAGGTGTGAGTCGGCTCCAGGACCTCTAAGGGTGCACATTCCCTCTCAGAGCACTGGCATCCTTGCCCCAGGGCTGTGACGGCTCTGGCCCCAGTCATAGTCCCAGGCTGCTTCAGATGTGCCGCCTCTATAAGTGCTAGTGATGGCTGCCCCTGCCTTCGTCAGATGCCATTCCCGGTCTGCACTGACTCTCTCCCTCACAACGAAGCACTGCCCTTGGCCTCAGCATCCCTTTCCTTAGTGTGGAGCTACATTGTGAAGTATCAGGGGCCTGAGTGGGTGTTCAGCTTAGGCTGAGACGCATGCTGGGGTCGCTGTAGGAAACTTGTCACAGTCCGGTGCAGTTTTGATCTGCTTTCTCTACCTTGTTTCAAGAATAATCAAGTATATGTGTGCTCTCCATGAGTAGAGTCTAGGTTTCTTATAGCACTCCTATAAGTCCCACTGGTTTTCCAAACAGCTAAGGGCACTTGTTTTCCCATTGTTGGACCCAGGGCTAGGGCAGTCAGGTCAGTTCAGTTCAGTTGCTCAGTCGTGTCCAACTCTTCATGATCCCATGTACTGCAGCACGCCAGGCCTCCCTGTCCATCACCAACTCCCAGAGTTTACTCAAATGCATGTCCACTGAGTCGGTGATGCTATCCAATCATCTCATCCTCTGTCGTCCCCTTCTCCGCCCGCCTTCAATCTTTCCCAGCATCAGGGTCTTTTCCATGAGTCAGTTCTTCGCATCTTCGTGGCCAAAGATTTGGATTTTCAGCTTCAGAATTTGTCCTTCCAATGAATATTCAGGACTGATTTCCTTTAGGATGGACTGGTTGGATATCCTTGCAGTCCAAGGGACTCTCAAAACTCTTCTCCAACACCACAGTTCAAAAGCATCAATTTTTCGGTGCTCAGCTTTCTTAAGAGTTCAACTCTCGCATCCATTCATGACTACTGGAAAAGCCACAGCTTGGACTAGATGAACTTCGTTGTCAAAGTAATGTCTCTGTTTTTTAATGTGCTGTCTAGGTCATAACTTTTCTTCCAAGGAGCAAGCATCTTTTAATTTCATGGTTGCAGTCACCATCTGCAGTGATTTTGGAGCACCGAAAAATAAAGTCAGCCACTGTTTCCCCTGTTTCCCCATCTATTTGACATGAAGTGATGGGGCTGAATGCCATGAACTTAGTTTTCTGAATTCGAGTTTTAAGACAGCTTTTCACTCTCCTGTTTCACTTTCATCAAGAGGCTCTTTAGTTCCTCTTCATTTTCTATTATAAGGGTAGTGTCATCTGCTTATCTTAGGTTATTGGTATTTCTCCCGGCAATCTTGATTCCAGCTTGTGCTTCTTCCAGCCCAGTGTTTCTCATGATGTACTCTGCATATAAGTTAAATAAGCAGGGTGACAATATACAGCCTTGACATACTCCTTTTATGACTTGGAACCTGTCTGTTGTTTCATGTACAGTTCTAACTGTTGCTTCCTGACCTGCATACAGATTTCTGGGGAGGCGGGTCAGGTGGTCTGGTATTTCCATCTCTTGAGTAATTTTCCACATTTTGTTGTGATCTGCACAGTCAAAGGCTTTGGCATAATCAATAAAGCCGAAGTAGATTTTTTCTGGAACTCTCTCGCTTTTTTGATGATCCAACAGAAGTTGGCAATTTGATCTCTGTTTCCTCTGTCTTTTCTCAAACCAGCTTGAACATCTAGAAGTTCGTGGTTCACGTACTGTTAAAGCCTGGCTTGGAGAATTTTGAGCATCACTTTATTAGTGTGTAAGATGAGTGCAATTGTGCGGTAATATGAGCATTCTTTGGCATTGCCTTTCTTTGGGATTGGATTGAAAACTGACCTTTTCCAGTCCTGTGGCCACTACTGAGTTTTCCAAATTTGCTGGCATATTGAGTGCAGCACTTTCACAGGATCATCCTTTGGGATTTGAAATAGCTCAACTGGAATTCCATCACCTCCACTAGCTTTGTTCGTAGTGATACTTTCTAAGGCCCACTTGACTTCACATTCCAGGATGTCTGGCTCTAGGTGAGTGATCACACCATTGTGATTGTCTAGGTCGTGAAGATCTTTTTTGTATAGTTCCTCTGTGTATTCTTGCCACCTCTTCTTAATACCATCTGCTTCTGTTAGATCCATACCATTTGTTTCCTTTACCAAACTCAACTTTGCATGAAATGTTCCCTTGGTATCTCTAATTTTCTTGAAGAGATATCTGGTCTTTCCCTTTCTATGTTTTCCTCTATTTCTTTGCATTGATCACCGAGGAAGTCTTTCTTATCTCTCCTTGCTATTCTTTGGAACTCCACATTCAAATGGGTATAACTTTCCTTTTTTCCTTTGCCTTTCATTTCTTTTCTTTTCATAGCTATTTGTAAGGCCTCCTCAGACAACCATTTTGCCATTTTGCGTTTCTTTTTCTTGGGGATGGTCTTGATCCCTGCCTCCTGTACAGTGTCACGAACCTTCATCCATAGTTTCTCAGGCTCTCTATCTCTAAGATCTAATCCCTTGAATCTCTTTGTCACTTCCACTGTATAATTGTAAGGGATTTGATTTATATCATACCTGAATGGTCTAGTGTTTTTCACTACTTTCTTTAATTTTGGTTGAATTCAGCAATAAGGAGTTCATGATTTGAGCCACAGTCAGCTATCGGTCTTGTTTTTGCTGACTGTATAGAGCTTCTCCATCTTTTACTGCAAAGAATATATTATAATCAGTCTGATTTCGGTATTGGTCGTTTGGTAATGTCCATGTGTAGAGTCTTCTCTTGTGTTGTTGGAAGAGGGTGTTTGCTATTACCAGTGTGTTCTATTGACAAAAGTCTATCAGTCTTTGCCCTGCTTCATTCTGTAATTCAAGGCCAAATTTGCCAGTTACTCTAGGTATTTCTTGAATTCCTACTTTTGCATTCCAGTCCCTTATGATGGAAAGGACATCTCTTTTGGGTGTTAGTTCTAGAAAGTCTTGTAGGTCTTCATAGAACCATTCAATTTCAGCTTCTTCAGCATTATTGGTTGGGATATAGACTTGGATTATTGTGATACTGAATGATTTGCCTTGGAAAGGAACAGAGATCATTCTGTCATTTTTAAGATTGCACCTAAGTACTGCATTTAGGACTCTTGTTGATTATGAGAGCTACTCCATTTCTCCTAAGGGATTCTTGCCCACAGTAGTACTATAATGCTCATCTGAGTTAAAATCAACCATTCCAATCCATTTTAGTTCGCTGATTCCTAGAATGTCGATGTTCACTCTTGCCATCTCCTGTTTGACCACTTCCAATTTGCCTATATTCCTGGGCCTAACATTCCAGGTTCCTATGCGATATTGCTCTTTATAGCATCAGACTTTACTTCCATCACCAGTCACATCCACAATTAGGTGTTGTGTTTGCTTTGGCTCCATGCCTGAATTCTTTCTGTAGCTATTTTTTCACTCTGCTCCAGTAGCATATTGGGCACCTACTGACCTGGGGAGTTCATCTGTCATTGTCATCTCTTTTTGCTTTTTCATACTATTCATAGGGTTCTCAATGCAAGAATACTGACATGGTTTGCCATTCCCTTCTTCAGTGGACCATGTTTTGTCAGAACTCTCCATCATGACCTGTCTGTCTTGGGTGGCCCTACATGGCATGGCTCATAGTTTCATTGAGTTAGACAAGGCTGTGGTCCATGTGGTCAGATTGGTTAGTTTTCTCTGATTGTGGTTTTCAGTCTGTCTGCCCTCTGATGGAGAAGGATAAGAGGCTTATAGAAGCTTCCTGATGGGAGAGACTGACTGAGGGGGAAACTGGGTCTCGTTTGATGGGCAGGGCCATGCTCAGTAAATCTTTAATCCAATTTTCTGTTGATGTGCAGGGCTGTGTTCCCTCCCTGTTATTTAACTTAAGGCCAAACTATGGTGGAGTTAATGAAGATAATGGCGACCTCCTTCAAAAGGTCCCATGCATGCACCGCTACACTCAATGCCCCCAACTACAGCAGGCCACTGCGAACCAACACCTCTGCCAGAGACTCCTGAAGACTCATGGGCAAGTCTGAGTCAGTCTCTTGTGGGGTCACTGCTCCTTTCTCCTGGGTCCTGGTGCACACAAGGTTTTGTTTCTGCCCTCGCAGAGTCTGTTTCCCCAGTCCTGTGTAAGTTCTGGCGGCTCTGTGGTGGGGTTAATGGCGACCTTCTCCATGAGGGCTTATGCCATACCCAGGTCTACTGCACCCAGAGCCGCCGCCTCTGCAGCATCCTGCTACTGACCTGCACCACCTCAGGGCACTCAATATGTGGCTCAAATTGCTCAGTCCCAGGAAGGCCCTCTTTTTCTTTCGTGTACCCTCCCAGCAGTACAGGTCCTGACCCGATCACTTCTCTTCCCTTCCTACCCACTTCCATGAGTATCTTTTTCACAGTCTTGGTTGTGTAAGAGTCTTTGCCAGTCTCTAGTTCAATTTCAGTGTGATGTACCACATGTAGATGTATTTTTGATGTGTTTGTGGGTAGAGGTGAGTTACACGTCCTCCTACTCTGCCATCTTGATCTGAATCCTCAATTCAGTATTTTAAAATGCCTAATATAGGTTTGGTTTCTGTAACTGGACTCTAACTGATACACTCTAAATATGCAATACAGACCTATCACAGTATGAAACAACTATACTCTTTTTCATTGTTCTTAAAATTTGTCTTCAATTTTACTCCATTTGCTATTCACCAACAGACAGTTTGCATAAAGGGCACACGGCATTCTATACAAGTTGTATAAAAGCTGTTGAAGTATTTTGGGCCATAACGGAGTAACTATGTTGAAATAAGTAGAAACTTAAATTGAACTTTTACCTTTTTTTCTTCTTGTAAATTGTAGCATATGAACTGTCTTAACATAGGATAGGGCTCACATTTTCCCACAGACACACTAGGTATTTTTGAACAGTTCTCAAGAATTGAAATGCTACATGGTTTTATATTTAAATGTAGACTTCTGTGGGGGAAGGCATTGCTCCCTGCTGTAGAACTAAGCAACTGTTTTATTTCTCTGAGGATGATTAAACGTTCTTTCATTTAACCAAATCAGATGTTCTTTTCTATGCAAGTTTCAGGGAAAGTGTTCTTAAAGTTTCTATTAATCTACATTCTCAAGTAATACGTCCCATTAAATCCTGATAATGAGGGAATTGTTCCTACTGAAAGTGTTATCTCTCTGGATGATATACAAGTATGTAAATTGTACTAATGACTGTTTTGGGCCCTTGTAGAAATATTGCATTAAACAAACAAAATCTCACAGTCTAGAAGGAATGTCTATGGCTGAACAAGAGAGAAATTTGTAATAGGTTTCCAAGTTAATTATAGATAGGACCTCACTAAAATCCTCCAGATAGTGATCTAAACTGCTTTTAGCATCCTTTTATTACTCAGGATAATTTTACTTTTAACATTATAAAAATTGATCATGACTGAAAGAATTAATCCACTAAATTGTTTTTTCTCTTTCTGACATCAAATTTACCATTTCTTGTGGCTCTCAATGAATTAAAACAATTAATTCAATATTTTGTCATATAAACTCAGCCAAAAATCTAGATTTTGCTAATTTGACACATTCTATATATCATTTTCAAAAAGGAATTATGATCCTGTTTTAAATATCTCTGTGACCTTCATCATCTTAAGTACATGGACGATAGTCTTTTTCTCACAGTCCTTACCCCTTGTCCAAAATTAGATCCTTTAGATTCCCAGACATTGAAAACTGCTTGGTAATAAGGATACAATTTAGTCACATTGGTTATAGCAGGTAGCTTCAGTTGCCTATTCAGCCATCATTCACACCATTTTCCTTGCTAACCACACCTGATTTTTATATATTTCTGGCAACAAAGTTGTCCACTGAAAAAGGGTATGTGAGGCAACACTTACAAGAATGTGAGCGCTGGAGATGTGGCAGTGATTTTGTGAGCATGAAGAGAACAAGTCAACATGATGAGGGATGAAATTAACATGATGAGGCTTGTTGTGGATGGGGGAGTAGAAAGGAAAGGGGCTTTGGCTTTGATGGTATTTCAGAGCCAATTATGGACTTCTTCTACCTTCAGAGCTTTTAGTATCTAAGGTAATTAATGGCTAATATTTAAACTGCTTTTCAATGGATCTTCTATGTTATAATCAACTCTTACAGATTTTGTAATTAATGATTTGTCATCCACTGGTCACAGGGCTTAAATTAGGTTCCTGGACCCAATTCCAACATGTGTGTGTAAAGGTGTCCCCACATCAATGAACAATTCAGTCCCCACTGTTCAACAAAATCATGACACTGTCTAGCTGGAGAGATTCAGATCCTACAGATTAAGGGCTTAGTCCCACAAGACTGTTATTACCCTGTTCCACTCCCCTCTTCAGATGTCAGCCATAAGTCCGGGTAGTCACTTGTACATCTGACACTGGCTGTTGATCAGAGATTCCCACCTCTTCCTTCTGCTCAACTGATTTTCTAGAGGAGCTCAGAAAACTCAGAGAAAATATATAGAGAGATATGTATATCCATATGTATACTTTTATGTGTAAGTTGGGAGCAGCCTAATGGAAGAGATGCATAGGGCCAGGCACGGGGAAAGGATGAGGACCTTCCACACTCTGTTATCGGCATGCTGCTCCTCCAGCAACCCCATGTGTTCACCAAACCAGAAGCTCTCTGAACCCCATTCTCTGGGGATATTATGGAGGCTTCATTAATAGGCAAGATTGATTACATCCTTGGCTATTGGCAGCTGGTCAGCCTCCATCCTTTCTCTCCTCCCATGAGGTCAAGGTTTCCAGTTCTCTAATCACTTGTTTTGCTCCAGCTCTCATTTGGAGGTGCTTCCCCAATGGTCACTTAATTTACATAAGAAAAGATGTATTTATCACTCTTAACATAGGAAATTCCCTGGATTTTGGAAGCTGTGAGCCAGTAACTGTGGAAAAAGACCAAATATATATGAGAAATATATGTTGGTCATCTGAATTACCAAATATGTGTTTCTTATAAATTACAACGTTGCAGGGCCAGAGTGTTAAAGTTGTTCACATCTTCTTTATGGTCCATACTTAAAAATCATTTTATAAATCATTTAATAAATCCTCCAGTCATCAACCTTAACATTTGTATTTTACTTCCTGCCCAGTAGAGAATGTCCTCCCCTGACAACTTTTCACCACTAGTAATAAGAAGGGCTCTGGACCAAGCTCTCCTTTTACTCTATTTCCTGACCAAAACTGATGCTTCTTCATGTGGCCCTTCATGATGTGCATACCTTCTCTTCTTAAACTGTAAGTAATAAACTCGTCTTTCAGTGTTATTGACCTCTGCAATTGAGACAGTGGTGCAATGGGCAGGGTGACTTGCTGTTTAGTGAAGGTGCCCCTAGCTTGCTCTTGGTTTATTAACTGTATTCACCAGAAAATGCTCCCTAGGAGGGCATGGCTGATGCTTGTGCTTTAGTTGTAGTGGTTTTATCTGTGCCATTTGTTGCATTAGTGTTCCAACCTAAATCGTAAGAGGACCTCTAAAGTATATGCCTCTATGATATACCTGGTTTAATTTAGATTTATGGAAGGACTAGCCACCTTCTGGGATATATAACTGGCTCCACTGGTACTGTTGGTTGCTTTAACCTGTGCCCGGGAAGGGGTGGTTAGGTTGATTGACTAAACTGCAAGGCAAAAGGTCCTTGAAAGGAGTGAGGAGAGGCTTCTTCCAGAAGGATTGTGTTGGAGGCAAGTCTGATTCACTGACTCAATAACACTGAAATCAGTGGAAGAGTCAGATTAAGTTCTTTTCTCTGAGAAAGGGGCAAAAAAATTTGATAGTCATAAATTGCATGGAGAAAAATATGTGGAGTAAAGGGACAGTGAGTGTTCTGAGGATAGAAGTATTGCTGTAAATGGTGCTTTAAAAAGGTGCAACAACCATGTATGTGAATGAAGTAAAGACAGGAGCTATACATTTACCTGGAAAAACATTCCAGGTCGAGGAATTAGCAGATGCAAAGTTCTGAAGATGTTTAGTTTGGCTGGGGTCATGCAATGAGGGGGCAAGTCAGAGAAGAGTGTAACTGATTGGTATAAGAATTAAGTGATAAATACAGAACACAGCACAGTGATATGCAGGTAGTAAACAATGAATAACTATTATTTATCCATTCCATTTTATTGCAATTCAGAATGCACACAATCTTGGTATGTTTTTTAATTTACAACTTTGTTCCTTGGTTCACATTTTCTGTACAAGGTAGCTCATTATGGCCTAGAAACACAGTTCAATTCAGTAGCTCAGTCATGTCTGACTCTTTGCGACCCCAAGAATCGCAGCACGCCAGGCCTCTCTGTCCATCACCAACTCCCCGAGTTTACTCAAACTCATGTCCATCGAGTCGGTGATGCCATCCAGCCATCTCATCCTCTGTCTTCCCCTTCTCCTCCTGCCCCCAACCCCTCGCAGCATCAGGGTCTTTTCCAAAGAGTCAACTCTTCGCATGAGGTGGCCAAAGTATTGGAGTTTCAGCTTCAGCATCAGTCCTTCCAATGAACAACCAGGACTGATCTCCTTTAGGATGGACTGGTTGGATCTCCTTGCAGTCCAAGGGACTCTCAAGGGTCTTCTCCAACACCACAGTTCAAAAGCATCAATTTTTCGGCACTCAGATTTCTTCACAGTTGTCTTAGATTCAACTTTTTATAACTTTTTCCCCATGTCACTCATATGATAATCCTGACATTCACACTTAATAACTGAGCTTTTAATCTCACCAATGACATTTATGGCACTCATGAAAAATGAAAAGTCCTGAAGTCTGCAGAATTTTCTATTGATTTCTCTTATTTATGAACCAGAGTGGTATATGTAATTTTGACACCCCAAAGCTATTATTATATTATGCCTAAAATTGTTGACCAAAAGTAATGTGAAATATGGAAAGTTATCAAAGACATGTTAATTGAAAAGGACAGGTTGCAGAACCATAGGTAGAGTATCCATTACTTTAAAAACAAGTGATGTGACTGAGGAAACCAGATCTAAAAGAGACACGTGCACCCCAATGTTCATCGCAGCACTGTTTATAATAGCCAGGACATGGAAGCAACCTAGATGCCCATCAGCAGATGAATGGATAAGGAAGCTGTGGTACATATACACCATGGAATATTACTCAGCCGTCAAAAAGAATTCATTTGAACCAGTCCTAATGAGATGGATGAAACTGGAGCCCCTTATACAGAGTGAAGTAAGCCAGAAAGATAAAGAACATTACAGCATACTAACACATATATATGGAATTTAGAAAGATGGTAACAATAACCCTATATGCAAAACAGAAAAAGAGACACAGAAATACAGAACAGACTTTTGAACTCTGTGGGACAAGGTGAGGGTGGGATGTTTCAAAAGAACAGCATGTATACTATCTATGGTGAAACAGATCACCAGCCCAGGTGGGATGCATGAGACAAGTGCTCGGGCCTGGTACACTGGGAAGACCCAGAGGAATCGGGTGGAGAGGGAGGTGGGAGGGGGGATCGGGATGGGGAATAAGTGTAAATCTATGGCTGATTCATATCAATGTATGACAAAACCCACTGAAATGTTGTGAAGTAATTAGCCTCCAACTAATAAAAAAATTAAAAAAAAAAAAAAGAACCATTAAAAAAAAAAAAAAAAAACAAGTGATGTGTGTTTAGGCATTCAAGAAGGGGTGCTAAAATGGTTTTGTCTTGAATGTTAACTGAGTTCTCAGAAATAAGGAGAATAGATGTTAAATTGTAAATACAACCGCATCTTCATTGAAATGCTTGACTATCAATGTAGGATATGCATTGGGAGTGAAAAAAAATTCCTCCCAGGATTAGCTTTTTGCCCATATCAAGGCTAGATTGTGTAATAGACTCTCAGAGAGCTAAGAATTCTTGAGAGCAGTCAGAATGTGACTATTTTGGGAGAGACTTGTAAGTGTATGGAGTGATTCCTGCATCTGTTTGAGAAGGAGTGATAAATAGGCTTTCCTAACCTTGAAGCCAGGTGGAGGGCCCTCAGAAGAATCATTTAGTTAGCCTAGCTTGTGTCCTCTGGGGTTTTATGGCTGTAAGGCCTGGCATGTGACTCCTGCCTGAACAAAGAAAGCAACAAAGAAAGAAATATTCCTGCACTTGCTGAGTTTGGTGGGAAATAGATGTGTACTTATGTAGACCCCAGAGGAAGCAAGAGGAGGGGCTTGTCCAGAGACACAGAATACATGAAGAGACCACAGAACAATGGGGCATTTGAAGCTGGGAAACAAGCAAAGATGTCATTCACATCTAGGAAACTGCAGTCAGAAATTCCTGGATGAGGATCTTGGAGGATCCCTGGAATGTCTCAGTATAAAGCTTGCAATTGACCACCTCTGAGAGCCCTGATACAGACAGTAACCATATCAGTCAAGTAAAGTCTTTCCTGACCTTAACTTCTCCCTTCCCTGCTTTACTTCTTGTGGAACCAGAAAAGTCCTGGTGGATAAGGAGGTAGAAGTGAGGAACAAGATAAGCAAATAATGAAGAGGCCATTATGCCCTCAACTCCTTCCCCACAGCCACTTTCTTAACCCATGGCGGGTTCCAAGCAGGAGCAAAGGAGAAGCTTTAGTGTACTAAAGAGGTACTGGGTTTTATATCACGTTAAAGGATGCTTTTAGAAAGGTAAAATTATGCTCTCATGCAAATGTAAAATGAACTTGTGCCTAAGATTATATTTAATTTATAAGTTAATGGGGGAAATAGTATAAGCAGATGCACGTTTTGTTATTGTTTTTATCAATCACTAAGTCATGTCTGACTTTTTGTGATCCCATGGACTGTAGCCAACCAGACTCATCTATCCATGGGATTTCCCAGGCAAGAATACTAGAGTACATTGCCATTTCCTTCTACAGAGGATCTTCCTGACCCAGGGATTGAACCTACGTCCCTGATAGCTCAGTTGGTAAAGAATCCGCCTGTAATGCAGGAGATCCTCGTTGGATTCCTGGGTGAGGAAGATACACTGGAGAAGGGATAGGCTACCCACTCCAGTATTCTTGGGCTTCCCTTGTGGCTCAGCTGGTAAAGAATCCACCTGCAATGTGGGAGACCTGGGTTCAATCCCTGGGTTAGGAAGATCCCTTGAGAAGGGAAAGGCTACCCACTCCAGTATTCTGGCCTGGAGAATTCCATGGACTGTATAGTCCATGGGGTCACAAAGAGTCAGACATGACTGAGAGACTTTCACTTTCACTTTTTCACTCCAACATTGGCAGGTGGATTCTTTATTGCTGAGCCGCTAGGGAAGCCCAGGTGCAAGTCTTAAGAATATATGTAACAAATGCTTCAGTGTAAAGCATCTGTCTTTGCCAGGTTAGTGTGCACACAGTAAGGGTCGGATGAAAGCTAAGGACACTGAGTACAGTAAAAATTCAGAGCAAGAAAATAGTACATGGAAGCTGACAAATCTGGTCAGACTCTGGAAGTACATATTAGGAGCAGAGAATGACCTTACGATAAGCAGAGGGAAGACAGGGAGTGGTTCTTAGCAGAAACACTTAAAATAGAGTCTGGAGATCATGTTTCCTGGGGCTGAAGAATCATTTAACTGAAATGGGCTGAAGATTTTAGGAGTAACATGAGAGAATATTAACAGTGTAGGTGAGACAGATGACATCTGCTTTGCTCAGCATTTTAGCTCTAGCCCCAGGCTGGGGTGCTTGATATTTAATATAGGATTAATAGTTTTTTTTTTTTGCGTGAATGACTGTTTACATTATTATAAAGTGAAAAAGGCCATGAAGCTTTGGATCAGCAAAATGAGCTGGATATTTTAGAAATGTGATGAGTAGTGGTAGAGGCGTTGGAGTAAGAAAGATCAGGCATAGAGACTTCCCAGGTGATCCAGTGGTTAGTTCAACTTAGTCCAACTAAGACTCCAAGTTTCCAATGCAGAGGACTTGGATTTGTTCCCTAGCTGGGGAACTAAGATCCCACATGCTGGGGTGGCTGAAAAGTAAATAAAGAAAAAAAAAATAGAAAACCAAGATCAGGTATAAAATGCTGAGAGCCTGAAATGAGGGTGGGGGCTTTTGGAAAAGTAAAGGAAGAAGTAGGTGTGAACTCTATTATAAGGATAGGATTTGTGGGCAGGGTTTGTATATATGAGGGACTTCCCTATAACTCAGATAGTAAAGAATCTGCCTGCAATGCAGGGGACCCAGGTTCGATCCCTGGGTCAGGAAGATCTCCTGGAGAAGGAAATGGTAATCCACTCCAGTATTCTTGCCTGGAGAATCCCATGGACAGAGGAGCCTGGCAGGCTACAGTCCATGGGGGTCACAAAGAGTTGGACACAACTGTATGTGTATATACTAATATATGAAGAGGGCCAAGGGAATAGAGAGAAAAAATATTACAGGTTATTTCCATATATTTAGTTTATATTGAGGAAATCTGTGCTTAGAGCAACATTTCCATTAAATTTGCCAATGTTTAGACATGGAAGACCTTTGTTTTTTTTTTTCTGTAGACATACAAATATGGTCATAGGACATCCCAAAGCAAAATTTGAAAGTCGGGGAAATACATTTTCCCTCCTTTTCACACATTATCACCATTTTATTCTTGACCTCTTCCCTTTCATTTGAATGGGCCCTTCTACCCTCTTCATGAACTTCTCTCCGTAACCTGGAAAAGCAACACTTGATCCTTGGACAAAAAGCTATGACCAACTTAGACAGCATATTAAAAAGCACAGACATTGCTTTGCCAACAAAGGTCTGTCTTCTAGTCAAAGCTATGGTTTTCCTGGTGGTCATGTATGGATGTGAGAGTTGGACTATAAAGAAAGCTGAGCTCAAAGAATGGATGCTTTTGAACTGTGGTGTTGGAGAAGACTCTTCAGAGCCCCTTGGACTGCAAGGAGATCCAACCAGTCCATCCTAAAGGAAATCAGTCCTGAATGTTCATTGGAAGGACTGATGCTGAAGCTGAAACTCCAATAGTTTCGCCACCTGTTGCAAAGAAACGACTCATTGGAAAAGATATTGATGCTGGGAAAGAGTGAAGACAGGAGGAGAAGGGGACAACTGAGGATGGGATGGTTGCATGGCATCACCGACGTGATGGACATGAGTTTGAGTAAACTACAGGAGCTGGTGATGGACGGGGAATCCTGGCGTGCTGCAGTCCATAGGGTCCCAAAGAGTCAGATGTGACTGAACTGAACTGAACTGAACTTAGTCTAGATTCCTCCAAAAAGCAGAGCCCAAACACAGGCTTCTGTAATGGTTATTTATTTTAGGGAGTGGCCCTAAAGATTAGGACTAGGGGAAGGGGAAGAGTGACAGAATGAAGTAGAATAGAAAGCCCCTTTAAGGAGGTCCTATTACCTGGTATCTGCTGTGGACAGCAGGGCCTTGATCTTGCTGGAGACTTTTTGAGTTATGTAGCATGCCTGTCAGAATTGTCTGTGAGCCAGAAGAAAAAAGTATTTATCCATAGGCTCCTTTAGCCCCTGGATCAAGACTTGCCTCAGAGTGTATTAACTCTTTCTCACTGAGTTTTGCACGTCAGAATAGGTGAGAGGGATCCTTCAGGCAGTGGAGGTTGTCAGTTTAAAGAAGTTCCAAGATAAAAATCAGAAATTATGTGCCACAGTTGAGGCATCATGAAATCAGATTAACCTAACCTACTTATAGCTGAGTGCCCAGAGTGCCCTAGCAAGAACAGCTGGAGTGAAAATGTGGGTGAGAAGGGTGTGAGCTGGGCAAAAGATGTGTCTGGTACAGTTCATGCCTTGAACTTGTGCCCTTAATTCAACAAGTTATCCTAATTAAATCATCATACAGCATTCAAAGCTGGTGACAACACTTAAAAAGATATCCTATACAAAATTAGGATAACCTGCTCTGTGGATATCAGTTTTGTCCTTAGCCATCCCAGAACTTGCTTAATGAGTCTATGAACAGAGAATCCAGGTAACAGGTGGAGGCAATGCTTGAGTATACCATTATAAGCTTCTTTTTTTTTTCAAGGATATCTAACTACAGCTTCTCCTCGAAGGCCAAGGTGCCAGTATCAGAGATCAGTGCTAATTGATATGTCACTGTTCCTCAAGGAAACTAACCAGTCCTTTGGTGACAGATTAATTATATCAGACCCTTTCCACATTGAAGGAGGCCAAAATTCACTGCTGTGGAAATTAATGCATGCTCTGAATGGTTTCACCTTCCATGCCTATAGATCTGCCATCTTTGCCACCATATATGACCTTTAAAATGCCATATTATGAGACAAGTCTTTGGTAAGCAGCTCAAATTATAGATGACTTTGCCTAGGCTGAGAAATTGATGCTGATTTATTTTGGCCAGTGAGCGAGTGTAATTCAGGGGGCTTCCACATGGTACTTGCGACCACAACGTTTCTTATTTTTATTTCAGGGAACCGCTGTGAAAATTCTGCCAGTTATTAAGAACACTAATACCAATTATGTACTCAGGAACTGGGGAAGTAACCACAGGGTGAGTCCATGGATTCTTAAGAGCCACTGTGAGATGGACTTGGGCCAGGATTTGATTTATGATTTGGCCTCCATAAAGCACCTAATATAACCAAAGTTCATGTTTATGTTTCTGGTTCCAGATATTAGTAAAAGTTCAGACCCTGCGAAGGTCTGTGTATTTTCCCTTCGCAGGGTATAGCTATTATGATAAATATCTGTGAATCCCTTTGTGGGAGAAATGGGAGAATGTTTATTCTGTACTTGACTTGGTTCCAGACTTTCTCCTCCAGAGAACATGACCTCTACTGCAATCAATGGACTCTGGCGTGAGAATTTACTCAGATGTGGGATGTGAGTGAGAAATCCTGACTTTTCATTTGTAGCAGCTGACTTCAGCCTTCGGCTTGTCAATTCTTGACTTTATTTGATTAAACAAGTACACTTAGACTTCATGCCTCTTTTTTCATCCTAAGAACACCATGGTCTTATCCCTTCTACCATGGCCCCTCTGTTTATGAACTGACTGAGTTTGAGTTAATAGTTGTGTAAATTGCTTTCTGCTTATGGTCGCCTCTATGTTCATTCATTCAACTGACAGTACTGATGGAATGTGGACTGTGTGCCAGCCACTGTTCCAGACATTGAGGGTGCTGTCAGGAACCAAAGAATAAAGTCCTGTTCTCACAGAGCTTACATTATAGTTGGACATTCACATTGTCCAACAATCACTAAATATACTTAGAATTTGTTAGCGTGACTATAATTTGGTGGCAATAGTAAACATTTTAAATGCTGTTTAAGTATCAAATAGAGTGCGGTGAACTCACAATTTATAAATAGTAAAGAACTGCTATAAGTTGTGAAGGTATAAGTTGTATTTAGTTATGTACTTCCTATTTTTTCCTTTTCCACTTCTTGTAGACATTAGAACCATCTTTATGGTAACTGATATGCACAGATGTTGAAAATCCTAGACCATATCTATAGTGTTTATAATACATATGTAGTATTATGTTGTTAAAAGGCAAAAAAAAAGTGTATTTTTAAATTTTAGTGCTGGGAGTTGAGCTGTGGTAGAAGGATGTTGAATCTACAAACCACAGCTTCAGAGTATTGCCTGGAAAATATGCTTGGTTGACCTAGAAATTTAGGTTGGCACATTTGCATGTATAATATGTAAGAGGAGATTAATGTATTATGCACACAGTAAATATCTACTCAGTAATATTAAAGATGAGTTAAATATGTATCATATCAGAGTAGTGATGCTTAACTAGGAGAATGGACAGAATTAATTGAGGGTCTTAAAGACCTTAAAAGCCTGTAATATGAATTCCAACCATACTGGAACTGGAGGTTCTGATGTTCTGTTGGTTTGTGGTAGAGTCTGGGCATCTGTATTTGTTAGTAGCTCCACAGGTGATTGGGATGTACAACAAGCATGTATAAACAGTGTGTAAAAGGTACAGAAAGTCTGGTTTTAATTCAGTGCAAAAGAACTCTCTTACAACTATTTTATCTGAAGAGTCAGCATAAGTAGGATATCAAAATAAAATGGAGAAAGTTAGTACTAATATTCAGACATATGCTTATATACATACTATTATTGGCCAAAGTAAACTGTGCTAAACAATTTCTTTTTATTTTCATCATGAACCAAATGTTTCCACTTCATATGATATTGTTTATATTAGTGTAAGTCAAAGACATCCCCATATTTCTTTCTAGACTACTTTTACTATAACCTCTACAGCAAAGGCAATACAACCGAGTAAGTTCAGATTACTTATACTTCCCATCTTTACCATCCACCTGTATTCTCATTAATTTTTTTATTCATGTATATAAATGGGTGTGGTTGTGATGCCTATTCTTGGACATTATCTTTTTCTCTTGTTTTCTTTCTTTGTGGAGATATCTCCACTGGAAAGCCACCATGAGTCTCTCACCTGATGAATGCCGTGTTGTTCTGTCCAAATTTCCCCCATTAGAACCAAGTCATTCTTTTTTTTTTTTTTTGTCTGCAAGGATGTTGACTGCCCACAGGCCACAGCTGAGTCACACTGTAAGGATGGCCTGTATCTGAAGGAATGGCCTTGCCCAAGTATGTCATCTCCCGGGCACAGCTTTCATCCATTGACTAGTCAATATAGGAGACAAAGGCCTGTCCCTCTTGCTTTAACACAGCTCTGCAAGGCCTCTCCTCCAGAGGTCTTGGAGGATCTGCAGGGGCCTTGGTTGCAATTACATTGCAGTTCAACTTCTCCTGCTGCCCAGTCCTGCTTCCATCAACCCCCACCGGTGTTGAACCCCAGGGAATTCCCCAATAAACCTCCTGCAGTTAAATCTCTATCTCCAAGTCTCTATCCAGGGGACAGACCTAAGATAGGCATCTTCTGTGATTGGTGAATATGCAAGATGGAGGCCTGCATGCATTTCTCAGCCCTCTGAGGGTTTTTCTTGTAGATCTCTTATTTTCCGTGAGTGTATGCTTAGGCCAGGTCATGGTCTTGTCATTGAAGGACCCTGGCCTTCCAGGAGACAACCGTGGTGTATTGCCACCTGAGACAGGGTGGAGTCACTTGCTCCATATCTAAAGTCATGTTCTTTGATCAGCCTTATATATAATAATCATCTTTTGATCTCCATCTAATTGTTTCATCTATCTTCTAGTTAGGAACTCAGGCATGGTAAGACATCTATGTGACTTATTGAGCCATCTAAAACTCCATTGAATATTACCTCATTGGGTTATCATGACAATTAAATGAAATATGTTTAAATTGCTTAGCATAGCATCTGTGCATGCATGCTAAGTTGCTTCAGTTGTGTCTGACTCTTTGCGAGCCTATGGACTGTAACCCACCAGGCTCCTCTGTCCGTAGGATTCTCAAGGCAAGAATTTGGGAGTGGGTTGCCTTGCCCTCCTCCAGGTGATCTTCCTGACCCAGGGATCAAATGCACATTTCTTATGTTTCCTGCATTGGTGGGTGGGTTCTTTACCACTCGTGACACCTGGAAAGACCCCAGTGTAACATCTAGTATTAAGTAAGTACTTGAAAAATGTTGCTTTTAATTATTTAAAATAATGTGACTCAACATTATGTGTATTTTTAAATGTATTCAATTTATCCAGATTCAGATCCCTCTGAGTAGTTTTTGGAAGTTTTGATACTGGTATGAAAAATGAAGATCAAGGGGAATTTATGTATTAAATTTTGGTTTTTGGTCAATAACCATCAAACCGACCTATATCTACCACCTCAAAGTTCAGTTGCCTGTTTGCGATCTTCAAAGTTTGCACAAAGATGGTTTTAGTTCTCCTCCCCTCTCTCTGATTAGTAGCATGTATGTTTATAAATCTTTCTAGGCAACAGAAGAAGCATCCAAATGACAATTCTCTGAGTCTTGGACTCTCATTCATTCATTCAATTAGCGTTCATTGGTCACTTACTCTGCACTAAGCTTTGAGTTAATAAAGCCTACATGTGCTATTTTATTTAATCTCCCAGGAAGAGAACTCCTTTGCTATCATCATTTCCTAGTAGCTTAATTGAAATTTCTTTTCTAGAGGACTTTATAAAGCATTGCACATCTTGACACAATTTAAAAACGATTATGTGCAAAGGTAGGAAAACAAGTTGCATTTATTTTCAGTGAGCATCCTTCTGCTTGGAATTAAATAACAGGAACGATGCCAAGAGTGAACTGTGAAGAGGGCCATTTTAAAGACTTATCCATGTTTAGATATATGGATCATCACATGAACATGAGATGATTTGGGTTTTGGGGTCATGCAGGCCTTGGTGGTAGTGGTTTAGTCACTGAGTTGTATCCAACTGTTTGAAGGCCCATGGATGGTAGCCAGACAGGCTCCTCTGTCCATGGGATTTCCAGGCAATAATAGTGGAATGGGTTGCCATTTCCTTCTCCAGGGGACCTTCTCAACCCAGGAGTCGAACCCGCGTCTCCTACATTGCAGGCGATCTTCTGCACTGCAGGTGGATTCACTACCGGCTGAGACACCAGGGAAGCCCCCATGCAGACCTTAGATGAAGTCAAACCCTAACTAAATAAATTATATTGGCCTTTTCAGTCCTTGAAGCTCATTGTATAAATTAAACAAAATACCACAAGAATTACTACAGTGAATTTCCTGGAAAGGAGTACTCCTTCAATAAAAGATAATGGTGCTACTAGTAATAGTACTAGTAATAATGGTCATACTATTAAGTCAGCAAAATAAAATCCAGTTATGGCAGATGCCATTCAACAGCTATCACCTTTCAGTTCCTTAAGAGAACCCTCATTTTGTACAAGTGCTAGACAGTTCTAGAGCTCAGGGAAGTTGGTCTTTCCTACCCCACCAACTCATGAGGATAAGTCATAATTAGTCTGAAGAAGACATTTAGATCTCATTCCCCTTGAGCTGTTTCGTGTATGACTGTCTCAAGCTCTCTAGGACAGAAGGAAATTTTCTGAGGAGCTTTTGGGAAATGTTTTTCATTCCTGATGAAAAGGAGAAAGGTGCACAGGAATATCTCTTGTCATTACGGCCTCAGCACAGGAATATCTCTTGTCATTACGGCCTCAGCCCCTTCCTCCTCCCTTGCTTCTTTACTCCTGGCTGGGTGATGCTCAGAATGCTACAGTGACTGCAAGGTGACAGGCATAAGGAAGAGCAGCTACCCTTTTGAGGAAGCCAGAGCAGAAAAACTGCAAAAGCAAAACCTCTTGAAGGTGCCTAAGCTATTGGTTGTTGAATATTCTACTACTTGAAATCACGGTTGGCATTCACAAAATAGTCATCAATAGGCACATGTTGGCATGCTTCTTAATCTGTTGGCAATAATGATTATGATAAGGAGAGAAATTAGTTCAAGATGGTCATCACAGGATATTGCAGTGATCATTGATATTGCAATGGCCGTCTTCCTTATTAAGGTAATGTCTGAAGAACTACTGAAGCACTTTCTGCCAGTTCTGTCTTTGGTGGGGAAAGTAGCACAGCTGTATTATGGAGTTTTCCCAGTGTACTCTGTACTTTTGGAGGATCACACATGGTCTTTTAAGTAATTTTGCATCTGTAGGTCATATCTGCCTGGAGTTGAAGAGGACTCTATGCAGGGCACGTCCCAGTTTACTCTGGAGTAGGAATCAGAGGTGCTGAAGTCCAAGCATTATCTCCCTTCCCTGACTTCTCCTCTCCTGGTTAATCTCTGCTGAGACTGGCTTGGTGACGCTGAGCACTGAGAGTGCTCAATGATGGCTGGGACTGTCTTACAACAGGGGGCTAGAACACAAATATTGGCGTCCCACTAGTGTTTCAGTGCTACTCATCACAGGGCAGGGCCAGGCACTGCTTATACCACGTCACCAACCCAGCTACTGAATGGGGGCCTTCTTTTCCTTCATCTTCTTTTCTCCAGCTTAAATTTCTGGGGCTGCAGAGAACAGTGATCTAAGGTCCACAGGGAAACTATGAAATAACAGTATTGGAGAGTTTATAGGAATTCTCTGCTTATCAAGACCACAAGTCATAGAATGACTATCAATTAATTGGGGAGGTAGTTGGGAGAGTGAATGTGGTTTACCACAATACATTATGGCTCAGACGGGGACATCACTTAGCTAGTGACAGCTCTGTCAAACAAAATCACATCAATGATCCATAAAAATCAACAAATGACTTGGAAATAATTGGAAGACGATGGATAATGCATTTCACATAGAAAACAGTTCACTTTCAGCAGAAAAGGAAATGTATATTAACTTTTTGAGTCACACATTTATTTGTGTGTTTACTATATTACTGTTATGGTTGGTATTTATTTGAAACATCACTTTTGCTTGCAGTTAAGTGCTTCTAACTGAGGGATCTCGATGGAGAGAAGGAAGAGCTGTTTCATCCAATATGAAGAGTTGACTCTCCAGTGGAAGTTTTAGTCTGGCAACAGAGAAATAAAAGACAAATTCTACCAACATTGGTAAACTCCAGCATCTTTTGAAAATCTCCTTGGCACTACTCTCCTTGTTGTGCCTATGTCAGGGTTATTTGAAGTTGTCTCTTGCTCAGTCCAACGTGAATGAGAAGACACAGAACCACATTTTTTATTAAATGTGAAGCCCAGACTTTGGTACATTTCAGCTGTGAAAAAAAGAGACAGGGAAATAGTCCATGTTCCACTCACTCTTTAATGAAAGACTTTCCATCACAAGTATTTCCTCCTTTGTGAGTAGGCTGTACCTAGAATACTGAGACTAACAAGCTCGGTTTTCACTTGTGAAAACATTACAGGCAGGTACATGGATCTTTAACATCACTCCACAGTTTTTCAAAAAATAACCTCTCTGATGTTAATTATACTTTTATAAAGGCTAATTATCATATTGAAGATAAATATGGAAATGATGAAATTAAAATAAGTAAATTTTCTTTAAGGCCATTCCTTTAAATAGGTACTGTGAAGTGTCAGTTTTCATTTTTTATTCCATTGAGTCCTAGTTATCCTTCATGGCTTCTTAAAGGGCACTGTGTAATGGGAAATTCCACTGGGTGAGTCGGCAAGACTTCTATGACTATATCAGATATTGAATCTTTACTTCTTTTCTTTTTATATGTTGGGGTTCCACAGGAGGTTAAACAATATTTTTGTTAATAATCAAATACAAGGGACTTCCCTGGTGGTCCATGGCTAAGACTCTGAACTCCCAATGTAGGACACTGCATTCCATCCCTGGTCAGTGAGCTAGATCCTACATCCCTCAAGTAAGAGTTCACATCCACAACTAAAGATCCTGCATGGTGCAACTAAGACCTAGCACAACCAAATAACTAAATAAATAAAAATTAGAAAATAATCAAATACATACTCACACTCAGTAAAATACATCTATTTTAAATGTACAGTCTGAGGCTTTTGACAAATGTGTTTATCCATGGACATTAGTGTTGTGTACAGTGTTTAGCTATTATAAGCAAAGTTGTAATGAACATTTGTGTAAAAGTTTTAAATTTGGGGGCTTTTTTCATTTTTATTGGGTAAATACTTAGGAATATAATGGCTGGGTAGCATAATTATAGGTTTAATTCTATAAAGATTTGCTGAACTGTTTTCCAGAATGGTTGTGCTATTTTGTACTTTTATATTCCTACCAGTTCTAGTTGTCCCAAATCCTCACCAAAACTTGAAATAATGTCTTGTTAATTTTAGTCATTCTAGTGGATATGTAGAGCTATTTTATTGTGGTTTTGTTTTTCCCTGATGACCAATGATACTGAGCATCTTTTGATGGATTTAATGGTCATCTGTATATCAAGTCTTATGAAGCACCTTTTAAAATCTTTCATCCACTTTTTAACTTTTAGCTTTTTAACTGAGTTGTTTTTCTTTGTATAGAGTAGTGTGGATTCTCTCTATATTTTGAATTTAAGTCTCTTGTTACATATATATATATATATAATAAAAGTATTCCCCCATCTATGGTTGACTGTTCATTTTCTGAAAGGTGACTTTTAAAGAACAGAGTTTCAGGTAGATTCCCTATCTCCTCTTGAAACTCTGCTCTTTAAAAGTCACCTTTCAGAAAATGAACAGTCAACCATAGATGGGGGAATAGTATATTTTCTATGGTGAAACAGATCACCAGCCCAGGCGGGATGCATGAGACAAGTGCTCGGGCCTGGTGCACTGGGAAGACCCAGAGGAACTGGGTGGAGAGGGAGGTGGGAGGGGGGATCGGGATGGGGAATACGTGTAAATCTATGGCTGATTCATATCAATGTATGACAAAACCCACTGAAAAAAAAATAAATGAAATAAAAAAAAAATAAAGAGCAGAGTTGTTTAATGTTGAAAACATCTAGTTTATCTTTTTTTTTTTTTTCTGTTTAATGTATTTTATTTTCTGAGAAATGTTTGCCTGCCCCAAGGTGGTGAAATTTTAGTTTTAATTTTAAGTCAATGATTTCCTTCAAGTTAATTTTAGGATGTTATGTTGGGTAAAGGTCAAGTTGTTTTTTCCAAATAGATATCCAGTTCTCCAGGACCATCCTTACCATGTATGTGTGGGTATATTTTTTGGATTTTCTATTGTTTTCTCTTTCATCTACATATTTATTCTTTCACCGGTCCCTCATTCTCTTGATTGCTGTAGCTTTATAGTAAGGTAAATTGAGTATAGTCCTCCATGTTTATTTTTCAAAGTTCATTTGACTGGTCTAGATTCTTTTTATCTCTATGTAGATTTTAGAATCAGCAGGTCAATTTCTATGAAAGGCCTGCTGGAATTCTTACTAGGATTGTACCCCACCCAGAAATAATTCTTTTACTTCCCACATATTTCTCATTCTGATTACTACTGCTTTCTTTCAATAGATTCCAGTTCCGATATGGTGTCATTTTCCTTCTGCTGGGAGATTTTCTTTTACTATTTTTCTTAGCACAGATCTACTGGTAATGAGTCCTGTTGGCTTTAATCTGTCTGTCAAAATCTTTGTTTTAATTTTATTTTGAAGGATATGTTTTATACATGTGTACCTTACAGTTTACGTTTATTTTTTCAGGTATAATGTCAACCATTCTTATTGATGCTGCCCTGTTTATAATGTTACTTTTTCTAAAGCTGCTTCTAAGATTTCCCCCTGTTTTTTTCATTGAGAGCCTTGCAACTATGGGTTTACAGTTTTTACCAAATATCGAAAACTTTCAGGTATTATCGCCTCAAATATTTTTTTTTCATCTCCTTTCTTTTCTGAGACTCCAGTTTCATGGCTGTTACACTGTTGATGTTTTCCCTCAGGTCACTGAAGATTTAATCATTTTTTTTAACCTTAAATAAAAATGCTTTAACTTGAATAGTTTCTATTTCTATGTATCCAGATTGCTATTTTTATGTAGTCTCTAATTTGATGTTAAGCCAATTGAATACATTTTTTCAAATATTTTATTTTTCATCTCTAGGAATTCCATTTGGTTCTTTTTTATGTCTTCTATTTCTCTCCTAGTGTGACAAGCAGTATAGTTACTTGCTAATCAGTTTTATCCTTTCAAGTTTAATTTTTAAACTTTGTTATGGCAGGTTTGGGCTTCCTGGGTGGCTCGGCAGTAAAGAACCTGCCTGCAGTGCAGAAGATGCAGGAGACCTGGGTTTGACCCCTGGGTCAGGTTGATCCCCTGGAGGAGGGCATGCAACCCACTCCAGTATTCTTGCCTGGAGAATCCCATGGACAGAGGAGCCTGGCGGGCTGCAGTCCATGGGTCACACAGAGTTGGACACAACTGAAGCAACTTAGCACGCGTGCATGTATGGCAGGTTTATAGAAAGGATAGTTTATTCTAAGGATGGTTTAGTCCTAATACTTAAGTGTGAGTTTCCGGAGTCTTCACTATGTGTTCTGTGTGTTCAGTGAGGAATTCCCACTCTTGATTGCTGGAAACTCAAGTGTCCTGTACCCCTGTGTGAGCTTTGGGAATGAGTGAGATGCGGTTTCCTGGTGCTTCTTCCTTTTCTGGTAACTGTTCTGTGCCCAGCATTATGGAGGACCAGTGTAAGCTTTTACAGGTTAGCAGTAAGCCAAATTTTCGAGGGGACTTGTCTGGAGTGTCTAGCAGTCATTCTTTGTGAAGCACTCTCTTTACTGGTACTCTGCTTCATACATTTCAGCCACCTTTACCCCACAACTTGGATTTCTGTCTCCTCATCTCAATGAGAATGCAGAATTCTTCCCTGAGAAATGGAATAGAAAGGGCCTATAGGCAGAAAGCCTAGATGATTCTAGAATTCATCTTATTTTCCTTTATTTTGTGACTGCAAAATTCTGTCCTTGTTTTGCTATATTGGAATATGGATATTTTGTCTAATTTCCTGGCTGTTTATGGCAAGAGGACAAGTCCTGTACCAGTCAATCATTGTGACAAAAAACAATAATCTAATTTTTAAGGGCATTTTTCCAACTGAAATTATCTGAAAACCATCCCCATATATCTGTTTCTAAACTGTATACACATAAATACTAGGTTGAATTACATAAATGAACAGAATTATGTAAATAAAACATTATTTTCTTAAAGAAGTAGTTTGAACTATAAACAAGTCATGGCCATATGTCCAGATATTCTAGAAAAGAAAGTTTTGAATATGTCCCACTTTGGATCTCCATGTCACAATCCTGGTTCTATCACATCCTGTGTCTATAATCTGGGAAGGACTTATGCAATAAAGAAGGCGTTATGAAACAAAAAGATTTGTAGGTAAAGAACCACCCAGAAATAAATACAAAAGCCATGTGTGTGTGTGTTGTGGGGATTCAGTGCTAAGGCAAGGTGTTGCAAATCTGGTAGCATCTGGAGTTACTGTGCAGAATTAGTTAAGTATTCTGGGAACTGAACATTAGTGGGGCTATCTTGAGAATAAAATCCATTAATGAATTTGCTTCTGGACTCTTTGTTCTATAATTTTAAGTGATTCTGTCAGTTGGAAACTCATTTGGTGATGTAGTTGACCTTTAGTAAACCTCAGTGTACTCACTAATGTATCAAAAGAATTACTGGTAATGCATTCTGATGATAGATTAACACCATAATAGGCCCCTGGAGTGGAGCTTTCATACTATATTCCTCCAAAGGACTGTCCAGGGAAGGATAGATCCCAAAGATGATTCCATTCAATTAGCCGGGGAAGTGCAGTGATATCATGACCTGTTCTACTTCTTTAGATATAGGATCATTCGGAGATGGGCCTAGCATGGTGGGAGTTTCCCTGGTGGCTCAGCTGGTAAAGAATCCGCCTGCAATGCGGGAGACCTGGGTTTGATCCCTGGGGTGGGAAGATCCCCTGGAGAAGGGAAAGGCTACCTACTCCAGTATTCTGACCTGGAGAATTCCATGGACTGTATAGTCCATGGAGTTGCAAAGAGTCGGACACGACTGAGCGACCTTCACTAGCATGGAGAAGTTGATCCCTGTGTCTCCTAGAAAGAGACTGTTCTGTTTTCTAGAATTTTCCTACAGGAAAATTTCCATTTTGGAGTTTCTTAGCTTTGTACGTTCTCAGTAATCAATTTGAATATGTTCTATGCCTGGAACTAGATTGTAAGCATATATCAGAGGTGCTGTTAAGCAGCTATGTTTTTAATGGTGCCTGGCCAGGCAAACACATATATCAGCTATGGTGCAGCGTTAATTTCTTTCTCTCTGTTAGTGTGGAGTGGAGAGGCAGGACTGACAATTTGAGAGTGAAGACTGAGGGTAATGAGCAGATTTCATTTTGTGCATTATTTCTGAGAATATAGTAGCAGTTACCTAAAAGATTGTTTCGAGAGAGATTCTGAGGCAATAGTCAGACACTGCAGGAAAGTATGCCATGATCAATTAATGGTAACTGTGCTCGAAGTCTAGGTAGAAGAGGAGAAAGTGGAAGCACTATTTTTTTTTCTTTCGGCATCCCTTGCAAGTGGAAACTAAGATTGCTATAAACTATATTTTAAGAAAAGAGAAGCAGGGGCCCCACAAGTACAGAGTGAGGTTGCAGGGCTATGCTGCAATGTGCTTGAAAGTTAAGCTCTAGAATTTCAGTAGAGGCTGGGTAAGGAAGGTGATATATATGCAATAGTGAGTGAATATTAGAGAGAGTATGAATGGCTTTATTGAATGGAAAACAGAGTGAATTTTAGATTTCCTTGGAGATGATTTTCATGCATAGAAAAGGCTATTTTTGGTTATTTTAAAGTAATATTCTATTTATTCAACTTACACATTCAGAAACTTTGTTTTTCCTTTAGTCTTGGTTCATCTTATTATTCTATTTTTAAGTGGAGCAAAATTTGATGATTATTTTGACTAGTTTGGTTTAATTTACAAACTTGGTCTATTAAGTTGCTTCAAATCTTTTAAACTTCATTTAACCTATTTCTTTTTTAAACAGTTCAAAGGTACAACTAATTGTCAAAATCATCCCAAATACTTAAACATTTCCAGAAAGTCTAATACATTCCATATGGTGAATCAAAAAGTATTCACCAAGATTAAATACCATTATATTTTTCAAACAGAAAAAGCTTAAGAATAGTCGCTCAGTGAACACAAGGCTAATCTGTTAGATCCTTTGAAGTGTCAAATTATTTTAGAGTTAATTTAAATATAAAACGCAGACTCCTAAGTTCAAATTAAGTCCTTAGCTTATCATCTTGTAACCTCTTTGATTTAAAAACAGGTAAAGATTGTTTGCTTTAATATAGAATTTTTAAAAATCCCTATATCAAAACCCAATAGAAGACAGGTATTAAATCTTTCATGGGATATCAAGGTATAAAGTAAGAAAGATAGTTATCCCAGGATTCCAAAGGTCCATGGAAAACTCTAGATTTCCATGAAATATATTTTTCAAAAATTACTTCTGTTGCAAACTTGGGCTACAATTATTCAAAACCAAGAAGGTTCCTGGCTTCTGGGACTCCCACTTTTTTTTTTCGAAGTGAGGTAAGACTCATTATAACACAGAATTAACCATTTAAAGTATGCAAACCAATGGCATTTGACATGTTCACAGTGTCACACAATCATCACCTCTACTCATTATCAAAATTTTTTCATCACCCAAAAAGGCAACCTTATACCCATTCGTCAGTCATTCCCTAGCCCTTTCCCAGGTGGCACTAATAGCAAAGAACCCGCCTGCGAATGCAGGAGACATGAGGTGAGGGTTTGATCCCCAGGTCGGGAAGATCCCTGGGAGAAGGACATGACAAACCACGCCAGTATTCTTGCCTGGAGGATCCCATGGACAGAGGAGCATAGAGGCTACCGTCCATAGGATTGCAGAGTTGGACACGACTGACGCAACTTACCATGCTTGCAGGTGTCAGCCCTTGGCATCTGCTATTCTGCCTTCTGTCTCTGTGGATTTACCTCTTCTGAATATTTCTTATAAATTAAACCATATCGTATATGGCCTTTCATGTCTGGCTTCCCTAAACTAGCACAGTATCTTCAAGGCTCACTCATGTTGTAGTAGGGATCAGCACTTCACTCCTTTTCTGGCTGACTAATATTCCATTTGTGTAGATGCACCAGGTTTTGTTTATCCTGTCCAAAAACTGATGGGCATTTGGGTTATTTTTACTTTCTGGCTATTGTGTATAATAGTGCTTCTATGAACATTCATGTACAAGTTTTTGTTTAAATACCTGTTTTCAACTCCTCATTTTGAGGAGCTAAGAAACTTACCCACATTCAACAGCTAATACTGGAATTGGGATATGAATATGGACTTCATGGTCTAAAATGTATGTTTTTTCCAGGAGAGAGCAATACTTTCTAGGGAAAAAAAGAGCCAAGGAGATAGTCCATTTTTTTTTTTTGTAAAAGGATTTGAAACTACTATTTTCCTTTCATAGAAGAATCAAATGGAATTTGATTATTCCTCACATTCTAAAGTAGTCTATAATTACAAAGGGACAGAAAAGACTTAGAGAAGAAAGGGATATAATTGATTATAAATTATCCCTACATTTACATATGGACACTGTTTCTCCTACTTCCTTTCAACTTATGTCAGGGGGCTTCTGCTTTATAAATATTATTGACTGATATATCAGTTAGCTATTATCTGGAGGAAAAAGTCTCTGAGAGCAAACAGCATCATGCTCTGTCAGTGTCCTTTTGTAAATGATTCCCTCTAGTGGCTTGAAATTTTTGTCACTATGTTGACAAGATTTTTGTCTTTAAAAATATAAGCAAGAGAGACCCAGTATATTTGTTACTGATAGTAATCAAAATCACAACAGCAAAGCAATAATTCTGAAGGTTTTGTAATGACTGTCATTACATAGAGGAAACCAGGGTGATCGTTTAAAATATTTATCACACGAAGCTACATCCTGACTTTACATTCCAATTAGAATAAACTCCAAACTCTTTTCTGTGCCTTATAAAACCCCAAAGGCTTGAAGTCTGCCTGTTGCTCCATACTCTTGCTAGAAGAGTCAACCATCGGGGTTCAGGAGCTTCTCTGAATCTGTGTCATTGTTTTGTCTCCAGCACTGGAATAATGCCTGGCAAATCTCTGGTGCCATTAGAAGCATGTGAGTCTTCTCATGAATGAATGAGAAGTCTTCTCATTCTGAACGAATGTCTTCTCCTTCTCCTCTCTTGGTCTGATCTCCTCTCTTTTTTCAAAACCTTGAGCACATCAAACTCCTTATTGAATCATGGCCTTGGCATTTGCAATCCCCAGTTAGCTGGAATTTTCTCCTCCAGATCATTGCATGTAGAGGAAAATTCTTCACACCCCTCAGGTCCCAGACACCATGAAGAGATCATGTGAGGTAGATTCCTGCCCCTTTCATTATATCCTATCACATCATTCTTTATGTTTCCTTCACAGTCACACTTTGCAAAAGCTAATTGATATATTTGCTTGTTTCTCATTTGATTTCCCTCAAGATGGCAAAATGTCAAGGTCCAAGTCTTGCCTATTCCTTAGAGTATATTAAGTACATAAGACAGTGTGTACTATGTGGTGGTCCCTCTTTCATTATAAATGCATTGAATAAGTGAACCAATGGCATATCACTGGAGAATTTTCAAAGTAAGTTAAAGTTGACTGACTGTAATAACCTTCAACAATCTCAGTGGCCCTGATTTTATCAGAAGTCCACTTTGGATTATTACATTTAGGAGGAAGAATAGAGCAGAGTTACTTAGCCCTGAGGCTTTCCTTTGGAACAACATTGGGATGGATCACTTAGCTGACTCATCATAGGTTGGCCAAGTGGGTGAAGTTTTGAATGATTTCACACATCCCTTGGCAATGTATGACTTCTATGCTGTACTGCAAGAAAGGCCTAAGCCTTATGGCCTTTGGTACCCTAATTTTCAGTGGTGAACTCAACTGATGGACCCCAGGAAAGGACTAGATATTCTTACGGCTCTATCAGAGAGCAAAGCAGTTTAAATGAAAAAGGGTCCAAACTTTGGAGTTGGAACTCGATTTGAATTTTAGCTCAGAGACTGAATAGCAGTATAATCCAAGGCAAGAGATTTAACCTCTCTGAACCTCTGTGTGTCTTTGTCTAAAATGCATAAAGAATAATAATGCCACACAGAGTTGAGGAATAATGAAGCTGAGACTAAGGTAAAGGTCCCCTGATATTTGCCAGGGTGCTTAACCATTTATATAAGGTGAAAGGTACATTCTAAAGGGAACAGGATGTGAAGAGGCTCTGAGACAGGAGAGAGACCATGACCCATCTGAAACACTGAAAGATGGTGATACATGATCTGAGCCAGTGAGCAAAAAGGAGGCCGATGGGAGATGATGCTGGAGAGGCAGGAAAAGGGAAACATGTAGGGACTTAGAGCAATGGGAAATCAGAAAACAGTTTCAAGCAGGGAGTAACACATTGCATGTTTCACTTTGCTTTTGTTTTAATGTTTTGGCCATGCCATGGGGATCTTAGCTCCCCAACCAGGGACCAAACCTGTGCCCCTGAAGTGGAAGCTTGGAATCTTGACCATCAGACTGTCAGGGAAGTCCCTCACTTTGTTTATCTTGTGTAACACACTAAATGTTTCATGATTCATGAACTACTGGGTTAAGTTTTGAATTCAGATCTGCTGACTTCAGAGTTTCACCTTTTCCTCATTCTCAACAGGTACACCCTAGCATTCTCAACAGGTACACATTCGTCCTTTAATAAGGGCTTTAAATGTCTAATCCACTAGCTATGTGACCTCTGGTAAATTATTTACCCTTGCCATATATCATTGCTCACATCTCTAAGACTGTTACTATGTGTGTGCTCAGTCATGTCCAACTCTTTATAGCCCCATGGACTGTAGTGTGCCAGCCTCCTCTGTCCATGAAATTTTCCAGGCAAGAATGGAAATTTTAGTATGAAATTTTGGAAATTTTAGTATGAATCTCTCTTTGGGTTACTGTGAGGTCAAAATAAGCTAAAGGGACTTAGAGCTCTTAGAAAGAAAATAACAACATAAATATAAGGAAGCTGGCATTGTTTTTAATGTTATGGTTGAAAGGTGATGGCTTTACACCGTGAATTCCCCTGTATAATTTGCTTTGTAATGGCAAAATGAAATGGCCCTAAAGAAGTCTAGACATAGCTGGCCTCCCTGATATTAGTGAAGCTGAATAATACAGTGGGGTTGCCATTTCCTACTCTAGAGGATATTCTCAGCCCGAGGATCGAACCTGCATCTCCTGTGGTGGCAGGAGGATTCTTTATAACTAAACCACCTGAGAAGCCCACATTTTGAAAATTAAATGCTTTGTAAATGTTTGGCACGAGGTACATACTAAGTATCTATCTGCTACAACAATCAAAATCATTATTTAACCTTAGAGATAGGGTCAGGGTAAATATATACTTTAGGAAGATGATGAGGAACTTGTTTTGTGAGAGGTGCTTCTTTCTTTGTCTCTCAGTTGAATTCTACCAAACAAGCTGTTCGTACAAGGCAGAAAGTCAAGAGACACATGTCCTAACCTCACCTCTGCTGAAAATTACTTTCATCTCCTTGGACCAGTTATTTATCTGTGATTCTCAGTTTCTCCATCTGTAATGGGAATTGGAAATTTTAGTATGAGTCTCTCTTTGGGTTACTGTAAGGTCAAAATAAGTTAAAGGGGCTTAGAGCTCTTGGAAAGAAAATAACAACATAAATTTAAGGAAGCTGGTGTTGTTTTTAATGTTGTGGTTGAAAGGTGATGGATTTACACCATGAATTCCCCTGTATAATTTGCTTTGTAACAGCAAAATGAAATGGCCCTAAAGAAGTCTAGACATAGCTGGCCTCCCTGGTAGTAGTAAAGCTGAAGAAATATCAATTAAGATAAATGCCCCAAGGCAAAAAAGTCGTTAGCTTTTTGATTCAGGAAGAATCTAAATATCTTCCTCAGAACTCAGATAGTCATTCATAAATTTCCTCCGGTGTGTTTCTGTGACTCAGAGGCAAGAATGCACTGTATCCATTTTATAAGATGAGCAGCTGACTTGCCTAGGGTCACAGAGTAAATCAACAGCGATTAGACTCTATTATTTCCTGATTTGGAGTTCAGAACCAGAACTTACTAGACTTAATTGATATCCCAGCTTGATTTTGGAATTCACTGGACCTTTCTATTAAACTATGTCACAAACCATCAAGGCAGAATAATTCTGAGATTTCTTCCCACTTAACCTGTCAGTCACAGCCTTTATGTTCTGTGCTATGCTTAGTCACTCAGTCGTGTCTGATTCTTTGCAACCTCATGGACTGTAGCCTGCCAGGCTCCTCTGTCCATGGCGATTCTCCAGGCAAGAATACTGGAGTGGGTTGCCATGCCTTCCCCAGGGGATCTTCCTGACCTAGGGATCTAACCCTCATCTTTTATGTCTCCTGCATTGGCAGGCAGGTTCTTTACTACTAGCACCCCCTGAGAATTATATTATTTCACATATAATATATATGAAAGTGAAAGTCTCTCAGTCATGTCTGACTCTGCAACCCCATGGACTCTACAGTCTGTGTATTTCTCCAGGCCAGAATACTGGAGTGGGTAGTCTTTCCCTTCTCCAGGGGATCTTCCCAACCCAGGGATCGAACTCAGGTCTCCCACATTGCAGGTGGGTTTTTTTACCATCTGAGCCACAAGGGAAGCCCAAGGATACTGAATTGAGTAGCCTTTCCCTTCTCCAGGGGATCTTCCTAGCCCAGGAATTGAACCGGGATCTCTTGCATTGCAGGCGGATTCTTTACCAGCTGAGCTACTAGGGAAGCCCCCGTTTATGTGATGAGCTTGCTATTTGCCAGTTACGCTGCTGTTTTCTAAGGATCTGCAAATACTTGCCTCAGAGCAGGGCCAACTTAAGACCAAGTTGTGAAAGAGGCCAAGCTTGCTGTGTTATTCATCTCCTTGGACCAGTTATGTATCTCTGATTCTGTTTCTCCATCTGTAATGGGAACTGGAAATTTCCCATTCCCATTCCCAAAGCCCCAGTTATTCCTGGTCTCCTTTTATCAAGATCTACTGTAGTTATTCTCCTCCCACCTTTTTACATCAAAGTTTACCTTTCCAATGTTCTGTTTCCAGTGCCTGTGAGAGGTGAATTCTTAATATCATAAGGGAGGTAATAGGCACTTAATTGAACTATCACAAGAATTTTCTGAATCCTAGATTTTTATACCTAAGGATGATTTCATTTTTATTTTTGTGTCTTCTATAGATTCATTTTCTGAAAAAAAAATGTAGCTATCAAGCCAACTGCGTATATTAAGTAATAGTTAATCTGTTTTCCCATATTTAATTAACAAGGGACTTAAACAGCTGCTATGCAGAGCTCCTGATCAGCATGAGATATAAGCAGTATGACCATCCTGAGATGATTCTATCCAGTAAAAAGCAAGGAAATTTCCAGCCTTGCCATATGCAAATGGAGAACTTCATTAGGCTTTAAAAAATAGCAAAAATTTTGCTCTTGAAAATCTATGTTCCTCTGTTTAAAAATACTTCATTTTCGGAGACCTAGGCTAAGAGCCACTGACTTAACCGAAGTCATCGCTCTTGGGTTAAATGTTAGGGTAAACATTTTTAGGAGTTCTCAAGGTCTATAAAGATTTTTTTTAAGGGTCAGCATCTTAGTTGAATGTTCAAGAAACATTTTTACCATAATGCACAAATATTTGCATTAACTGATAAATGCCAGGAATTAATAGGTCAAGAGAAATAAATTTCTGCCCTTTGCCTTAATGAAATGACAGTGTAGGGAGAGCAGACTTTAAGCATTCTTTATTTATGAGTAGTTTCTGGTTTCTAACTTCCACCTCTGAGGAAATGTGAAACAAAATCTGTGACCAAATAAAATAATGAGGAAAATGAGGAATGCAGCTATTTTGCCTATAGAAAAGATTAGTCATTGTTTGTCAAGAAAGAATCATGGGCCCGTCCTCCTAAAACTTTTCCATTGGGCTTTATAAGACATTTAATTTCATCCATGGCTAGGATTTCATTTAGCATTGCTACAAGAAACATTCATATGACTCTTTTTTTCTATTTTGTTAATTAATTTGTGGAGAGAAAATCTTTTCTACCTGAAGCTTGATATTTAGGAAATGAAACACTATCATATCCTCACACTGATTGAGCCTTTCAGATTTATTATCCAGATATATCAATTATCACATCACATCATATCATATTGTAACTCAAAAATAGTCTTTCCTTAAGTAAACACTAAGCTCTTCAGCCTGACCTAGGAGATGTTATTGTTGTGACATAGGAGACAGAATATATTTAAACCTGACCTCATGCTCTTTAATTCTTAGTTAACGTTCAAGGGTCAATTTAAGTGCTGCTTCTTCCAAGAAGGACTTCCCAGGTGGCACAGTGGTAAAGAATCCACCTGCCAATGCAGGAGATGTAAGAGATACAGGTTCGATCCCTGGGCTGCAATGGGAAGATCCCATGGAGGAGAAAATGGCAACCCACTCCAATATTCTTGCCTGGAAAACTCCATAGACAGAGGGGCTTGGCGGGCTACAGTTCATGGGGTTGCAAAGAGTTGGACATGGCTGAGCACAGATGCACAGGGGTCTTCTGAGAAACCTTACCTGCTGGCACTAGCTGGAAATGAATGCTTTTTTTTTTTTTTCCTGTGAGCCCTATATCATTTTTAAATTCTCTTATACGCTGTCTAAAATCAGAGTCATGTACTTATTTTATTTCTCACTGTAGATGGTGGATTCTTTTAAGTGAGGGCCTTTTTGAAAGTCTATATTCACAAAAAGCGTAGATTGGCAGAGTCCTTGATTATATGTACTGATTGAGTGAATGAACTCAGTCCTTAGTTCTTAATATTGGGTAACCAAAGTACATATATCTCTTAGTGTTCAGTGTATTGTGAGCTATTTACTTGGGCCGTAAGATATTTGGAAGAAATGATCTGACTCTGCTGGAAATGGAGATGGGGCTAATGAGGGCATTTAAATTTTTTTTTGTTTTGTTTTGTTTAATAAAAAACTCGCCAAAAACAGTGGGAAGGAGAGAGAAAAGTTTCCATGGCAACCTCCAACGCTGTACCTCTGAAGATTCAGTTTATACATTTAAAAAAATGTGCCTTCATTTATTCTTCCCATGGAGACTGGGCCTTAGTTAACTGCAAAAAAGTTTTATGGAGGAGGTTTTAATGATACCTGCCAATTTGGGGGAAGGTAAAGAGGAAAGAAAGCTTACCGTAGCTGATGAAATATACCCAGACTTCTGCACTTTTTGACTTCCCAGAATAAATGTGTATGAGTGATGATGGGAGGAGTGAAGGTGGGGTTCATGCCTTGTCCAGAAGGAATATGACTAGACTGACCTAATGCCATGTTTGTCCACATTACCCATCTCATTCTGTGGTGGTTTTAGTCACTAAGTCATGTCCAGCTCTTTTGTGACCCCATGGACTATAGCCCGCCAGCCTTTTCTGCCTATGGCATTCTCCAGGCAAGAATACTGGAGTGGGTTTCCATTTCCTTCTCCAGAGGGTCTTCCTGACCCAGGGATCAAACCCACGTATCCTGCCTCTCCTGCGTTGGCAGGCAGATTCTTTACCACTGAGCCACTTGGGAAGCCCCCATTTCATCATACTGTTAGCTTGAAAGAAGCCTTAGTAAATACAGTTAAATTGATCATCAAATGCAACCCTTTTTTGGTGTAGGAAATATATGAGTTCAAAATCAGCATATGTTTATCAAGAAAGGTAGAGGGATAAATTTTGACATTAAAGTTAATTAAAAAATCTTAGCTGCCCAGGCATTTACTAGCCATATGGAATTGAAGAGTTACCTAATTTTCCACAAGCCAATATTTCATCATGTGTATAGCAAGGACAGTATGTACCCTATTAGGGATTTTGTGACATTTAAAAGACCAGAACAGGTCATGACATACACAAAGATCTCAGAAAACATTAGATGATGCTGATGATAGTGATGTAATGATGGGAGTGATAGTTGTGATGTGATAATGATTTCCTTCTGTAAATAGCACAATGTTATGCATCAAGAATAAAACAAATAAAATCTTGCATAGGAAATGCCCTCACAGAGATTGTGATTTAACCTGGAATATGTGACTGTCACAGTACAATTAAATAGTAATACAGTTCAAACTCCTAAGACAACATCAAAGCCCCTGATTACGTTTCCTGCTACCCTTCTGTTCATCTCCTGCCACCACACCCAACACAAGTTGACATTCACACGCAAGCCATACCAATTACTGTCTCCCCTCCGAGCCCACCACCACCCAGCTCTCATTCTTCTGCCTTACACATACCACTTCTTTTTGGTCTGCTCTCCCCCTCTTCATTCACCAGCTGATCCATCCTTCAGAACTCAACTTCTTGAAACTGTCCCTACGTCTCTTCTGGGTCCCAGAGCACTCATATTTATCTCTGTTAAGAAGCATTTCATTACATCAACATTTATGATGCATGTGCCAGCCACTGAAATAGGAATGGGATACAAAACCCAAGAAATCATGAGATCTGCCCTGGGGAACTTTTGCTTTTATTTTTTACTATTGTCCTTGTGCTTAATGACAAATGTTGCCATATTTTTTTATCGCCCCCCCCCACCCCCCTTTTTAACCTAAAGGATGAATACAGGGTCTGACATGTAATAGATAATAAAGGTTGATGGGATAAAAGAAAGGTTGATAGAATAAAAGAAGGGCTTCCCTGGTGGCTCAGATGGCAAAGAATCTGTCTTCAATGAAGGAGACGCAGATTCCATCCCTGGGTCAGGAAGACCCCCTGGAGAAGGAAGTGGTTACCCACCCCAGCATTCTTGCAGGGAGAATTCCACGGACAGAGGAGCCTGACAAGCTACAGTCCATGGAGTCACAGAGTCAGACAGGACTGAACAGCTGACACTCACTTTCAGGATAAAAGAAAGAGATGGAGGCATTTAGCACAGAGAACAGTTACACCAAATAGACTGTCAGTGGTAGTGAAGAAGGAGAGTTCAATAAGTTAGGCAGTAGGAAATGGAGGTTAGATAGACAGATGCTCTGATTCCAACAAGGCTGTGTTCATTTTGAAGGCATGCCTGCTGGGATACTTTTCTCACAAACAAGTGGGCACACCAAATGTAAGCTGTCTCATTTAATCTTATAAGCATATTGAAAAGAGGAACGCAAGCCGGTGGCTGCAGAGGGACAGTTATCGCATGTATTTGAATGTGTCTTGATTCTCTTTCAAAGCCAGTTTTGCTGCAGAATATTCATTGTTTTTATAATCAGGTGGAAGTTATTCCTCTATTTGTGTAGGCCATGTAGGAGTGAATAAAATTAAAAGTCACTATTTTTATGCCCAGTGAGTGATTGGATTGTACTTTAAGCAAGGGTAAGCCCCCTAAGTAGAGAGACATGGCCCAAGGACAGGTTCCCAATATTTGAAACACCAGATGTCTGTCCCCCTGGGGAGAAAGCCTCTACTAGAGAGGAGAGGGTTTTATATTTTTATTTTGTTTTTTCCTTTTGGGTGATGCTTGTTTATTTCTCTCTTATTCATTTGTAGAAAATATTTATTGAGCCCTCAGGCTATTTAAGGCACCATGCTAGGTGCTAGGACTGAAGTGGGGCCTAGATCAGATCTGTGCAGAGATATTTAATGTAGATTATCAGAATTTCTAAAAGAGGATAATAGCAGATGTAGGCCTAGTCCCCAGTGTATACCCTGCCACAAAAATCTACCCCCCACCTATCTTTTCCAACCCCAAAGCAGTTTCACACAAAAGAAGTGACCTATTTTGAACCTGAGTGGTAGGGTGCATTTACTGTTTCTCGAGCCTCTGTGTGAAAAAAATAAAAAGGAGAAAAACAACATTTCTGTTGGGTTAGAGTTGTAAGCAAGTCTTCCCAGCCAGGAGCAAAAATGATGACATCATTTTTTTTTTCTATCTTTCTTTTTTTGGTCTCCACTACTATACCGAAGAAAAAGGAATCATTTTTCCTTTCTCTCTTCCTCACCAAAGCTGGTGAAGGAGGCTTGTCTTTTGCTATTAACAGACCTCCACCCTATTCTCAAGGAATCTTAATAAGTGTCATCTAAGAAGGGCCTAAGGAATGAAACTCCAGGAAGTTGCTAGAGGTGAAAGCACCAAACTCCTCCCTGCAGAGCTGGCATCAAGGCCCCATCGAGCTCAGGGGAGTGGCTGCATTGGAAATTTGGACTAGGCACCACACTTTCTCAAAGCGGGTGCGGGGTGATCTGCTAAAACTGCAAGGAAATACTTTTGTTGTAATAACTGACCAACTGCCACATGGCTGTAGATGTTAAATAAAACATTCTTCCCACCAGATTACTCATTTGTGAAGGCTTTGGTAATAACCAAAGTTATCAAAATGGTATTACTAAGGGAAAAGGACTGAGATTTGGTGATAGAACTTCTGGTTGTAGATTAATTTAACCTCTAAATACAACTTATATTTCCTTTTAAAAACTGTGTCCTTTATATGTTGTTTTTACCAAAAATCGCCATATTTGATCTGTGAAAGAACACATGAACTTTGACATTAAGGCAGTAAAATTCCTGCACACTACGAAGTTGCCCAGGGTTATCAAGTTAGGAAGCGGTGGAGCTGGAGCTGAAATGGTTCACCATCCTTTATATGTCTAGAATCATTGCTTTTTTCACAACCTTTACAAATGTATTGATCTCGAAATATAATATTGCTTATGACCTTTCATTGGTTTCAAGAGTTTCCAGTAGGGCTTCTTAAAGTCAGGCAGTATATTTAATATTACTGATGAAGAATTAAACATGATTTAAGACCATGTTGCAGATATGAGATGATTTAATCATAGGATACAACAAATCCAGGAATTTTCCTCTCAGTAGCATAGCACTGTTTATAAAATGAGGTATGATAGATTTTACACGAGACTGCAAAATAATCATACCCTTTATCATATATTTCTCCAGCCATTTTGCTTTGTTAATGGTTGCACTTTCAAATGTTGAGTTTTTACATCGCTGTTAATACACTACTTTAAAAAAAAAAAAGCTATTTAACATTGGCCCCTCTTACATTAACTGCTCTTGCCATGTATTGTAGATGATCTCCAAAGCTTTCTGTCAACATGCAAAACACAACCAAAAGGACTGTCCTATTCACAGTCACTGATAATTGTTACCAGTAGAACCACGTTGCATGTTTAGTCCAGATTAGATTGACATGTCGTGGTCTAATTCAGTTGAAATGGAAAAATATTTTTATCTTTTATATTCAATATATTGTACTTGGTTGAGGTGAAACAATGAAGGGAAAATGAGTGGGGAACTTAAAAATTCAGTGGAAGAGAAAGATATACAAACAACTAATGGAAATATAAGGCTGAATGAAATACATATTATTCATTCATTCATACATACTATAGGTAAATGCATTGCTATGGGAGCGAAAGTGAAAAAGCAATTAAACTTAGGAAAACTGGGGAAAGTGTCACAGATCTGTGACAGCTGAGCTGGGCTCTCATGGATGGGTTGAATTTTCTTCTGTAAAGGAGTGGGTAGGGGCTGGCACTCTGGACTGAGAGAATATCAAGGGCAGGCAAAGATAGAGGAGTGTGCAAATATGTTTAGGAAACCACACATGGCTAAGGGAATTGGAAATATGACTAGAGAATTGGAATAAAACGGAGGTGGACCAGGGCACGACACAGGCAGCAGCAGTAGCCATACTTGGTTTGCCAGACTTAGCAAATAAAAATGATCAGTTACAATTCTCTTGAAAGGACTCCCTCAGTAAATCTGTTTCACATAAATTCTTGTTTTAGGTTTTGCTTCTAGGAGGCCTGAACTAAGGCTAAGTCCTATATGATCTGGTCACTGCATACCTTGCTAATCTCATTTCATACTGCGTTTTCTCCTATGTATTTGATTCCAGCAGTGCTGGCCTCCTTGCTGTGTGTTGGTATGCTAAGCATCTGCTAATTTTAGGGTATTTATACTTATTCTCTCCATTTGAAACTGTTAATGTCAACAGTTAATGTCAGTCCCCTCTAGATCCTATTTATCTCTCTATATCTATCTATCTATCTACATCTGCACCAACACCTATATCTGTATCTATATTTGCATCTGTACCTACACTTACAGCAATATCTATTTCGGCATCTGTCTGTTTATTGTTTTGGCCACAATAGTAGATTTTTAAATCAATGATACCCAATTAGTTACATGTGTCTCAGATGGTAAAGAATCTGCCTGCAATGCCGGAGACCCAGTTCAATCCCTGGGGTTGGGAAGATCCCTTGGAGAAGGGAATGGCAACCCACTCCAGTATTCTTGCCTGGAGAACCCCATGGACAGAGGAGCCTGGCTACAGTCCACGGAGTCACAAAGAGTCAGACATGACTGAATGACTAAAACACAATACACACCAGTAACCATATCTTTGATTAGTTCCCTCCTAGGGTGACTCTGGATTTGGTCCTATAGACTTGATCAGTTGGACATCAACACATGATGTAAGCAGCAACTTCTTAAGTGCTGAAACATTGAGATTTATCCTTTAGAATGCTGTTGCCAGCTTGTTCCAAGCTTGGGCTAGTCTGTTGAAGAGACCACATAGAGGAGTATCTCGGGTCTGACTGATAGCTTTAGA
This sequence comes from Cervus elaphus, assembly GCF_910594005.1. Classification (NCBI taxonomy): domain Eukaryota; kingdom Metazoa; phylum Chordata; class Mammalia; order Artiodactyla; family Cervidae; genus Cervus; species Cervus elaphus. The sequence goes on along the minus strand of NC_057815.1, from coordinate 74,043,182 downwards.
TAAGCAACAGTTATGCCACTGAGGCCACGTAGGATCATTCAGCTTCTCCAGTTGAGATGCCAAGTGATTACAGCTTTATTATCCAGAGGTGACCAGCCAAAAGCTGCCCAGCTGAACCCAGCCCAAATTGCAGAATCTTAAGCAAATCAGTGGTTGTTATTTTAAACCTCTGATTTGAGGGTATTTGGTTACATAGCAATTGATGAGTGATAGAGCTGTAGCATACTTATTTGGAAAATATTTGTCCCCTATATGATCATTCCCAATACCTCTATTGCAGTAACCCTAACCCTAGCCAGAGTCATCTGTCATTTACTTCACTCCATAATCTAACATTACATGGGTTCAATCCCTGGGTTGGGAAGATCCCCTGGAGGAGGGCATGGCAATCCACTCCAGTATTCTTGCCTGGAGAATCCCACAGACAGAGGAGCCCGGCGGGGTACGGTCCACAGGATTGCAAAGAGTCGGACATGACTGAAGCGATTTAGCACGCATAATCTAACATTATACTACGTATGGTAATCTAATCATTTAGGGAATCAAATGATTTGCTGAAGACTTTGACTTGCAGCCAGATCCTTTCATCACTCTCTTTCCTTAGTTTCCTGGGATCTTAACTAATTTCATTCTACCTTTTTATTCCTCACCTGGTATCTTCCTTTGATCTTGTGGTATTTCTCAAGTTTATTCCAGTTGTATTGACCATACAGAGTTAAAAGACACTCAGTGGTCAGAGGAGTAATTAGCTAAACTCTTCTAGTTTAGATTTTTTAATCTTTAAAATGGGACAGTTGGAATGTATTTATATTCCTGGTGATCCTCAACCAGGTTCAATATTTAATCTTTAACCCGTATGGTAATTTTCCTATTGTTTCTATTTCTGTATTGCTTTTTTAAAAGTCCATCCCATTAGACTTTAATTTCATGGGTAAAGTATTCTGTTTGTTAAAAAGAAAAAAAAAAAAGAAGAACTCCAGAGCTATTGAACATAATTTTCAGTTGTGGTTCTTCAGGATTCCAAATTTAGATATAAAGTTATTACACAAAGTATTTTACTAACTGAGCTGAGCTCCAGTTTTCCAATTTATCTAATGGTCTTTTCCTTTGTAGATTTGCTGATATGATGAGATAATGAAAATATGGAGTTCCTTGGGCAGCTCCTATAAGACAAGGTAGGCAATAAATACATGGTAATCATTATCATCATGATAAATATTAATTTTAACAAGGTGAGTTTCTCAAGCACATTCTTCCAGCTAAGTCTGAAATTACTGACCTATTCTGATATATTCTGAAGACTTTATATGATTTATTTCCCTGATGTTTTATGGAAATTGAATGACATTGGTGGATTAATGATAGTAATGCCTGGTAATTATTGAGCACACATCACGTGGCAGGCACCACTCTAAACATTTTTCATGTATTAACTTGTTGAATACTCACAAGAAGCCTGTTAAAGAACATACGGTTTTTCTCCCTCTTTTACAGTAGAGGAAATAAGATGTGAGAAGTTAAGTAACTTTTAGAGGCAGCTCAGCTGATAAGGACAGAACGAGACTCTTATCCAAATGAGTGTAGTTTTAAATCTATACTCATAACTCAGCTGTGTACTCTTGCCTTTCCAAGATTCATTTTGATGAGTGTTTGATGGATTACTTCTACCACAAACACCAGATTTCTTATTAAAGTTGGTTTGTTCTTTGTTCTGTACACAGGCTTTCCTTTGTGATTTACATTGTTTTATTCTGATTTCAGCTCAATGGGTAATCACCTTTTCTCTGCATCCATGACTAAATCTTACTCTGTGGAAAATGAAATCCACCCCTGCCTTCTCATCTCTCTCTGTGACAGGAGGAACCACCCGGAGTGAGACAAGAACTCTTTCCTTCTTGAATTATAGAATTGAGAGTACCTTAGAGATCATAATCTAACCTTCTCCCTACATATACAAAGGAACTGAGGCCACAAATGATTCTGTTAATTTCATTATTTTATTCAGTCATTCATTCTATCATTCAACAATAGTTGAAGTACCCTAAGAACAGTTTATGTGTGTGTGTGTTCTCAGTTGCTCAGTTGGGTCTGACTCTTTGCAACCCCATGGACTGTAGCCTGCCAGGCTCCTCTGTCCATGGAACTTTTCAGGCAAAAATACTGGAGAGGGTTGCCATTTCCTTTTCCAGGGGATCTTCCTGACGTAGGGGTCGAACCCGCATCTCTTGCCTCTCCTGCATTGGCAGGCGGCTTCTTTACCACTAGCGCCACTTGGGATGCCCAGGAACCAGTTTATACTTTGCACTGAAACAAGTTATTTCCCTGAGAGCTGTGGAGAATGTCAGTTGATACCCTAGGAGTTGAGGGCAGCTGAGAGCTCACAATCCAACACTAAGAGGACTGTCAGATTGCCATGATTTCTAAAATGCTGGGGTCACATTTTAAATAAAATGATCCTCAGAACTTCCCCAAGTATTGTTGGTCTCCCTCCTCTAAGTTGTTTTAACGCCCTGAGTCATATCATATTTCTTTTTCTTTTTTTTTTTCATATTTCTAACAAAACATTTTTGCTCGAATCTAAGTTTTTTAATAGGACACATGTCAATTCGTCATACTCTTGGGGCAAAGACAACTCACTTTGAGCTATTCAGTGCATTTATATTGAGTTTTTTTAATATATGCCATTTTGGTTAACTCATACTGTACTTGAAATTGCTTTTCAGAAGGAGTAAGTGACCATTTCAAACCATGCTATTTAGAAAGAACAATTTCATTTTAAACAATTCACCACAGGTCAGCTCATTTCAGAACTCCTGAAATCCAGTGGCCTATCATTATGACAGTTAGTTGAAATTCTCTGTGGAAGGATTTCTATCCTATATTCTGACATAATGGAAGGAACTAAAATGTTACAGACATATCACTTTCTTCTTTTTCCTAATACAAACATTGATTTGCCTGCAATTTAAAATTTAAAGTTATTTTTCAAGATCCATCATCCTTGGCTTGCCTATAACAGGGTTGTTATGGGAATTTCATGGGGTGATTTCATGCTATTGAGGCATTTTTTACTTGTATAAGGATATATGCTAGGGGTTACCGTGTGCTGGGAATTATGCTAGGTGTCTGAGCTACAAACATGAAAACATGGCAGAGAGTTCGACGGAGTGATGGAACTAAATGTTTTAGAGTCTGTAAGTCTGAGTCAGACATATTGTTGGGCACTCTATATATGCCAGTTCATTTAGCTTTTTAACCCTATGGGGTATGTATTCTGATTTTTCAGATACAGAAGCTGAGCTCAAAAATATCAGCAAAACTCAGATCACTCAGTTTAATAAGTATGATAGAGGAGAAATATGGTATCATGTAATATTTATTAGTTTATATGTATGAATTCTAAAACAGAATTATAAACAAATGACCTGGGAACTAAGGAGAACACAAATTATTCTTTCTAGAGTGCTGCTCTAAGGTAATATTTTAGTTAGGCTTTGGGAGTTGTATGAGAAAGAGGTGGAACTAGTGGACTTCCGGATTAGAGAAATGGAATAAAGACGTTCTTTCAAAGATGAAACTGCATGAGACAGGGAGTAGTCAGGCATTTCTAAGGTATAGAATACATTGCAGGAGGGGATGCAGAGCAGAGTGGGCCTAATAAATGCCATTAATGTGTCAGTCCACATCCTGAAGTTTACCTCCGCTTTCCCCTGAAGCTTTTGTAGACAATTTCTCAATTTCAACACGAATCTCTGCTTCTCTGCCTGGTAACTTTTTTTGGCAACAGAGACCTTTGTTCAACTGCAGATGGGTGCAACCTGGATGTGTGAGAAGGTTAACAACCTCAGGAGTGACCCTCAACCAATGTGCGAAGGGACTTAGCGGTTAATGCTTTAGTCCCTTGGTCCCTTGGTCGGGAAACCTGAGACTCACGCCCCACAGTTTCACAGGGGCCTTCCGGTAGAACTGAACTGCAGCTGCCTGGCTTTTAAATGCACATTTTAGGGTCTTTTCTCACTTTCCTGTCTTTATTATTCTTTGAGCAGGTATTCATTTATTCAGGTCAAATTGCCTTTACCCGAGTCCTTGTTTTAGGGTCTGCTTTGTGAGTGGGTGGGACTCACAATAACAGGGCAGGGAAAGTGGGAGCAGAGGAAGAGATGGATGGGAGTCCCCCCTTACATGTTAAGAGACATGGATTTTACCGTGAAGGAGAGGGGAAGTCATTAAAGGCTTTAAAGAGGAAAACAATGTCAAGTTTTAATTTAGAAAGATCACTCAGGCTATGTGGTTAAGATACAGTGGAAAGGTCAAGGCTGGTCAGGGAGACTACTGGGGGAATTTTTGCAGTCATCCAGTAGGCCTCAGTTTGAGCTATTGATGTAGGATTGGTGACAGATTGAGACTTTTAAGATGGTATATGAAAGGGGATGGTTAGTACATGTATCAGCCAAGATAACAGCAACAAATGGATGTGTATTCAAAAAAGGTGAATTTAAAGAATGTATAATAAAGGAACTATTATAAAAATTGTGTGCAGGATAAAGCAAAACCATGAAACATAGTATTCCAAGGCAGGTAAAAGCAGAGGAACTTTTTCTACCCTAGACCCAAAAGGACATTGCCCAAAGAATGGATTCCAGAGCCTAAAGGAGAGGGTAGTACAGACAAGTCCCCTTGAGCAGAGGGTTGACCAGTCCTGAGGCTGAACCAGTCCAAGGACACTCTGTGGGGAGGAAGCCAGAGGAAGAAATGCCCAGAATTCTTTCTCTTCCCTTAAGTATCCTGATGCAGCTCTCCACTGACAAAACCAATTGGAAATCAGAGGGTAAGGTCACATGTTGGTGTAGACCGTACAAATCTGCCACCTGGGATGAAGGGCAGAAGGTCAAAGGAAAAGGGTGGATCTGAAAGGCAAAAGAAAGATAGCACACAGTGTCCAGCAGGAAGACCAGAACACAGAACCAAATGATTTAGGACAAAAATTAGAGGGGAAAGAAGGGAAGACCCTGCCTGCCTTGCAGAGGCTTTCTTAATGTGCTCTGTAATGGTCTCCTGTCTAGGTGAAAGGTGGGTAGTGTGCTTGGATAGGGTGTGATGGCATGGGCGCTGGGAAGAAGCAGGCTGACAAGAGTGTGAGGCTATGAGATCAGAGATGGGACCAGTGTCTGTGCTTAGTCCAGGGGTTGTTGGATCTAGGTGGCCTGAAGCTGTGTAGAATGTATGTGTGTGTGTGTGTGTGTGTGTGTGTGTGTGTGTGTGTGCTCAGTCGCTTAGTCACGTCTGACTCTTTGCAACCCCATGGATTGCAGCCATCCAGGCTCCTCTGTCCATGGGATTCTCCAGGCAAGAATACTGGGTGGGTCCCCAAGCCATCCTCCAGGGCATGTTCCCAACCCAGGGATTGAACTCATGTCTCTTGCATCTCCTACATCGGCAGGCAGACTCTTTTCCACTGCACCACCTGGCAAGCTTGTCGTGCTGCAGTCCATGGGTCGCAGAGTCAGACATGACTGAGTGACTGAACTGAACACTTGGGAAACCCTGCCTTAGACTAAAATGAAACGTCTCTAAAAGTTCCTTTTTTCTCTGAAAATTGAAATGAGAAATGACACTTTCACATCCACATGTCCACTTCTCAGCTCTGAAATGTGAAGACACACACAGACACATACACACACTTGTGAACTTGTGATGCTGAAAAGTACATTGGTTTTGATAATATTTCTATTAAGCATCTGGTGATAGGTCCTAAGAAACTGGAATATTCATTTTCCTGTTCTTTGCAGGCCAGAGAACAGTCAGCCATCTGCAACTTTTTTGTGTTATTACTGTGACTAGTTCATCTGTGTACAAGTGGGAAACAGGACTGCAGTCATTACTGAAGAGGTGTCTGGGAAATCAGTGCCCTAGCAAAGACTCCTGCCTTCCTGGGGAATAGAATCCATCAGAACCAGGTCTGTCTCATTTTGCTAGACAGACAGTATGTCTGAGAAAAGCCTTGGTCTTCAAGTTAGCGATTCAAGGTTCAAATCCTGACTTTACCTCTTCCCTATGTAAGATTTAGCTGGTTACACATACCTTCAGTTTCTTATCTGTAGGATCCAGAAAATGAGTCTGGCTTACTTTTTGCAATTGCTACAAAGCAATTTATGCAAAGCACAGTCATTTACTGCTTATTTCTATCTGAGAACTATGTCTATTTATATATAGATAGTTTCCATCGTGTCCCCATCTATATATATTTCTATATAAAGAACTATCACTATTTATTTTGTTACAACTTTCTACTGGGTGGAGACAGAGTCCTTTGTTCCCATGGCTTGTAGACTTTTAGAAGAAAATGCTAAATTCTAGGTGGAAACATTGTTATGAGCATGGGCTATTTGTTCAGATGGATTTGGGTTTTAAGCCAGGCTCCTCCATTTATCAACTGTTAAAATCTAGGCAAGTTTCTTAAATTCCACTCAATTTCCATACCACTAAACTGAGAATAATAATATTCGTGTCACAGGATTATTGCAAGAGTAAATTAGATGATACACAAAAAGGATTAGCATTCACCATGGAGAATGAGCACTCTGCTAATGGTAAATACATTTCATTGGCTGGTAAGCTTCTTTTCTCCTTCTCCCAGTCCTCTTCCCCAACTCTCCCATCCCTTCCTTTTTCTCCTTCTCCTCTTGCCTGAGACTAAACCCTCAGGGATGCTAGAATGAGTATGATGTGACACTTGGCCTAGAGATGAGTCTAGAAACTTTACATATATTAGTCTATTTCATCCTCACAAGAAACTTATAGTCCCCATTTGACACATGAGTAACCAAGACTCAGAGAGGGCATATGACTGCCAGAGTCACACAGCTGATAACTGACAACACGAGTTTAAACATGGATTTGCCCAGCTCCACAGTTCTTCCTACATCTCCATTCTGGCTCACACAAAATTAAATGTGCCTATGTAGTATAGGAAAACACTCTGTAATATGTGAAGTGATACGTGTGAAATGCTCTTATTTTATGTACTGTAAAAATGTTAACAATTACACTCCTGGCTTGGCACAGAGGCCTTTAACATACAGTCTGACACACCAGGTGGATGAGGCTGTTTGGTTCTACGTTGACCGACAGGGTAGACTGAGCGAAAACTGCAAGGGGACTGTTCAGTGATCCCTGTCTTTTCAGGCACAGGGAAGGACAAGTAAGACAGGCCAGCAGTCTATTTCCTCCCCATGGTGCAGTTGAGAACCAGCTGTGAATGGTGAGGGGGTGGGTCCACAAGTGACCCAGAATGTGGTTTCCATCAACAGGCAAGCTGGCTTCCAGGAATCTCAGTCCCAGAATAGTTAAGGAGAGTAACAATGGGAAGCGTACTGCACATCCGGTTTGATACCAGGGTATGGGGATGGCCCACTGCCTGGGTCTGTAAAAGCCATTTACTGAGCTAAGAACTTAGCTGAAACAATAATTTAAGCATCCAATTAGCACAACAGCTGGATTTTTAATTCTTCTTTTTTTTTTTTTTAAATCTTCTTCACAAGTGAACTGCCTTCTAAAAAAACAATGACCTATTTTTAAACTCACATGTACTGGCAGAGCAAAAATTCTGGTTAAGGTGCACTAGACTATCACTGATAGTGATAATGAAGGAAGAAAAAAGTAAATGTCTGAATAAAGGTCCAACCAGAGATGTTTGATTAGTTTTTACCCTCTCTTGCTTGCCTTCCATCCCTCCTTTCTTCCTTCTTCTTCTATTATTTCTCTTCCTTATTCAATTGGAAAACAATAATACAAGTTTTTAGGAGAGTGGTGATGTTTTTCTAAGGCTAGGGGTGATACTAAAACTTCTTTGTGGTTAATTCAGAAGGCCCAAGAGAGGTCAATGTGATTAACTCTGTGACTTTCTTAAATGTCTTAATCACGTGAATATTTTTTTTTTCCTCCAGGACATTATCTAAAATCCAGCAGAAGAATTTCAACATTTTCCTTGGAAGCTTCTTAAAGTCACCTAACTTCATGTCTCCTCCTAAGCTCACTTAAGCAAATCTGCCATTGTGCACAAAGTTCCATTTAACCTATGATGTGTTACATGGGCTTATTTAATCGAAGGGCTTCCCTGATAGCTCAGTTGGTAAAGAATCTACCTGCAATGCAGGAGACCTGAGTTTGATTCCTAGGCCGGGAAGATCTGCTGGAGAAGGGATAGGCTACCCACTCCAGTATTTCTGGGCTTCCCTTGTGGCTTAGCTGGTAAAGAATCTGCCCACAATGTGGGAGACTGGGGTTCAATCCCTGGGTTGGGAAGATCTCCTGGAGAAGGGAAAGGCTACCCACTCCAGTATTCTGGCCTGGAGAATTCCGTGGACTGTATAGACCATGGGGTCTCAAAGAATTGGACACAACTGAGCAACTTTCACTTATTTAATCATAAGTGAAAAATGGAGGAAAAATGCCATTGAGACGAGTCTCATAAGCAGTTCTTTTCTGTGAAGTTAATTGGAGTTGGTGGCATTCCTAGTCATTTAATCTATCTGTATACTAATTTATACATATTTATCTATAGGTAGATATATACACACATCAGGATATCAGCTTTATTGCTGAGCACATCGATTCTAAATACGGCTGCTTTGTGTGTTATGTTCTGTACTAAGAGCATCATATAAATGATATTAATTAATTCTCCAGTGATCTGGTAAGAGATATATCATTTATTGCATTTTATAAAAGAAGAAACCCAAGATTAGAGAGGTTAGGCAACTTTCCTAAGTCAGAAAGTGGCAATTTTCATATCAGGATTTATTTCCCAACTGAGATTCTTTAAAATGTCCATTCTATTTCCCTCCTTTTTCATTAGAAGACTATAACTTCTTCCCACTTGGTAGCTAAGTAAAGTAAACATAGAAAGCATTGCTATACCTACTATACACATGAGAAAACAGTACCAGAGATCCTAAAGTGATTGGTTCACAGCAATGCCAGAGACTTCAGGGATTTTTCTCAGGTAAAGTGAATGAATCACTATGATAATGAACTGTCATATTATCAAGATATTTTATTAAGTTAAAATTTAAAAAGTGTCTTTTTCTTTGCCCAAGAGAATTCTCTACAGAAAAAGATGATTTTTAATGAGAAGTGAAAACCATGACAACTAATGCAACAGGGAGCAAGCAAGTGCAAGTGCTCAGTCGTGTCCAACTCTTTGTGACCCTATGAACCGTAGCCCACCAGGTCCCTCTGTCCATGGAATTTTCCAGGCAAGAATACTGGAGTGGGTCGCCATTTCCTCCTCCAGGGGATTTTCCTCACCCAGGGATCAAACCCGCATCTCTTGCGTCTCTTGTGTCTCCTGCATTGGCAGGCAGATTCGTTACCCCTGGAAAGCCTGGCAACCTGGAAAGCCTGTAATACAACAGGAAAGTGAAACATAAATGCTTTTATAGGATTGATGATTATCTTCTGTCTGCTCTGAAACTATAGGGAACTTTCATTTGTTTTCACCTGCTTGGTTTATCTCTAACTTTGCATCAATAGGTTTTATTTCTTGTGATTGTAACAAGATCATCATCAACTTTTCAACTCCCCTTTCACTGCAGGAAGCCCCAGTAGTTCTCACTGCCAGTAGGACTGTGAATCCTACAATAATTTCTGTAGGATTCCAAGGCAGGTTGTTAAGATACCAACCAAAGCAATGACAGACTAGACATCTTCATGGAAACACTGAAACTCAGCTCCAAGTCTTTCTTCCCATCTCATTCCCAGTTCCACCACAGTACAGTTTCCTCAGATCTTATAACCTTTTATCATATTGACTGAATACTGCTGCAAATGGATCCTTAGTTGGGTTATTTTCTTCTGGCCCTTACTGTGAAAATGAACAATTCACTTGGATTTGACCTGTCTAGCGGAGATATAGTATGAAGCACATGTAAAATTTTCAATGTTTTTACTAATGACATTTTTCAAAAGAAAAAGGTAAGCTTAGTTTTAATAATTTTCTTAGCCTAAAATATCACATATAGTATATAACCAATGTAAAAAAAATTAATGAGGTGTTTTGCAGTCTTCATACCAAGTTTGTGAAATATGATGTATATTTACACTTTATAGCATATCTCAACTTGAACGAACCACATTAAAAATGTTCACTAGTCACATGTGGTTTAGTGCCTACTTTATTGGACCATGCAGGCCTAGCCTTTGCAATTATGGAGATAAAAATGGGATTTTGCATGATGAAAACTTGCATTAAAGACTTTGTCATGAAATTTTAATTAAAAACAAGAACCAGTCTGTCAAATATTTATTAAGTGCCAACTATGTACCATACTAGGTGCTAAAGATATAAGAAAAGTAAAGTTGTTAGAAAGAAGTATAAAATATAACTTTTCCATTGTTCCATCACCAAGGAGCTAAATCCCTCTAAATGGCTGCAGTGGGGGAGGTGTTGGTAGGATGAAGAATATGAACTAGTATTACAAAGGAATTTCTTTTAGTACTCATTTTTCTATCCAATGGGAGAACTATTTTTTATAGCTAGGACATTAATGAAGTCACTCTCCCAACTGCATTCCTTCCCTATTTTCCCTCCACCCAACCCAAAGAACTAAACAAGGTTCCTTTCACTCGCACAGCTTCAGGATAAGAAATTCAGAACAGAGGGACAAGATGCCCCCAGATCATAATGCTCTCAGGGAGAGAACCAAAGACCTAGCCCTACACAGGGAGAAAATCTGATAATTACTATCAAGCCTTTTTACCAGCTGTGTGATACAATGGGCAAATGTTTCTTTATTTTTAAATCTAGACTTTGGATTTTTTGATAGAGAATAAAAGACGGTGCTGTCTTTATTCGATAATGGCCTTGGTATAAGAAAGTGACATCCCTGTGTAGCTTAGGATGAGACAAGATTAATATGGGACAAATCAAGAAATTCAACAAAATGGAGAGGAACACTCTGCCAGATGAGATCTTCTTGGGTTAAGGGATTACTTTTCAATAACTGTTCATAGGGAAGAATTTAGGATTCTAAAATAGGACTTGTCTGCATATCTTTTATAAGTCATGATATTGTAAAATCCTTCTGAGGTCTGGTTTCTGAATTCTTTGCCCATATCCTCTACTTTCTTCTTGTTATTCAGTTGTTCAGTCACATCCAACACTTTGTGACCCCATGGACTACAGCATGCCAGGCTTCCCTGTCCTTCACTATCTTCTGGAATTTGCTGACTCATGTCCATTGAGTCAGTGATGCCATCCAACCGTCTCATCCTCTGTCACCTCCATCTTCTCCTGCCCTCAATCTTTCCCATCATGAGGGTCTTATCCAATGATTATGTTCTTCATATCATGTGGCCAAAGTATTGGAGCTTCAGCTTCAGCATTGGTCCTTCCAATGAATATTCAGGGTTGATTTCCTTTAGGATTGACTGGTTTGCTCTCACTGAAGTACAAGGGACTGTCAAGAGTCTTCTCCAACACCACAGTTCAAAACTGTCAATTCTCTGGTACTCAGCCTTCTTTATGGTCCAACTCTCACATCCGTATATGACTACTGGAAAAACCATAGCTTTGACTATATGCATCTTTGTTGGGAAAGTTATGTGTTTGCTTTTTAATATGCTGTCTAGCTTGGTCATAGCTTTTCTTCCAAGGAGCAAGTGTCTTTTAATTTCATGACTAAAGTCTGTCCGCAGTGATTTTGGAGCCCAAGATAATAAAGTCTCTCACTGTTTCCCCATCTATTTGCCATGAAGTGATGGGATAGGATGCCACGATCTTCGTTTTTTGAATGTTGAGTTTTTAAGCCAGCTTTTTCACTGTCCTCTTTCACCTTCATCAAGAGGCTCTTTAGTTCCTTTTCACTTTCTGCCATAAGGGTGGTGTCATCTGCATATCAGCCAGCAATCTTGATTCCAGCTTGAGCTTCTTCCAGCTGGCATTTTGCATGATGTACTCTACATATAAGTTAAATAAGCAGGGTGACAATATACAACCTTGATGTACTCCTTTCACAGTTTGGGACCAGTCCACGTCTGGTTCTAACTGTTGCTTCTTGACCTGCATACAGATTTCTCAGGAGGCAGGTCAGGTGGTCTGGTATTCCCATCTCTTTAAGAATTTTCCAGTTTGTTGTGATCCACAGAGTCAAAGCCTTTAACATAGTCAAGGAAACAGAAGTAGATGTCTTTTCCTGGAATTCCCTTGCTTTTTCTATGATCCAATAGATGTTGGCAATTTGAGCTCTGATTCCTTCCTCTGCCTTTTCTAAATCCAGCTTGTACTTCTGGAAGTTCTTGGATCAAGTACTGTTCCTAGCTTGAAGGATTTTGAGCATTATCTTACTAGCATGTGAAATGAATGCAATTGTGCTGTAGTTTGAACATTCCTTGGCATTGCCCTTCTTTGAGATTGGAATGAAAACTGACCTTTTCTAGTCATGTGGTCACTGCTAAGTTTTCCAAATTTGCTGCCATATAGAGTGTAACACTCTAGCAGCAGCATCTTTTAGGATTTGAAATAGCTCAGCTGGAATTCCATCACCTTCAGTAACTTATTTTGTAGTTATGATTCCTAGGGCCCACTTGACCTCCAGAATGTCTGGCTTTAGGTGAATGACCATGCCATAATGGTTCTCTGGGTCATTAAGACCTTTTTTGTACAGTTATTCTGTATATTCTTGCCACCTCGTAATCTCCTCTGCTTCTGTTAGGTCCATACCATTTCTGTCCTTTTATTGTGCCCATCTTTGCATGAAATGTAAAGATAGACCTTACTTGGCAATTACAGTCATGATTCTCATCCCCAGGACCACTTAAATGGAGCCTTGCAAAGAAATATGCTTAACAAGATTTGTTTCTTTCTGGTGTACTGTGAATTATACTAATAGTCTGTATAGGATGTCAAAAATGTTTATAGAAAAAAATTTATCAAAGCAAATGCCAAACGGATGGAACAGATAATATGCAAGTAGAAAGGCAAGAAAGATCAATGTGAGCCTTGTTGGTTGGGAGGTGAGACATGAACTGGACTCGAAAGAATGGGTAGAACGTGTACCATCATAAGCTGGAAAGTCATCAAGCAGAAAACCAGAAAGTTTCACTTGCTGTTTTTATTTATGGGCTGAACATGCAATTTAGGGAGCCCATGTGGCCTTTTCACAGTGTAGATAGCCTTAGTCTGGTCTTAATCAGGCTGTAAGTATTGGCTTCAGACTCTAGCTCAGGTTTTCTTTCCTGGCATTTTCTGTTGTTTAGAGGAAATGGGAAACACACTCAGCTCTGTACTTCGGAATATACCATGGGTATTGCTGTAATTAAATAAGGATTATTAATGAGAGGAGTAATAAAACAGTGATAGCCCAGTACCTGGAGACAGAACTGAAATTTACCAGAAATTGTATAGCTTTTGATTCATCTATCAGAGCACCCTCCTAAAGCAAACGTAAGAGAAGGTTAATCAATATCTATAATCCTTTAATAAATTGTTTTTAATGGAATGTGAGAGACTTGTTTCTTATTTGCTTTTCCTTTGTTTGGTAATTCAGCAGAGTGCACATCCTATCAATCCATTCTAACGAGTTCTTAGTTTATATATTTCATTTGTCCCTGATGACATATTAATAGTGGATTTGAGGGATTGTACTATTTGTAAGAAAACAGGCAAAGGAAAAAACATACTTTCCTTTGTCTAAAAATGAATCTCTACTGCTTAAAGAATCTAATATTTTCTTTACTTCCCATCCTCCCACCCTCTTGTTCACTTTTTCTCCCTCTCTGCCTCTCTGTTTTGGTTTGGTTCCTTTTATTTGTTAGAAGACAGTGATATTGTTCAATTATAACAGAGAATTTACTGTCTTCCAATTTTAAATTATTCTTCAGAAGAATTTGGATGTTCTTAATATATCATGTAAAATGTCATTTAGCTTAAAAAATATGAAAATCTCCATGTAATTACGTGTTCTATATAGTATATTAGACCTCATGTTATTCACAAGGATCTCTGGATTCTATCTAGCTCCACCCCTATGAAATTTCTCTTGGGAAATTGACAAAATTCCTTCACCTGTCTGTGTTTAGGTTTCCACATCTGAATGTAAAGGGATGTCTTGAGAACCCAATACAACTATATCTGCAGAAGTGTGCTAAGAGCTTATCAAACACCTCCATCTGAAAGTTAATAGTCATATAGGCTATATGGGAAAATGTCTTTGATTTTGTCACATTTATTTATTACTGTTTGGCCTAAGAATCAGTATATTTGTTCAAAAGTTAAAGTTCTTTATATGAGTGAGTCTGTTTCTTAGATTCCTGTTAATATAATCAGTGGATTTGGAAATTTCATAGAGAGATAAACCACTAATTTCTTTCTGATTAACTATATGGCTTAGGCAGTTGGTTTATCCCAGTTTTTGTCTTAATGCACATTCACTTAAAAAAATTTCAGCTTATGTAAAAGGAAGAAGAAAATGAATTGCCTATGATACCATACCACTCTTCATCACAGTTAACATTCTAGTGTATGTCTTCTGGTAAATATATATATGTATATGCATATATTCATATATGAATACATGTTTATATAGCATGTAGATGTATAAATTATACATGATATATGTAAGCAAATATTATATTTTATATAGTATATAAATATATGTTAGATATATTATTTATTAACCTATTTGCTATGCTGTGCTGAGCCACTCAGTCATGTTTGACTCTTTGTGACCCCATGGACTATAGCCTGCCAGGCTCCTCTGTCCATAGGGATTCTCCAGGCAAGAAGACTGGAGTGGGTTGCCATGCCTTCCTCCAGGGGATTGTCCCAATCCAGGGATCGAACCCAGTCTCCCGCATTGCAGATGGATTCTTTACCATCTGAGCCACCAGGGAAGCCCATCAGCCTATATAAATAATGTATATAAATATATAAATGTACAAATAAATGTATATGTATACATATTTATATACACAATTATATGTATCTGAATATGTATGAATATACATTATAAAATTACCACCAGTATTGGTCATTTAATATATTCCTCTTAGTAGTTTTACTTACATATATATGTTTTCTATTTTTACATTACAAAAATGGGCTGTGATGAACGTTCCCATAGCTAAATTTTGCAGGCAATAATTTTTTATAAAATGTACTATTTTCCCAGTTCTGTTTAAGTCACATTTTGAACTGTGCTGTCTCTCTTTACATCATGGAGCTAAAACCAAATGAAAGCACATTTTGGCGGTTTTGGCCTTATTCACATGAAAAGTCCTGAATCCTACTCCTTCCTGTCTTTGTTCTTTGATTCCACTCTGCTTTTAGCACCCTCAGACCTACTTGGTTTTAGCTGTCATTCCTGAGCCCCAATTTAGCTCTTAGTCTTGACAACAGATCTGGCTTCTTTTCTCTAGCTTTAAACCTTGGCATTCTCCTCTGGATGCAGCTTACCCTCCCCAACTGGCTTCATTCCCTCCTGACCATTCTGGGAAACTGTGAAGCTCAATCAAGTCTGAGCTTGGCTGCCCTGTTCAGTCTGGCTGGAATTTAAATGCATGGCAGAATACAGTGTTTAGAACTCGAGGTTGTGGTCAGATTACAGAGGCCTTGAGTGCCAAAGTAAAGGGTTTAGACTCTTTTCTGTAGACATTGTAGCCTCAATTAAGGATTTTAAACAGGGTGTGCTTTAGGGAGATTAATTTGGGATTTGTACGTAAAATGAAATGCAGGGGGAAAGACCCGAGATGAGAGGCTATCAGTATGGACCAGGTGATGGATACTCTGCGTCTGTTATGAGTTAGAAAAAGAGGAAGAGGGGATGTCACAGTTTTGTTGTTGTTGTTGTTTGCTTTTTTTAGTAGAACTGGTGGGACTTGTAAGACACATGGATATTATTAGTACTAGTAATACTATAAACAATAATATTATAAAGATCTTACTGTGTACTAGGTACCACACTACGTATTTTAGCTCATTTAGCTCTTTCAACAATCTGAGATGAAAACAATTATTTTCCTAATTTTGCAAATGAAGAAATTTAGGATTAGAAAAGTTAATTAACTTGCCCAGGATCATATGGGTTAAGTGGCCTTCTAATCCAGATTTCTCAGTTTTCAATGCCTGTAATCCTGATTGAGTTAAAATGGAAGATAATAGCAGAAGTAAGGAATATGGAAGAGGACTGCATTGCTGCCTGTAAATATAAAGAGGAGGGATTTCTTAGGAGAAATCATTATTTTTAACTGTAGCTAAAACCTCAATGACTGTTTCTGATTTTCAGGATGGAATGCTTTTTATTCTGTAAAAGCTAGGAATAATCATCCCAGTCTTCCCCTCCTTCCCTAAAATCTCTCACAGAGCTTCCTATTCTTGTTTACATGGAATTGAGCAGCTTGCATTGTCAGAGCTTTGCCTAAATTGTGATTGCAGAATTAGCCTCCTGCTGTTATAACTCAGTGTTGTGAAATGAGATCTCATGATAAAGTTACAGTCACCCAGTTGACGCTGATACTTTTCAGTTGCTGTTTCCTCCCATACAAATAAAACTGCTGCCAAACATATTTATTAGTTCCTGATAAAAAGCATCTCTTGATTTTAATCCAATACAGTGCATTAAGTTAATTGTCAAGGTAATAGCAGTTTTGTCTTTGAAGGGTACTGTCATACAAAAAACCCTGGGATTGTCTTTTAGGTAAGTGCAAACCCTGTTCTAGGTTTTGTAAATGTATTAGCTTGGCCAAAAAGTTTGTTTGGTAAACCCAAATGAACTTTTTGGCCAGTCCAATAATACAGAAGATTCCCTCTCTTAAGGAGATTCACTTTCCATCATAGCTGCGTATATACAGCCAACTTTTCCAGCTAGCTATATCAAAAGTAAACAAATGACTTTTACAAAAGATTAAATTATTACAGTAAAGGTTTTATATCTCTCCTGAATGAATGAATAGATGAATAAAATACATTTTAGTCAATTATTCATCAACCCTATAGCCTGCTTGTAAATAATTGGAGACTAGACCAAGTTAATGAAATGAGAGAAGAAAAGGAAATAACTGGTATAGAGATTGGGAAAGAATAGATAAAACTGTTTTGTTCACAATTGTTTATGTAGAAAATTCCAAGAAAAGTAAACACACACACACACACAAACTCCTTGAGTCAATAAGCAATTATAATAAGGCTGTAGAATATCAGGCTAATACACAAAAGTCAGTGATTGTCTATACATCAAAAATGAGCAATTGGAATTTGAAGTTGAAAACCTGATGCCATTTTTATTATCACCAAAAAAAGGTATGAAATGCTTAAGCATAACTCTAATAATATATATATATATAGGATCGATATTAGGAAAACTAGAAAACTTCTGCTTCATTGACTCCACTAAACTGTTTATTTGTGTGGATCACAACCAACTGTGGAAAATTCTTAAAGAGCTGGGAATATCAGACCACCTTACCTGTCTCCTGCAAAATCTGTATGCAGGTCAAGAAGCAACAGATAGAACCGGACATGAAAAAATGGACTGGTCCCAAATTGGGAAAGGACCATGTCAAGGCTGTATATTGACACCCTGCTTATTTAATTTATATGCAGAGTACATCATGTGAAAGCCAGGCTGGATGGAGCACAAGCTAGAATCAATATTGCTAGGAGAAATATCAATAACCTCACAAAGGCAGATGACACCACCTTTATGGCAGAAAGCAAAGAGGAACCAAAGAGCCCCTTGGTGGAGGTGAAAGAGGAGAGTGAAAAAGCTGGTTTAAAACTCAACATTCAAAAAATGAAGATCATGGCATCCAGTCCCATCAGTTCATGGCAAATAGATGGGGAAACAATGGAAACAGTGACAGACTTTATTTTTGGGGGCTCCAAAATCATTGCAGATGGTGACAGCAGCCATTAAATTAAAAGACACTTGCTCCTTAGAAGAAAAGCTATGACCAGCCTAGAGAGCATATTAAAAAGCAGAGACATTACTTTGCTTACCAAGTTCCATCTAGTCAAAGCTATGGTTTTTCCAGTAGTCATGTATGGATATTACAGTTGGATTATAAAGAAAACTGAGCAATGAAGAATTGATGCTTTTGAACTGTGGTGTTGGAGAGGACTCTTGAGAGACCCTTGGACTGCAAGGGGATCAAACCAGTCAGTCAATCTAAAGGAAATCAGTCCTGAATATTCATTGGAAGGACTGATGCTGAAGCTAAAACTCCAATACTTTGGCCACCTGATGTGAAGAACTGACTCATGGGAAAAGACCCTGATGCTGGGAAAGATTAAAGGCAGGAGGAGAAGGGGATGACAGAGGATGAGATGGTTAGATGGCATCACCAACTCGATGGATGTGAGTTTGAGCAAGCTCTGGGAGTTAGTGATGGACAAGGAAGTCTGGTGTGCTGCAATCCATGGGGTCACAAAGAGTTGACTCGACTGTGTGACTATACTGAACTGAACTGAATGAAAGAAATCAAAGCTCTAAATGAACAGAGATAGTCTATATTCATGGATAGGAAGATTATTAAGATATTAATTCTCCCCAACTCGATCTATAAATTCAACGCAATCTCAATCAAAATCCTAATGTCAACAAAATTGTTTTAAAGGAATAATTTAAGTGTATTTGGAAAGACAAATCTCCTAAGTAACCAACATAATGTTGTGTTGAATAGTATGTAATATTGATGAAAAAGACTAAAATTGGAGAATTACCTTGACCTGACTTCAAGACTTATTTTAAAACCATACTAATGAGTAAACTCCGGGAGTTGGTGATGGACAGGGAGGCCTGGCGTGCTGTGATTCATGGGGTCGCAAAGAGTCAGACATGACTGAACTGAACTGAATTGAATCAAGACAGATGTTCTGGTGAAAGAATAAACAAATAAATCAGTGGAACAGAATGGAGGGTCAAGAAAGAGACCCTTACAGCATATCTCTGACAAAGTAGCTGAAGCAATTCAATGTAGAAAGGGCAATCTTTTCAACAAATGG
The DNA here is from genome assembly GCF_910594005.1 of Cervus elaphus. Taxonomy (NCBI): domain Eukaryota; kingdom Metazoa; phylum Chordata; class Mammalia; order Artiodactyla; family Cervidae; genus Cervus; species Cervus elaphus. The sequence continues at coordinate 74,024,182 of NC_057815.1, read as the reverse complement.
TGCTAGAATAACTGGACATCGACATGCAGAAAAATGAACCTAAACACACATCTTATACCATTTATAAAAATTAACTCAAAATAGATCACTGGCCTAAATGTAAAATGCAAAACTCTAAAATTTCTGGATGATAATTTAGGAGAAAATCTACATTACCTCTATTGGGCAATGAGGTTTTTAAATACCAAAAACACAATCCCTGAAAGAAAATTCATAAGGCAAATTTCTTAAAAATAAAATTTCTGCTCTGCAAAAGGCACAGTTAAAAATATAAAGAGACAAATCACAGGCTGGCAGAAAATATTTGCAGAACACGTACCTGAGAAAGGACATATCCAAAATATACACAGAATTCAGCAATTAAACAGCAACAATACAATTATAAAATAGGCTAAAGATCTTAAAGTCACCTCACCAAAGAAGATAAATGTGGAATAAGCATATTAAAATTTGCTCAACATCATATGTTATTAGGGAACTTCAAACAATGAGACACCATTAATACCTATTAGAATTACTAAAATCTAATAACATAGCAGCACCAATTGCTAGCAAGCATGTAAAGCAACAGTAACTCTCATTTGTTGTTGGAGAGAATGAAAAATTCTACAACCACTTGCAGAGTTTCAGTTTCTTGCAAAGTGAAATGTAGTATCTTACCATGTGATTTTAAGATTACACTTCTAGATATTTACCCAAATGAGTTGAAAATATACACCCACTCAAAAGCCTGGACACAAATGTTTATAGTAACTTTATTCATGATTGCCTCAAATTAGAAACAGTCAAAATGTCCTTCAACAGGTGAATGGATATGTAAACTGTGATATGTCTAAGCAATTGTATATTACTCAATGATAAAAAGAAATGAGCTATCTTTTCATCAAGCCATGAAAAGATACGGAGAAAACTTAAAGGCATATTGGGAAGTGACAGAAGCCAGCATAAAAAGTCTACTGTATGATTCTAACTATATGACATTCCAGAAAAGGCAAAGCTACAGAGATAATTTTTAAAAGGCATGAAGGAGAGGGATGAAGCATAGAAAAATTTTAAGGCAGTGAAACTAGTCTCTAGGGTGCTGTAATGTGTATATATGACATTACAGATTTGTCCAGACACACAGAACTATACAACATAAAGAGTAGACAGTAATACACACTATGGAATTTAATTAATAGTAATATATCAGTATGAGTTCATCAATGTAATGCATGTTCCACACTATTGCAAGATGTTAATAATAGGAGAAACTCTGTAGGGGAGATGGAGAATATAGAAACCCTTTCAAAAATCTGCTCAATCTCTCTCTAAACCTGAAACTTCTAAAATCCAAATGAAGTCTACTAATTAAAAAAAAATATGGTGGTTAATATCACCACTGATATCAGAAAAGTCTTTATGTAAAGGAAAGCTGTCAAGGTCAAGGTAGTAGATGCAAATATTCCAAAATTTTGGTTTTTGCTTAAAACTCAAATTTTATCATCGGCAACAAATGCTGTCAGTTGTGTTCCTTGAAGTGACAGGTTTGTTTCATTCATTATCAAGAAAACTCTTGGAAAACATGTAAGTCTGAATAACCATAGTATGTCTGTTAGTCGTTCTTTCAAGTAAAAATGGTGATTGATGAAAAAAGCAGCTGGTAGAGCTCGTAGCTCAAGTCGTACATGTGCTTTTCTTCTTGAGAACCTTATACTATAGTATGCAGCAAAGAGGCTTTGTGTGTGCTCTCCATTTCATCGCAAAAATATTAAAATGATGTACTCAATGATCAGCATTTAATCCAAGTTTTTAGTACCCAATTAAAGGTATTCTTAAGTGAAATTAGCTTTTTAAATGCAGTACTCTGAGCAGTAGTATACTGGAGATACTGCCTTGATGTGGGTCAAGTTATCAGCAGTCTCATCCTTCCCTTTCCAGCCTCACCATTCCTTTTGTACCAGCGGTACAAATGTCAACCTGGTGAAAAAGGAAAATTCTGATATTATTATTAAAATAGTTTTGACCTTTAGATCTTCTGAATGGGTCTTGGGGTCAGTCCTGCAGGCATTGGTGGATCACAATTTGAAAAACATTGGCTTAAATTTTGGCTCTGTAAATCCTTCATATCGTCTCAGTGTTTAAAAATGTCTCTAAGGAGATTTCAGTATAATTTTTTTTCTTTCAATTTCAGCAGATTGGTCTGAATAACCTAGCTCATCATCTGAATAATTAGAAAGATATTTATTTGACTCGTTTAAAAAAAGAAAGGAACCTTCATTTTTATAGGTTTTGTTGTTTAGCCATCCTTTGGCTTTTTAGCTCTTTAAATTTTTCATCTATTTTTATATTCTGAAGTTTTTAACTGAGATCAAATAGACCATATTTGGTTGAAATTTTATAAAATTCTGAGACTATAAATTAGGGATGTTCTAGAGGATATTTGTATTTGCCTCTTGCATAGAGTCAGCTAGTATTAATCATTGGGGACCATTTTCTTCCCCTTGAGGATCTTGGTTAGTGTGGGGGTGAGTATCACATTGGCCCTTGTGAACAACTAGAACAACTTCGTCCTTCTCTTTGGCTTATTAAGCAAAATTCAAGTTTCAGTTGACTGATTTTTTCCTTCATTTTATTTCTTTACTTCCTCTTGAAGCAATTGGTATTAGCTTGCCTGTTTTTCTCTATTCAAGAATCTATTCATGTTTCATGAATGGGAGATGATAACATTTGGAAAGAAGACCCTGAATTTGCCTGGGATGTTCTTTATTGTTTTCACAGTACTACTCCTGGCAAAAATTGTATCTTTAAAATTTACCTGTCTCTTTTCTTTTTTTTTTTCTTTGAAGTCATTTTTATTTAGGTCATGTGCAACATATATTCTGATCCATAATATGTTCATTTTGAAAAATTTATTTTTTTTAATTTTTTTATTATTATTTTTTTAATTTTTATTTATTTATTTATTTTTTTTTGTCATACATTGATATGAATCAGCCATAGATTTACACTTATTCCCCATCCCGATCCCCCCTCCCACCTCCCTCTCCACCCGATTCCTCTGGGTCTTCCCAGTGCACCAGGCCCGAGCACTTGTCTCATGTATCCCACCTGGGCTGGTGATCTGTTTCACCATAGATAGTATACATGCTGTTCTTTTGAAATATCCCACCCTCACATTCTCCCACAGAGTTCAAAAGTCTGTTCTGTATTTCTGTGTCTCTTTTTCCGTTTTGCATATAGGGTTATCATTACCATCTTTCTAAATTCCATATATATGTGTTAGTATATACAAGCAACTCCTGCAGCTCAATTCCAGAAAAATAAATGACCCAATCAAAAAATGGGCCAAAGAACTAAACAGACATTTCTCCAAAGAAGACATACAGATGGCTAACAAACACATGAAAAGATGCTCAACATCACTCATTATTAGAGAAATGCAAATCAAAACCACAATGAGGTACCATTACTCGCCAGTCAGGATGGCTGCTATCCAAAAGTCTACAGGCAATAAATGCTGGAGAGGGTGTGGAGAAAAGGGAACCCTCTTACACTGTTGGTGGGAATGCAAACTAGTACAGCCGCTATGGAAAACAGTGTGGAGATTTCTTAAAAAACTGGAAATAGAACTGCCATATGACCCAGCAATCCCACTTCTGGGCATACACACTGAGGAAACCAGATCTGAAAGAGACACGTGCACCCCAATGTTCATTGCAGCACTGTTTATAATAGCCAGGACATGGAAGCAACCTAGATGCCCATCAGCAGATGAGTGGATAAGGAAGCTGTGGTACATATACACCATGGAATATTACTCAGCCATTAAAAAGAATTCATTTGAATCAGTCCTAATGAGATGGATGAAACTGGAGCCCCTTATACAGAGTGAAGTAAGCCAGAAAGATAAAGAACATTACAGCATACCTGTCTCTTTTCTATCTCTCCCATTAGAATGTAAGCTCCAAAAATGCAGGGAAATGTTTTCTTGATCTTTGTTGTTTCCTTGTGTCTAGCCTGGGACACAGCAGATTCCCAGGAAATGTTTATTGAATGAATGAATGTGTGAAGTTCTAAATTCCATCTACTGATAAAGTTAAGCAATAAAACTGCTGCTCAACTGAAGATGGCAACTGACAGCCTCAAACCCAGAACCTTGACTCTCAGTTTTCCCCAAGGTCTTCTTGTTCTTACCATCTTTGTAGGCTCCTGTAGACATTTTAACTCTCTAGTCGATAGTGTTGCTTATGAATGAGTTGAGTGTATCCCAGAGAGTGAAGATGATTTGCCAGTGGTCACAAAGGATGGTTTCCAGTAGAACTTGAACCACAAGTACCTCTGCATGTGTCATACACAAATCTGCACTTTTCATAACTGTCAGAGACCAGAGCATCCCCTAACTGATTAACCACTGAAAAGATTTCTTCTTATCAACTCTGGTCAGAGAATTTGAGCTACTTAGGAGACTAATGGATGTCTTCAAAATGAGTACTACTTCTTCAATTTGTGAAACATTACATTTAAGCAAATAGCAACCTTTCACTGCTTGATTCTGGTGTAGGGATAGATATCCACCTCTCATTTCTCCCGAAAGCCTGTGATAAATATGACTCATATCTGTGTCAGATGAGCAATATCAAACCTTAGTATCATTTGTGTGCCTTTGAAATTCCTCTCTGCATTTCCCTGATCTTGTCAAACCTGACACTTTAAGGGTAGATCTTTCTTAACAGCCTTGTACAGTTAAACTATATAACAAGCTAGTTTCCAACCATTTAATTTTCTTTTTTAACATTTGCTTTTTGAAGTTGCTTATATGTTAGGGCATTCATCAAACAAAACCCACATTTTGACACCCACATTAATATCAAAAGAGACCATTTAATGAGCAGTGTTCTTATCGGGAAAAATGAAGAACTCCTGAATAGTAGAATAATCTAGATTGCACAAAAAGTGTAACATTACTTCGGGAGAGGTAGGGAGGGGTTTGAGATCTGCCTAATGACTGGATGGGGCAAGTCTTTCTGCTGCTGTAGGCTTCCTGGGATTATTTCCCTGTTCTGCTGTTGTACTGGTGCATGAGGAGGCAAAATCAAACTAAAACAGGTCCTTGTTTTAGGGAGAGATGAAGAAAGCCGGCCTCCTCCCCCGTGACTCACCCACTTGGCTATGAGGTTGAAGGAGTCTTTTTTAAGGCTGAGAGGAGAGTGGAGGAGGTAAGAGGAAAGCTCTGGAAGGCGATGCAGAAATTAAGTCTTTTTAATAGTGCATAGGAAGGTGCAGATGTGGAGTAGATGAAAACTTGGTCTTGCCAGAAAGCATGCAGTTTGCAGATAAGTGATATTTGGAGAAATGAACACCCAAAGTAGGTTGTAGGGCAAACCTATAAGGATTGGTTGATGAGGAATCCCAGAATCCTTCTGTGTTCATCCTTTTTGAGCCTGGGAAGTGTCTAGAACAGGACCTGTAGCCTAATAGCTGCTAAATAAACAACAGCTGTAATTATTGTCATGGATTCCTTGGGCCTCTCTGCTCTGTTTCCCAGCTGGCACCAGTAGTAAAGAACCCGCCTGCCAATGCAGGAGGCCTAAGTGACCCGGGTTTGATCCCTGGGTCGGGAAGATCCCCTGGAGAAGGGAATGGCAACCCACTCCAGTATTCTTGCCTGGAGAATCCCATGGGCAGAGGAACCTGGCAGGCTTCAGTCCATAGAGTCTCAGAGTCAGACACGACTGAAGCGACTTTGCACACACTTCACAAGTGATGTGGCGAAAAACAGTGAGCAACACTTTAAGAAAACAAAGGACCCACGTATCCCAAATGCCTCTTCCTAATTGCTTGATTATAGTCAAGTCATTTAAGTTTTCTGGGCTCCAATTTCCCCATCTGAAAAATGAGGGTAATGCCTGTCCTATTCATCAGCATGCTACGCAGCATTGAAAGGAGAGTGAGAAGATGGATATAATAATGTTTTATTAAAAAAGTTATGAAGGATGGCATGTGATGATGGTGATGAAGATATTCCTAGCTAATTCTGTGCTATGGAAATTTCACATCAATAACATTAAGTGTTCTGATTAAAACAACAACAACAACAACAAAAACTTGTAGAGTAAGTATTCCACAGCTAAGGAAATTGAAGCTCAGAGATGATACTCAAGGTTGAATTGGACAAGTAAGTAGTAGGATTAGTTTTCTAACTTAGGTCTGTGCTTTTTTTTTTTTTTTTTTTCATTATGCCATGCTGCCTCTGATTCTCATTATTAACTTTTATTTATTAAGATTTCACTATAAGCCAGACATTACTCCACGGCCTCTGTATGTTTCACTGCATTTGGATCTTCACAGCACTACCCAGAGGGTATTTAAATAATGTTATCATCGTTTTACAGTTGAGGAAATATCATCACTTACTGCTATTCTATTCATTGTACACGAGGCCAGCTCCAACCCTCGGAAAGCTTTAGTCTAACTGGGTCACAGAGGGTTCCAGCTGCCCACCCACTACCGGCCCCACAGGGATTCAGGAGAGCGCTATTTATGTCTCCTGCCCTTCCCACAGAGCCGGGCACCCGGCTCCCTGGGGGAGGACTGCTCTTTGGAATTCCTGGCACGGGCTCCATCCTCCTCCTCCTCATACGCTGCTCATCTCTCCCAGTGCCTATGTTCACAAGCAAGCACGGCCCTAGCTGAGGGGTAGCAAATTGGTGACTGATCTCTGGTCAAAGCCCCTAGCATCTCACTCTTCGGAAAGAGTGCTAGGGGTGAATTCCCAGGGGCAGGATCCTCACCTGCAGCCAGCCCTCTGGGAAAGTTTGTTGGAAGGATTTCTCCACCTACCGAGTCCAGGTTTTTGGTGCAGCTGGGTTTGCTGCGAGTCTCTGGGCATTTCCTTCCCTTCTCTGCAGCCCTTCTGGGCTTGGGCTCTGGTAACCTAGGAAATGGCGGGGTGTGGGGGCAGGAGGCTTTGGTTGTGCCCAGAGCCGCCAGTGTGACTGTCAGCCCGGTGGGCTGGCCGGGCGGTGGTGGGTGTGTGAGGGGGTGTGCGGGGGTGCCGGGCGCCGGCTGCCGTGGATGTTGGCGTGCGGGCACGGGGCTGTGGGCGTGACTGCAGGGTGACTGATGCCTGGTGACGGTAATTGTCAGGCGCCTCAGATTTTTTCCTCTGTCTTTTTCTTCTTCTTCCCCCCCCCCCCCCTCCAATTTCTAGTAGGCAAAGAAATCCTCCGCTGCAACAGTGAGGTGATATTTTTGAAAAGCTTCCAAGGGGATGAATTATGTACTGTCTCAGTTCCTCAGTGTTATTGATTCTCCAAGGCCTTGTGACTAATAATTCTTGATGAGGGGGCCTGGGGTCAGGGTGAAATGTGGGAGGCCAGATTTGCCTATTTTTTTTTTTTTTTTTTTTGGTTTCACTGTGAAAGAGATGCAAGCCAAAAGCATCCTGGGGAAAAGAAACCTGTAGAGTCAGCCTTAGTTTGTGCATTCAGCATTCGCCCTCCACCCAAGCCTTTTGGTTGTACTAAGTCCAGCTTTGCTTGAGGGGAAACATCCCATCTGTTTTTTCAAAGCATGAGATTGGGTAAGGCTGACCCCGTGCCAATTTAGGGGTGGGCTCATAACCCAGACTTCAGTATATATCATGTAGTTATTACAATGGTTGGCTTTGGGATGAGCCTAGGACTTAATTAAAAACAATGAGGTCACACTTGAACTACTTAAAAATAGAGAAAAATTATTTTTTTATTGATCTCAGAAGTGAATGATGAAATTTAAAATTTTGATAATAATCTTACAGAAAGGCCCTGCATGAAAATGAAGGTAATACTAAAGGATTCAGGAAAAAGGAGACAGTCTAAGTGATGTCATTTGAGACCCTGGATCCAGCTGTTCTTGAGGCAGGTTCTACATCTAAACTTTCTCATCATGTGAGCCTATAAGCTTTGTTCACACTATAATCAGTTTGAACTGGGTTTTCTGCCATGGAAAAGCACTGCTTTTCAACTGGGAGAAATATTGCCCCTAGGGCACCTTTGGTGGTAACTGTAGATATTTTTAGTTGTCACAGTGGGAATGGGGTTCCTATTGGCATCTAGTGGATGGATGCCAGGCATGTTGCTAAATGTCCTACAGTGCACAGGATGGCCCCCCACAAAGAATTATTTAGTCCAAAATGTCAATATTACCAGTGTTGACAAACGTGATACACATGAATCTGCAAAATTGTGCTAATGGGTAATAAGGCTTTCTTCATCACCTCCTCCTTCCAGGGTCAGTTCATTTTATTAGAAAAAAATCTTGGGTTAGAGACTTATGAGGGGCTTCCCAGGTAGCTCAGTCAATAAAGAATCTGCCTGCAATGCAGGAGATCCAGGTTCCATTCCTGGTCGGGAAGATCCCCTGGAGGAGGGCATGGCAACCTACTGCACTATCTTGCCTGGAGAATCTCATGGACAGAGGAGCCTGGCAGGCTATAGTCCATGAGATCTCAAAGAGTCAGAAACAACTGAGTGACTAACACACGCACACACACACACACAACTCATGGAGGATCCTGCAGCCTCTTGGTTGCCCCAGAAGTGAAACTGTGCACAAAGCCAGCCCTGACTTAGCTCCAATGATTTGGCTTCCATATGAAAATTGCAAATAGCCCAGACAAGGGCTGCATTAGTGTCCTCATGGCATGGCAGCTGGCCTCTTCTAAATGAATGATCCAGGAGAGAAAGCAAGGAAAATCTGCCCTATCCTTTATGACCTAGTCATACACCATTACTTCCACCATATTCTACTTTTAAAAGGGAGTCACTAAAGTATAGCTCACATCTAAAAGGAGGGGTAGCAAACTCTACCACTTGAAGGATGGAGTGTCAAAGAATCTGTGGATATAACCACAGCATACAGCTTTCTTGAATGAAATCTATGGCATAGCTCATAACTCTTCTGGTCATTCTCAGATAGTAAAACTATCAAGCTTGGTCTAACAAAAACCCTTACTCAGTTTTAAGTTACTCACTTCCCCCTGCTTGTGTTTATCCAACAAAGGGAAGGGGAATTTGGTTGATCCCGCCTTCTTTCTTTCTTCATTGTTTCCCCCTTTAATCGGCTACTACTGGGGGATTCCCCCCAAAGTTAAGCGTTGGTGGGTTTTGGGGCAAAGAGTTTCAAGAAGGCACAGCCTGGTTTTGTTGGTGTCTGTGTTTAGTTCAGTTGGGGCTTTTCTTATTGGGCCCTTTTTGAGGTCTTTGGGACTTCTTCTTTGTAGGAGTCTTTTCAAAAGCAGATGCAGCTTGAAACTGAAATCTCTTCTGTAAGGTCACTTACAACTCTATCCTCACTGTCTTCTGTCTTCTCCTTGCTGTGCCACTACAGGCCACTCGAGCCATAGCCAAACTCTTGAATGTTTTCATAAGACTATCCTCATTTAGCTTTAGGTCAGGAGAAATACTCTTCCTACGTTGAGGGTGATGATTAGGGGTTGAGACATTTACACCCAGCACAGTAGAAAAACTGTTCCAAGTCTCCATTTACACCTTCAACCTTCAACTCCAAGGTGCTTGATGAACTAAAGACTAAAGAGACAATATCACATCTTTTAACATAGCCTGATTTATGTACCCTGCTGCCTATAGTATTGTCTTCAAATGTTAAGGTGTCTGTAGAAGTTGAACAGAATAGAAACAAAAAATTTACATTTCACATTCTGTTACATGTCTATAGAGTGACTGACAATTCATCATATTATAGAGTCTTAAATATCAGCGTAGATATATTTCTCCTACAAATGAGGCCCAGAAACTTCATGTCCGTGCTCCAGAGCAACAAAACTTTGATTCTAAAACTCTTAATGTGATTGCTAATTTTTAGATTCAAATTTTGGTCATGAAATGTGATTGGGGGAGTGTAAAGTGTTATGCCAGTTTAACCCTCTAAGAAAACCTCAGCTCCATGCTTATGAGCACAGTGGTGTCCTGGCAAAGATAATAGTCTTTCTGAAGAAGCTACCCTATTGACTCTTTGAGAAGCCTGGTTTAATCAGAAGCCCTGAAACCTTCACACACATTTATTATTGATACAGGACTTAACCTTCTGGCCTTCCAACACTTTTTCCTGATAGAACCCTTCACTTTACCTGTTATGTTCATGTTTCTGATGGAAGTTAACTTTGCAGGATGTCATGCAAAGGCTGTGGTAGGTTCACAGTCCTGCCAATGGCTTAGAACCTTAATTTTATCATCACTCTTGAGAAATGGGACCAAATATATAATTTATGGAGAAAAAAGCATGTATCTTTCTCTTTGCGCTAAAACATGTTAGTGCTCTATTTATGAGCTTGTTATGATATTTTAATCTCCATATTATATAGATTCCTCTATATGACTTACCTTTCCTATCAAACCCTATACTTCCATATTTGTCTCCTAATCATCTACTGTTCCTCATCCCATTCTCCATATCCAGATATGGAAGAATAGGTATATATTTGACTCTTTAATCAAATATTAATGTGGGTGAGTGTGTGTGTTAGTTGCTCAGTCTAGTCCAACTCTCCGTGACCCCTTGGGCTATAGCTCGCCGGACTCCTCTGCCCATGGAATTCTTTAGGCAAGAACACTGGAGTGGGCTGCCATTCTCTTCTCCAGGGGATCTTCCCAACCCAGGGATCAAACTTGGGTCTCCAGCATTGGAGACAGATTCTTTAACATCTGAGCCACCAGGGAAGTGAGTGAATACGTGAATAATTAGATGAACCATTGGAGATCTAAAGAATAGAATGTTCTCAGCAAATCCACTTTACTAAACTCCATGTTTCCATTTTAGAGAATCAACTTTGTCCTCTTGTCATCACCCTGTTTTTTAAAAAAAAAAAAAAAATTCCCCAAGTATCCACAGATTGAATCAAGGACAATAATGGCCCCAAAGGATTCTTCTTCTGTTTTTCTTTTTTTTCCTTCTTCTTTATGACTGTGCTGGGTCTTTGTTACAGCATACAGGCTTACTCTAGTTGGAATGCGCTTCTCTTATGCCGCAAGAATTTTAGTTACCCCACAGCATGTAGGATCTTAGTTCCCCAAACAGGGATCGAACCCCAAAAGGATTATTGTTGGAATTTGAATTTGTGAAATTATCTGAATTAACCTTTGTCAAGCAGTACTGATGAAGTATGTTTATGGAGAGTAGAATTTAGGATGAGCATAGAGAGAAGCAGTGACAGGATGGTTTGGCCCTTAAGAGAACAGTTAGTTTGGTTTTCGAAGGCTTTTCAGTCTCTGATGACTTTTCAGCTCCTGGTTCTGGGTTCTACACTTCTAATCTAGAGTTCATGGATACTCTTTTCCATGTTGTAACATAGTTGACTTCTCTTGTCCTTTTGGTCTCAACTTGAATGAATGTCATCTCCTAGTAGAAGCCTTCTCTTCAGAGTTTCAGTTTTTATGCTCTTTATCCCAAGTCACTCTGCTTTGTTTTCTCCAAATCATTTAATGCCACAAATGGGTGTTTGACTTTTATATTATTTATTATCAGTTTCCCCTACTAGAATTCATCACATGACAACAAATGAAGTGAAGTGAAAGTCGCCCAGTCGTGTCCAACTCTTTGTGACTCCATGGACTATACAGTCCATGGAATTCTCTAGGCCAGAATACTGCAGTGGGTATCTGTTCCCTTCTCCAGGGGGGTCTTCCTAACAAACACCTCATCTATTTGGTTCACCACTCATTCTCCACCACTATAAAATAGTGTTTTTGTATCAGAGGGCTGGGTAAATAGTTTCTGAATAAATAATAGATTAATAAATCCTTCCTGTTACCTCAGCTATTTTGAGGCTTTCATTATTCCAACATAAAAAGTACCAACCTCCGAGCATGGAACCTATAGGGCATATCAGTGCCCATGTTACTGAAAGGTCTCCTAAAATAATCATCCACTTCATCTTCTCCACCAGGTCCAAAGCAAGAAGCCTATAAATGGTCTTCCCAATATCTGATCTGCATTGTCCCTTCAATCCCTTCTCCCCCAATCTCCTCAAACTGGTCAATTTTATATTTACCTACATCTGTAGACTATTGGAGAGTATTCTCACACTTCTCCATATTATTAAGCCCTTCAAATCATGTGTCAGTTTTCCTATTATGCAGGTGCTTTGCAAATGGTGATGGTGAGGGTACTGATTTAACTTAGTCTGAAGCCTTTTTATATAATAATAGTCAGGAGTAAATTATCATAAAGTGTTGGAGCACAGTTCCCACCTGTTTAATGTTGAAACTCTTCTGAAGGAGTTTCAGGGGAGATTAAAGATGTACAGCCAAGTACCCATCTTGCCTGGGAAGGAAGTGAGAAATTCCACCTTGTAAAGGGCATCCAGAAATGCAGAAGCACTTAAGAGTTCTGTGAGACAGATGTGGCAGCAACTCTGCCACGTGCCTCACGGCGCTGTGTATTCAGGGCTATTGATCTCCTATCAGCAATCAGAGCCCCACGCATCCTCTCAGGAATGAGGTGTGGGAGTGCATTGTTCAGTTCTAAGGTACTGAGTGTGCGGGGGCTGCGCGTGCTCTGGAGCAGGCTCCAAATGAGTCAGATGTCTGTTAGGAATGCTGCTTTGAATCTGTTGCCTGTGCTTTCTGTCTCACATTGCCCACAAGTACCTTTCCAATAACGTAGACTCACATTTCACAGTTTAAAATGGCCCAGACTGAAGACGACCAATATGGCTGAGTCAAACCCCAAAAAGACCACTTACGAAATACTGCAATATCCATGGTGTCACGGGGGGAAAGAATGGGTAGAGAGTGGATTGTTAGAGTCAGATGAGCTTGCATTTGGATCTCAGCTCAGTTATTCCCTAGCTATCAGAACTTGGGAAAGATATTTCACTTTAAGTCTTAATGTTCTTTATGTTCAAATATTATTGGCATGCCAAACAAAATTGACCTCATAGGACTGTGGTGATATAAAATGACATAAGCAGAACTCTTCATCACAGTGCTGGGAGATGGTAGGCGCTCCTTTTTACCCCCTGGAACCTCAGTTCCTTTTTTAATAAGAAGAGTACTAATAATAGATATCTTACATTTTTAAAGCACTTAGTATATGCTCAGTCGTGCACTAAATACTTTAATTATTGGGGCAGACATGGTCAATTGTTTTCCCTATTCTATTTTTCCTGTGTTAACAGAATCCTAAATCATGTGCCCAGTTTAAAAGCTACATTTCTATGAGGCCACCATCACCCTAATTCCAAAACCAGACAAAGATGCCACAAAAAAAGAAAACTACAGGCCAATTTCACTGATGAACATAGATGCAAAAATCCTTAACAAAATTCTAGCAAACAGAATCCAACAACATATTAAACAAATCATACACCATGACCAAGTGGGCTTTATCCCAGGAATGCAAGGATTCTTTAATATCCGCAAATCAATCAATGTAATACACCACATTAACAAATTGAAAGATAAAAACCATATGATTATCTCAATAGATGCAGAGAAAGCCTTTGACAAAATTCAACACTCATTTATGATTAAAACTCTCCAAAAAGCAGGAATAGAAGGAACATACCTCAACATAATAAAAGCTATATATGACAAACCCACAGCAAGCATCACCCTCAATGGTGAAAAATTGAAGGCATTTCCCCTGAAATCAGGAACAAGACAAGGGTGCCCACTCTCACCACTACTATTCAACATAGTGTTGGAAGTTCTGGCCACAGCAATCAGAGCAGAAAAAGAAATAAAAGGAATCCAGATAGGAAAAGAAGAAGTAAAACTCTCACTGTTTGCAGATGACATGATCCTCTATATAGAAAACCCTAAAGACTCTACCAGAAAATTACTAGAGCTAATCAATGAATATAGTAAAGTTGCAGGATATAAAATTAACACACAAAAATCCCTTGCATTCCTATATACTAACAATGAAAAAACAGAAGGAGAAATTAAGGAAACAATACCATTCACCATTGCAACAAAAAGAATAAAATACTTAGGAGTATATCTACCTAAAGAAACAAAAGACCTATACATAGAAAACTATAAAACACTGATGAAAGAAATCAAAGAGGACACAAACAGATGGAGAAACATACCGTGTTCATGGATTGGAAGAATCAATATTGTCAAAATGGCTATTCTACCCAAAGCAGTCTATAGATTCAATGCAATCCCTATCAAGCTACCAACGGTATTTTTCACAGAACTAGACCAAAGAATTTCACAATTTGTATGGAAATACAAAAAACCTCGAATAGCCAAAGTAATCTTGAGAAAGAAGAATGGAACTGGAGGAATCAACCTGCCTGACTTCAGACTCTACTACAAAGCCACAGTCATCAAGACAGTATGGTACTGGCACAAAGACAGAAATATAGATCAATGGAACAGAATAGAAAGCCCAGAGATAAATCCACGAACCTATGGACACCTTATCTTTGACAAAGGAGGCAAGGATATACAATGGAAAAAAGACAACCTCTTTAACAAGTGGTGCTGGGAAAACTGGTCAACCACTTGTAAAATAATGAAACTAGAACACTTTCTAACACCATACACAAAAATAAACTCAAAATGGATTAAAGATCTAAATGTAAGACCAGAAACTATAAAACTCCTAGAGGAGAACATAGGCAAAACACTCTCCGACATAAATCACAGCAAGATCCTCTATGACCCACCTCCCAGAATATTGGAAATAAAAGCAAAAATAAACAAATGGGACCTAATGAAACTTAAAAGCTTTTGCACTACAAAGGAAACTATAAGTAAGGTGAAAAGACAGCCCTCAGATTGGGAGAAAATAATAGCAAATGAAGAAACAGACAAAGGATTAATCTCAAAAATATACAAGCAACTCCTGCAGCTCAATTCCAGAAAAATAAATGACCCAATCAAAAAATGGGCCAAAGAACTAAACAGACATTTCTCCAAAGAAGACATACAGATGGCTAACAAACACATGAAAAGATGCTCAACATCACTCATTATTAGAGAAATGCAAATCAAAACCACAATGAGGTACCATTACACGCCAGTCAGGATGGCTGCTATCCAAAAGTCTACAGGCAATAAATGCTGGAGAGGGTGTGGAGAAAAGGGAACCCTCTTACACTGTTGGTGGGAATGCAAACTAGTACAGCCGCTATGGAGAACAGTGTGGAGATTTCTTAAAAAACTGGAAATAGAACTGCCATATGACCCAGCAATCCCACTTCTGGGCATACACACTGAGGAAACCAGATCTGAAAGAGACACATGCACCCCAATGTTCATCGCAGCACTGTTTATAATAGCCAGGACATGGAAGCAACCTAGATGCCCATCAGCAGATGAATGGATAAGGAAGCTGTGGTACATATACACCATGGAATATTACTCAGCCATTAAAAAGAATTCATTTGAACCAGTTCTAATGAGATGGATGAAGCTGGAGCCCATTATACAGAGTGAAGTAAGCCAGAAAGATAAAGAACATTACAGCATACTAACACATATATATGGAATTTAGAAAGGTGATAACGATAACCCTATATGCAAAACAGAAAAAGAGACACAGAAATACAGAACAGACTTTTGAACTCTGTGGGAGAATGTGAGGGTGGGATGTTTCAAAAGAACAGCATGTATACTATCTATGGTGAAACAGATCACCAGCCCAGGTGGGATGCATGAGACAAGTGCTCCGGCCTGGTGCACTGGGAAGAGCCAGAGGAATCGGGTGGAGAGGGAGGTGGGAGGGGGGATCGGGGTTGGGAATACATGTAAATCCATGGCTGATTCATATCAATGTATAACAAAACCCACTGGAAAAAAAAATAATAATAATAAAAAAAATAAAAAATAAATAAATAAATAAATAAAAGCTACATTTCTTATCTTCTCTTGAGACTAGGACCTGTTGTGTGACCTGAACTTCGTAACAGTTTTAGACTCAGACGTTTACTATGGATTTCTTGGAAACCTCTGCCACTCCTTTGTTACTTCCTCCTTCTGTTTTCTGCCTCCCATGTACATGTGGGCCTGCTGGGGAGAAGCCCTCTGGCTTTCATCAGGCAGCTACGAGGGTGTGAGCCTCTTATAAGGGATGATGGAACAAGAAGATAGAAGGATCCTGGGGCATTCTGGACTCTTTGTACTAGCCCTGGAATATCTCTAGACTTTTAATTTATGGAAAAGATGTCTTCTATTTGGTTAAACTTTTATAATTGAGTTTTGTATACATGCAACCAAATGCAGTCCCTAACCAATATATGTACATTATCTTAATTATTACTCCAATAAGTTTTTTGGCATTATTGTTATCAAATGTATTTTATATTAAGGATATTGAGGCATAGGCAAGTATTCTACCCAAGGTCACAAGCAATTCACCTAGTAAGTGAAGCAGGGGTTTGAATCTGTACTTAAAACAGTGAATATAAAGTAGGGGAGTGATAATATTTCTTCCCTGGTCTTTCTATTTTACAAATCTTTGAGCTTACCTTTGTAACCTCAAAACTTTCTCTGACTGCCTGATCTTTTTATAAAAATTTCTTTGAATTCTCCCAGACCACAGTGCTATTGGAAGACATTTAAGCTCATGTGGTCATTCTGGCATCATTTAGCTTCTCTGGTCATTTTATGGTAAGAGGGCAGCAGATTATTTCTAATCATCGCTTATTTCTAACTGTCTGTGATTCTAAAGGTGAATTTAATAGATTTCTAATTATTCCATTGGCTGATCATCAAAGTTTTACTTTATCTAGTTCCATCTCATGACCCAGAGGGTATTGAATAAATATTAATTAAAGACTGTACTAGGGATAAAGCAACCTTTTTTTTTTTTTAATCTCACTTTCCCTCTAAGTCATTGGCTTTTTATTCTTTCTATTTTCATCTAAAATCCAGCATCTCATTAGATGATTTGGGGGAACTGATCCAGTCAAGATCAAAGACCATTGCTTCCAAAGGATGAAGCTTACTTCAGTCAGGGAAGAAGCAAAGGGAACAAATCAAAGGCCTTGAAAAGTCATATTTGGGGTAAAAAATGAAAAAAGGAAAAGTACAAACCATCCCTTAGGTGAAGGAATGGGGTTGGTATGTGGATTCAGAGAAACAGTCTTCAAATAAGAAACAACAAATCAAAGCAGCTTTAGTTGGAAGGAAGAAGAAAGGACAGTAAACAAAAGGGAGGATTGGTATTGTTTTGAAGTATTTTAGAAAGATAGGCAGTGAGCAGAGCATTGAAAATTATTAATAGAGATTTGAGCTAAAGGAATAATATTTGTATTGTGAATGATCAAAATATATCAATTAAGTAGGTAGAAAGTGCTTTAACTTAAGCAGAATCTTTATCTGGGGAAGATCATGTCAAGAAAAAGTTTTGAAACTTATAAAGTACTGTTGTAATACTGCAATGGGTTAGGAGAAGGCTGCTGTCTGCAAGCCAGGGAGAACATCCTCACCAAGAACTTGCCAGCACCTTAATCTTCGGCTTCCTAGCCTCCAGAACTGTGGAAAGTAGATGTGTATTGTTTAAGCAACCTAGTCTGGGTATTTTGATACAGCAGCTCGAACTGACTAAGACAGACTTCATGGAGTTCTTACAGCATATTTAAGTTCAAAATTCTAATAATATATGTTGGCATTGTTGTTGTTGTTCAGTTGCTAAGTCATGTCTGACTCTTTGCGACCCCATGGACTACAGCATGCCAGACTTTCCCGTTCTTCATCAACTCATGGAGCTTGCTCAAACTCATGTTCCCTGAGTCAGTGATGTCATCCAACCATCCCATCTTCTGTTGCCCCCCTTTCCTCCTCCCTCAGTCTTTCCCAACGGGTCAACTGTTCACATCAGGTGGCCAAAGTATCAGAGCTTCAGCTCCAGCATTAGTCCTTCCAGTGAATATTCAGGGTTGATTTCCTTTAGGATTGACTGGTTGGATCTCCTTGTTATCCATGAAACTCTCAAGAGTCTTCTCAAATACCACAATTCAAAAACCAGTGTTTTGGCGCTCAGCCTTCTTTATGGTCCATCGCTCACATCCATACATGACTACTCGAAAATCCATAGCTTTGACTGTACAGACCTTTGTCAGCAAAGTGATGTCTCTCTCTGCTTTTTAATATGCTGTCTAGGTTAGTCATATCTCCTCTGTTCTTGGAATTCTCTAGGTAAGAATACTGGAGTGAGTAGTCATTCCCTTCTCCAGGGGATCTTCCTGACCCAGGGATCAAATCCAGGTCTCCTGCACTGCATGCAGATTCTGTACTATCTGAGCCACCAGAGAAACCCATGTTGGCATTAACACAGAGAAAATCATCATGGGATAAGGAAAGCAGCATGGGAATTGAAGCCATAGTTACTTTCCAAACTCTTTCTCTAATTAATTTGCTAACATCTTGGAGACTCAATTTATCTAAAAGTAGAGTTAGTAATATCTACAGCAAGGGTGATTTGCACTACATAAAAACAACACAAGTCTTCTTATGAAATGACTGATATGCAGTAGCTATACAATAAAAATTAATTCTTCTTTCTGGTAACAATAGGTAAATTTTCTTCTCTTGTTTTCTGAAACTTCAGTTTTACTTGCTTTAAAGCCCATATTTTAGAATCCAGTTTTCACGCAAAGAGAATCTCTAAGAAGAGTACATTGTGAGTAGTTCCGTAATGAAAGATGCATTAAAAAGCATAATAAATTTGTATTTTTATAATATGCTGTTTACAGACTGCTTGTATTTTATCATACTTACAGCTGAAGTTTTCACTTTTCAGGAATTTTGACATTTGTTTGGAGAGCCTCACTTGACCTCTTTTTGGAGAGCTGAATTGGACTGAACGTGAGGTATTGTTTTTTCTCCTGAGGTACTGAGTTTTCTCAGAAAATAGAGAAAGCTATTTTCTCCAGAGCAAATATGTTTATTGCACTTCATGTGGAAGGAAAGTAAATCACTTTACTAGAAACACCGTACACATCCTGGATTTAATTAAAAATATGGCAGAGCTAGAGAAATTTGTTTCTGAGTTTCTTAGATAGACTGTATTTCATGGAGTCATTTTTATTTTATCAATTACTCTCTAGGAAATGAACACTTTTAGACTCTAGTATGAAAAAAAAGCGTGTGAAAGACTTAGAGCTTCCTTTGAATAAATGTCTTGTTTTATGCATTTTTTCAGGACATTTTAAGGCTGACATTATCCAGAATTACTAATAGAATTTAACTGGTACATTGATTGTGAACTATTGGACAATAGCTAGTTTTGTTTTATGTGATACAGGTTTTTAATGCATGTATAGATCTGGATGAGAAGCTAACTGGTGAAGTGGACCTGTGAGCTCTTATTGATACTCACTTCCCTACATCAAGTTAGTTTCATGGAACACTCTAGGCTGCCATTAGATCTAAGCCTCTCAAACTCTGTATTATGGATGGTCCTACTGCATAAAAATAAGCCAGTCCTCAGGCCCTTTACAAATTCCTTGGGGTACAATGTAGAAATCTCATTTTTAAAGAAGCTTTCCAGATGATTCCATGAGCATCAATGTGATTTCCTATCACCCTTGTGGTCAAAAATCCCACAGCCTCTGTATATGATACTGAGGTGGTTACACTGTGATGTTCAGTTATTTAAAGACTTAAACACTACTTGAGGAAGTGAAATACACCAAAAGGACATGAAAGGGAACCTACAAAAATCACAGAATGAAATCAACATTAGGAACCTTTATGTCTGGCAATGACCACCAGTGCTGAGATCAAAAGTAACTGTCATTAGATTCTGTCAGTCACTGGAATGACACCATTTTGAAGAGAGGCTGCTGTGAGTCATGATGATGAACACCCCTGCCAGTATCTTTGGGAACTGCCAATAAGGAGAGAAACTGCCTACTTTTTGCTTCTTTGAGCCGCTGAAGAACCTGTCATTACCCACTGTTGGGCATCATCACAGATCAGCAGATATTTGTTTTATTGGCTTGGGGTTAATTAAGAGAATAATAATTTGTGGGATAACTTTAAAATAAAATAACACTATGATTCTATTTCAGAATTCCTTCTGGACTTGATCTCTCAGGAGACTAGAGGTCACTGCCTTTGATGCATTCTTCAATAAAGGGAAAGAAATATGGTAAGGAGGGAGGCTCTGGAATTGCTGGGAACAGATTCTTCCTAACTGGAGAAACCATAAAACTGCCTCCAGCTTTGGATTCCCAGAGTAACTTGAGTGAAGAGGGTTACAGAATAGAGATGAAATCACAGGCTGGATCATGTTCTGAAGGCTGTTGCTATTAAGTAGCACATACTAGGTGGCTTAAAAGATCAGAAATACATTGTCTCACAGTCCTGGAGGCTAGAAGTCCAAAATGAAGATTTTGGCAGAGCCATGATCTCGCTTAAGACTCTAGGGTAGGAGTGTTCTTTGCTTCTCCCTCATTTCTGCTGAGCACAGCCAATCCTCAAGTGTTTCCTGGCTTTAGATTCATAATTCCAATCTCTTTTTCCATCATCACGTGGCCTCCTCTGAGGTTTCTTTGTATTTTGTTTTCTTATAGAGACACTAGTCATTAGATGGGGGCCAACTGTTATGTAGTATGACCACGATTTAATTCTGTCTGCAAAGACCCTATTTGCAAATAAAATCATATGCGAAGTTCTGGGCTGACATGAATTTTGGGGGGTGGATGCCATTAAACCAATACACAGAGAATTGGTAAGATTTGAATTTCTTTAAAATGCACAACTTAAATGAACCAAAGGACAAACTGACTCTTAAAATCGGAAAAAACAGCTATTTACAAGGTCTGATTTTTTATTTTTCTGAATGGCTGTGGCCATTGTCCAAGTCATACAGATAAACTAGTTTGCTTGGATTCTAGTACCTGTGTTTAGGACTGAAAACTTGAAAAAGATGTCATTAAGGAGAGCTAGATATCCAACCATCTCTCTGAGTCTCCATCATTAGTTTTTCATGAAAGGACAAGAACACCAGAAATTAACAAAGATTTTGCTGGGGAATTAAAAAAAAAGTTATCTGATTGTCACACATCGTATTACAAGGCAAATGAGCCGATGAAACTAGTTGGCTTTTTAACACAATTCCAAAAAGTAGATCATAATGTGGGAGTTCAAGATGGTGAACCCTGAATGGCTTCAGAGTCTAAGAAATTGTAACTTAGGGAACATAAATGAAGATAAGCATAAATCCCATTTCCCCCTGATATTATTTTTTTCATTATCTGATTGCACAAACATCTTATTGGTATAAAACAATGTCTGAAAGCATAAAAGTATTGACTCTTCCAATGCTGCCCATTTTTGCACAAATCATTTTCAGCATAAGAAGAAAAATGATGATGAAGGATTTGGTAGAGTTGTCTATGGTTCTTCATTATGTCAGCAAAAGCTATTTGAGCATTTATTTTCAGAAAAAGGAAAGCTCTTTATAATAACTAAAGGCTTCCCTGGTGGCTCAGATGGTAAAGAATCTGCCTGCAATGCAGGAGACCTGGGTTCAATCTCTGGTCAGGAAGATCCCATGGAGAAGGGAATGGATACCCACTCCAATATTCTTGACTGGATAATTCCATGGACAGAGGAGCCTGGTGGGGCTACAGTCTATGGGGTTTCAAGAGTCGGACACGGCTGAGTGACTAACACTCACTTTCTTTCAATATGAAAACTGGATTGGGAGAAAATAATAGCAAATGAAGAAACAGACAAAGGATTAATCTCAAAAATATACAAGCAACTCCTGCAGCTCAATTCCAGAAAAATAAATGACCCAATCAAAAAATGGGCCAGAGAACTAAACAGACATTTCTCCAAAGAAGACATACAGATGGCTAACAAACACATGAAAAGATGCTCAACATCACTCATTATTAGAGAAATGCAAATCAAAACCACAATGAGGTACCATTACTCGCCAGTCAGGATGGCTGCTATCCAAAAGTCTACAGGCAATAAATGCTGGAGAGGGTGTGGAGAAAAGGGAACCCTCTTACACTGTTGGTGGGAATGCAAACTAGTACAGCCGCTATGGAAAACAGTGTGGAGATTTCTTAAAAAACTGGAAATAGAACTGCCATATGACCCAGCAATCCCACTTCTGGGCATACACACTGAGGAAACCAGATCTGAAAGAGACACGTGCACCCCAATGTTCATCGCAGCACTGTTTATAATAGCCAGGACATGGAAGCAACCTAGATGCCCATCAGCAGATGAATGGATAAGGAAGCTGTGGTACATATACACCATGGAATATTACTCAGCCATTAAAAAGAATTCGTTTGAATCAGTCCTAATGAGATGAATGAAACTGGAGCCCCTTATACAGAGTGAAGTAAGCCAGAAAGATAAAGAACATTACAGCATACTAACACATATATATGGAATTTAGAAAGAAGGTAACGATAACCCTATATGCAAAACAGAAAAAGAGACACAGAAATACAGAACAGACTTTTGAACTCTGTGGGAGAATGTGAGGGTGGGATATTTCAAAAGAACAGCATGTATACTATTTATGGTGAAACAGATCACCAGCCCAGGCTGGATGCATGAGACAAGTGCTCGAACCTGGTGCACTGGGAAGACCCAGAGGAATCGGGTGGAGAGGGAGGTGGGAGGGGGGATCGGGATGGGGAATACGTGTAAATCTATGGCTGATTCATATCAATGTATGACAAAAATAAATAAATAAATAAATAAAAATTAAAAAAAAAAAAAAAGAAAACTGGATAGATTTGTCTAGTAGAATCCAAGTGAAGTGAAGTTACAAAGTTGTGTCCGACTCTTTGCAACCCTATGGACTGTAGCCCACCAGGCTCCTCCATCCCTGAGATTTTCCAGGCAAGAATACTGGAGTGGGTTGCTATTTTTTCTCCAGGGGATCTTCCCAACCCGGGGATCAAACCTGAATCTCCCGCATTGCAGGCAGACTCTTTACTATCTGAGCCACCAGGGAATCCCCTAGAATTCAAGAGTCAGAGCCTAAAATTCTGGCAGAGACAGAGAGAAGTTAATAAGAAATGACACAATTTATTAAGTAGCTAAACAACTTTCCAAAGGAGTTGACCTGAAATCAAATACGTTTAACACTTCTGGAAGCACAGAGAGAAATTCCCTTGCACATTTAATACAGGCATGAATTTATCTTTTGAGAATTTTTTTATGGGCACTTTTGCCCTGATGTTAGTAATTTGTGTCTCTCTGAGGGAGTGATATTTGTCAGGGATGCAAAAAAGGCATGGTATGATACAATTTTTTTTAAACTTTTTATCATAGAAATTTTTAATTTCTTTAATCAAGGGGATGGACTAGTATACTCTAAATCCATATTATTTCCCTGAGAGAATCTAATCCTCATCTCTCTCCTAGTTCAGGTCTGGAGGCTTTCCATCCTCTTCCTCCACTCCCCAACCATCCCTCCCTATCAGCCGAACTTCTCTAATCAATAGATCAGAGATTACTAAGCTGAAATGGTCAACTTTGCAATGCCTCTTGGCATAGCCTCACAGACTACTATCCTAAATGTAATATCCAAAGGACTGTGTGTGTTTGGAACTAGCTCTCCAAATTCAGAGCAATCTGTCTGCTGCTTCCGAAAGATCAGTCTGCCTTTAGCAGTTGAGCCTCAGCAATAGAAGCAGCACAGAAGAGATGGTATGATTCTTGTTCCTCTTTATCCTCCAGCTGAATATTATTTTTAGGTCAAGCCTGATCCCTTTCTATACCCCAAACTATGGGATGATGCTAATTTGTGAAGTTTAGGTGCAGTATAAGCTAATGATTTATTCAAGTCAGAAGAAATTGCTTTCTACCTCTGATAATTGAGGATTATATTGAGGAATCACACACATTAGGGGCATTTAACTCCCTCTTTGAAGCAGACATTTTTGGCTACTGGAATACACCAGATGCTATGGCAATGGAGATGATGTGTGATGTTGGTTTCTGATTTGCATATAGAAATAAATGCTTGTGGAAAAAATAGGAGACAAAGCATGAATAGAAAGGGAAATACATACCAGAACCCTGATGATCAGTAAAATATTAGTACCCATTAATATTTGTTTTGACTAGAGTTTTTTAAAATCCTCTTTAGCTGCAATTTTACATAGAGAATAAGAATAGTAAATGATTATTTTCTAGGTGGAGAATTATCTAGATTATAATTATTTTTACTCTGTTACAGAATATTAACTGTATCTTTCATGGAGGCCACACACACATGGAGAGAGAAGTAATAGTGATAGATATGGACTCAGCTCCATTCTATTTGCAACCTTCGATTAAGCCTATTTTTAGCCATTCTGCATTGACTAATGCTTTATTAATATATGTTATCTATCCTACTTTGGCTTATAAGATGGAGAAAGCAGTGACTAATTACTAGTCATGCACACACCTATGTAGGATATTTTTAGAGTCTATATTGTAAAGTACCTCTCCAACTTTTTGCTATAATTGCACACAGAAGGTTCAAGTCAATAAAATAATGTTGCTCTCCCCAAAGTGAAGTAAATGGTTGTTTTGAAGCTTTCCCAGTGTCCTTAATTAATTGCTGTGGGCCACAAGAATTGATATGTGCTTTTTTTGTTCAAAATAAATTTCCTTAATTAATGAATTTTCATGACCAGAAAGTCCGGTTTAAAGCCTACATAGAAACCGACCATTAGTTTTCTAATTCCAGCTAAACCCCTCAAACCTTTGCTTGTTTTTATGTGTGGAGAGACAAGAAGATATGACCCTTCATTTCAGTCTGGATTTGAGTTCATTCTTGACTGCCACTAACCACGGTCAAATGTGAAGAGATTTCTCCTACCAAGCATCACACTCTTGAATCTCAGCCAATCTGCTTTCTTGACTTACTTTTTTTAACTGCTTGAAAGAATAAGCCCATTTGGTTGGGTAAAACAGAGTTAATACATTCATTCATGCAAATAAATATTTATTAAGTACTCTATTGGATTGACTAGTGTCCCTCAAAAATTCATGTCTACCAAGAACCTCAGAAAATGACCTTATTTGGAAACAGGATTGCTGCAGATGTAATTCATTAAAATGATGTCATGCTGGATTAGGGTAGGCCTGAAATTCAATAACAGCTGCTGTTATAAGAAGATGTGATGATGGAGACAGAAGTTGGAGGGATGCAGTTACAAGCCAAGAAATGTCAAAGGTTGCCAGCAGCCACAAGAAGCTGGAAGAAGCAAGGGAGAATTCTTCTCTAGAGCCTTCTGAAGAAGCATGGCCCTGCCAACACCTTGATTTCAATCTTATAGCCTCCAGACCTGTGAGAGAATAAATTTTTGTTTCTTAAGGTACCAGTTTGTGGTAATTTGTTATAGCAGTCCTAGAACGTTAATACACATTCCTACTATGGACCAGTAATTGTCCCAGTCAATTGAGGTACTGCATGAACTAAGTCAGTAATCCTTTTTCTCACAAACCTTGATAATGGAGGATATCATATTCATTTGTTTGGAAAGATAGAAGCACAGTTCAAAAATAGAGTCAACATTTATTGAAATATTATTGTCATTGTTCTTAAAATGTTGTTATACACTGAATCATCTCACCCAAAAATGTATATGTTGAAGCCCTAAGCTCAGAGTTTGACTTTATTTGGAAATAGTGCTTTTAAAGGGGTGCTTACATTAAAATGAAGCTGTCAGACTGATCCTTAATCCAATCTGACCACTTTTTTTTTTTTTTTAAAAGAAGGGGAACTTTAGATATACACATGGCACCAGGGCTGTGCAAACACAGAGGAAAGATGAAGTGATGACCCAGGGAGAAGGAAGCCGTCTGCAAGCCAAGGAGATGGGCCTCAGAAAAAACAACCTTGCAGACACCTTGGTCTCAGACTTACAGCTTCCAGACTGTAAGAAAATACATTTCTATTGTTTAAGCCACCCAGTCCATGGTATTTGTTATGACAGCCCTAGCGATTTGCATGTATTAATTCATTTAATTTTTATAACAGTGCTGAGTGGTAGGTTTTATTTTCCCTATTTTAAAAAAGAAGAAGAAGAAAACAAAAAACTCTCCTGTGATAATCTGAATAATGTTCCCCAAAGATATCCAGGTCTAGTCCATGGGCCTGGTGACTATCATCTTATGTTGTAAAAGGGACTTTGTAGATATGATCAAATTTAGAATCTTGTGTTGAGGGGATTATCCTGGATTATCTTGAGGGGCCCTATGTAATCACAGGTGTCTTTATGAAAGAGAAGCAGAGCAGACATGACTGTAGAGGAGATGACGGGACAACAGAAGCAGTTTGGAGGGATGTGACCATGAGTCTAGGAATAGCAGCAGCCATCAGAGGCTGGAAGAAGCAAGGAACAAATTCCTCTGGAGCCTCCAGAAGGAACCATCCATGCCATTACCTTGATTGCAGCCTTGTGAGACTCATTTCTCACACAGGGCCTCGAGAACTACACTTTTTTTTAAAATGTTGTTTAAAGCCCCTATATTTGTGGTGGTAACTTGTTATAGCAGTAGCAGGATACTAACACGTCTTCTAAGGTGACTCAGTCATTAGGTGGCAGAGCCCTAATGACTCCAACCCACCTGGCTCCAGTTTCTTGTGGTTAGCTACTAAATCTACTCTCTCTCTCTCTTTCAATAAATGGATTTGAAATCACTCATTATAATGTACTGGGATGGGGTTGGTTTAATGTTGTGAACACAAATTTAAGAGTTAAGCTGGACTGGAATTCTGATATTCACTTACCATTTTACTGGTTGTCTTACCTTAGTTGACTTAAACTTTCTGTGCCCCAGTTTTCACAATTAAGTGTGATTATGCTAGTACTATTTAGGAATAGTACATACAAAGTGTCCAGTAGAGTATATATTTTGTACTAGGCACTCAATTAATGTCGCTATTATTTCTCTCATGACTTAAAGACACAGTCATCTCTTCATAAAGCTCTCTGTAAAAGTTTCTGGGCCACTTACATTTATGCTTCTTTAAGGCAATCACCCTACTTTCATAGGCCATTCTTTTTTTTTTTTTTATTAAAGAATAATTGCTTTACAGAATTTTTTTTTTCTATCAAACCTCAACATGAACCAGCCATCAGTTCAGTTCAGTTCAGTCGCTCAGTCATGTCCAACTCTTTGCGACCCCATGAATGGCAGCATGCCAGGCCTCCCTGGCCTCCCTGGAGTCTACCCAAACCCATGCCCATTGAGTCGGTGATGCCATCCAGCCATATCATCCTCTGTCATCCCCTTCTCCTCCTGCCCCCAATCCCTCCCAGAATCAGGGTCTTTTCCAGTGAGTCAACTCTTCGCATGAGGTGGCCAAAGTATTGGAGTTTCAGCTTCAGCATCAGTCCTTCCAATGAACACCCAGGGCTGATCTCCTTTAAGATGGACTGGTTGGATCTCTTTGCAGTCCAAGGGAGTCTCAAGAGTCTTCTCCAACACCACAGTTCAAAAGCATCAATTTTTCAGTGCTCAGCTTTCTTCACAGTCCAACTCTCACATCCATACATGACCACTGGAAAAACCATAGCCTTGACCAGATGGACCTTTGTTGGCAAAGTAATGTCTCTGCTTTTTAATATGCTATCTAGGTTGGTCATAACTTTCCTTCCAAGGAGTAAGTGTCTTTTAATTTCATGGCTGCAATCATCATCTGCAGTGATTTTGGAGTCCCCCAAAATAAAGTCTGACACTGTTTCCACTGTCTCCCCATCTATTTCCCATGAAGTGAGGGGACCAGATGCCATGATCTTGGTTTTCTGACTGTTAAACTTTAAGCCAACTTTTTCACTCTCCTCTTTCACTTTCATCAAGAGGCTCTTTAGTTCCTCTTTACTTTCTGCCATAAGGTGGTGTCATCTGCATATCTGAGGTTATTGATATTTCTCCCAGCAATCTTGATTCCAGCTTGTGCTTCATCCAGCCCAGTGTTTCTCATGATGTATTCTGCCTATAAGTTAAATAAGCAGGTGACAATATACAGCCTTGACATACTCCTTTTCCTATTTGGAACCAGTCTGTATACATACATCCCCTCCCTTTTGACCCTCCCTCCCACCTCCCTCCCCATCCCACCCCTCTAGGTTGATACAGAGCCCCTGTTTGAGTTTCCTGCATCATACAGCAAATTCCCATTGGCTATCTATTTTATATATGGTAACATAAATTTCCATGTTACTCTTTCCATACATCTCACCCTCTCCTCCACGCTCCCCATGCCCATAAGTCTATTCTCTATGTCTGTTTCTCCATTGTTGCCTTGTAAATGAATTCTTCAGAACCATTTTTCTAGATTCCATATATATGTGTTAGAATATGATATTTATCTTTCTGTTTCTGACTCACTTCACTCTGCATAATAGGTTCTAGGTTAATCTACCTCATCAGAACTGACTCAAATGTATTCCTTTTTATGGGTGAGTAATATTCCATTATGTATACCTGCCACAGTTTCTTTATCCATTCATCTGTTGATGGGCCTAGGTTGCTTCCATGTTCTAGCTATTGTAAATAGGGCTGCAATGAACAATGAGATACATGTGTCTTTTTCCACCCTGGTTTTCTCAGGGTATATGCCTAGGTGTAGGATTGCTGGGCCATGCTGCTGCTAAATCACTTCAGTCATGTCAGACTCTGTACGACCCCATAGATGGCAGCCTACCAGGCTCCCCCGTCCCTGGGATTCTCCAGGCAAGAACACTGGAGTGGGTTGCCATTTCCTTTTCCAATGCATGAAAGTGAAAAGTGAAAGTGAACTGGCTCAGTCATGTCCGACCCTCTTGCTGGGCCATGTGGTGGTTTTATTCCTAGCTTTTAAAGGAATCTCCATACTGTCTTCCGTAGTGGCTAGATCAATTTACATTCCCACCAACAGAATGCAAGAGCATTCCCTTTTCTCTACACCCTCTCCAGCATTTATTGTTTGTAGACTTTTTGGTGATGGCCATTCTGACCAGTAGGACGTGATATCTCATTGTGGTTTTGACTTTCATAGGCCATTCTTATAGCAACATAAGATGTTTCTGTGTAATTAACTCATAAAGATGACACAGTTGAGTGTCTGTTGTAAATAAAATACAAAGTGAAAAATTTTTGAAAAAGAAGGAATCTTTAACCACTTGCACCATTTTTTTGTTTGTTTCTGAATGAGTTTTCTTCTTGGTTCACTTGGTCTTCTATTGGCTGCATGGCTTGCAGAGTCTTTCTCAACCATAGATGGGAACCATGTCCCCTGCATTAGAAGCACAGAGTCTTAGCCACTGAACTGCCAGGGAAGTCACTCCTCTTCTTGGTCCACTATTCAAATCCACATTTGTGAATTCTGGTTTCATCTGCTCTGATTTCCCATTCACTCTGTCTATCCTTTGCCTATTTGCTCTCACAGTCCTTCCTCTCCTGTCCTCTGATCTGCCCTGAATTTTGAAGGGCCAACCATTGTTATTTCTAAGATTTACTTGCCAGCTGGCTTCCTGCTAAATTCAGATAACAGAAGCCCTGGCAAGAGATTGGATGGTCAGAGGAAGAAAATAGAATGTTCTTTCCTTCACTCCTCTGCTCCCATGACATCTCTGCCAGATGCTGTCTCCTTTGCAATTCAAGATCCTGCTGTGAAAGCCCCTCTTTTTGGCCCTGCCTACTGGGCTTTGATAACGTCCACTCCTAGATACATTTCTTTATGTTGCAAGCCCAGGTATCACTGTGGCTCTGGTGTTGATAAAATTGGGATTGCCTTGTGTCTCCTTGTTGGATTCCAGTTTGTTCTAGACCTTTTAAACAGCTTCATGCTATTGAAGTACCTCTACTGAACTAGGATGGATGAGTTCTGTCTCACTGTCTGGACCCTAACAAACAGATCCACCTTCCTCCCCACCTGCCTTGAATTTAAACCTGAAACATGATTTTATCTCTGTGTCCTCTCTTGACAAGTGCCCAGGCCCAAGTGCTCCATGTGGGCCTGGTTTCTGTGATTTGTATTCATCATCATAAAGGCCTCCTACTTCTTACTCATTCAGTTTGATTCTGTCTGTGTCCCTACCTGCTTCTTTTTATCATGCTGCACCTACCTGCCTTACAATCTTGGGTGGGAACCACTTTCCCTGCCTCTTTCCTCACACATGAATCCATTCTGCTCTCACACCTTTCAGTTGTCACCTTTGGACATTTGATCACCTTGTCTATTTGGCAGTGAAAGTCCATCCTGAGTTTCATGCTTTGCCTCAGTTCTTTCCGTGGCACATGCGCTTATCTCTAGCCTATGTTGGTTAGTTGTTTCTCTCCATTATTTAGACCATGAGCTTCTGGAGTTTAGAGACTTTCTTTCAACTCTGCATCCCTACAGCCATCCATAGTGCCTGGTAAAGGGCGTATACTAAGTAAATGAACACTCTGTAAACAGTAGTGGTGGCTTAGCTTAGAGAAGCTGCGGGCAGACTTAATTATTATTTTCAAGTTTATGTGGGAGATGCTGAGTTTGATAGGGGCATAAAATCTGCAAGCTGGAAGAAATCCTAGAGACCCAACTAGACGTATGACAGTTGGTCATTTCTCTAATGTATGAAACTTAGAAGAAGGCTGTTGTTGTTCAGTTGCCAAGTCGAGTCTGACTCTTTGTGACCCTGTGGACTGC
The DNA here is from genome assembly GCF_910594005.1 of Cervus elaphus. Lineage (NCBI taxonomy): Eukaryota > Metazoa > Chordata > Mammalia > Artiodactyla > Cervidae > Cervus > Cervus elaphus. Next base: position 73,993,585 of record NC_057815.1, on the reverse strand, counting down.
AGCATGTCAGGCTTCCCTGTCCTTCACTATCTTGCAGAGTTTGCTCAAACTCATGCCCATTGAGTCAGTGATGCCATCCAACCGTCTCACCCTCTGTTGTCCCCTTCTCCTCCTGCCTTCAATCTTCCCCAGAATCAGGGTCTTGTCCAATGAATCAGCTCTTCACATCAGGTGGCCAAAGCATTGGAGCTTCAGCTTCAGTCCTTCCAATGAATATACAGGGCACAAACTTAAAAAGGAGTGTGGTTTTCAAAGGAAATACAGAGGTCCATTCTGACTATCAGAGTGGTAACAACCCAAGACACATAACCAAAGGGTCTTTAATGCTGGAAATCTGTGTGAAAATAACATACAGTTTCCAATCTTGAGTGCCTTACAGATTCATTTTGTAAAGACTGCAGGCTGCACCTGAATGTTCTCAAGGCCCCCTTTGGTTATAGGTTTCTAAATTAGGTCTGAGTCTGAGGAGGGTTGGAGAATAAAAGAACCTGATTAACCTTATAATTCACAGCATGAAAATAGACATATAAGTGCTAATTAAGATGTTTATTAAATTGAAATGTGATTGAACTAGGTTAATAGGGACTAGGTTCAGGAGAATTTTGAGATAGGAAAGGGAAGACCATCATCTAATCTGAATATAATTGTAAGTTTTGAATAGCTTTCATTCAATACTTGTGTCCTTAGATGAGGGCCATTTGCAGCTAGAAATGGTTTTAAAAAAAAGCAAAACACAAGCAGAGAGGCACCATTTACAATCTCAATTCCAATTCCTTTCTCCTACTGCTCTGAGAAACATTTTATAAATGAGGCCCTTTATGTGTCCAGCGTTCTTATCCCACTTTCTGTGCGGCCTCACACAGGAGGCCACACACAGAAGTGCTTCCATCTGCTAGGTCCATGCGTGAATGATGCCTGCAGCATTGCAGCCAGCCCCTGGACCGAACTCTTCAACCTGGCTTCCAAATGGGAAGTTCTGATGCTGAGTGAAAGGCTGATGACAGGAGGTCTCCAGGCATCTCAGAGTCAGTTAAGTCAGTACTTCTAGGAGGCAGCAGAAACCCCCAAGATGTAATAAGGAGTGAAGGAACTGACCTTTCAGAGAGATGCAGTCCTCTGTGGTGAAAGGGTCTGGCCTCTGAAGCTGGAGAGCTGTGTTTGAAAGCTGGTTCTGCACCTCTTGGGCTGTGGCACCCTGGATGGGTAACTTGCCTCCTCTTTTCCTCATTTGTGCAATTAGAGAATGGAGTCAGGGGAGATAAGACTGTCTCTGAGTTCCCTTCCAGTGACAACACTCTTGATATGATGGAAGCATTTTCTCAGCATCATGGTCGTGGAGACGAATGCAAGGAAACCAGAGGATGAGGATACATTAGTGTGAATTTCCAGAGTTGTTCTCTTTTCTGACTCTTTCAATATCCTATTATCCAAGAGGTTTTGTTTTGTTATTTTGTTTTATTTTGACGTGGAAACATAACTTTTGCATAAGAGAAAGAAGCCTCAGGGCTGCTGCTATAATCACAAGTGTAGGTTTCTTCTGATTTTTCTTGCTGGTAGGTTTACTGTGAGGGTTCAGGTTGATGAACATCCAAATTCAGAGCAGGCTCCGATGTCATAAACTGACCCATGGCAAGGACATATAACATTTATTTTATTGTTTCAGTGAGGATTAACCAAGTACCTACTGTGGGTCACGATCTGTAAAAGGGAGTTAATCAAGGATGTCTATGGACATTTTCTTTCTCTTATTCCATGTTTTATCTCATTTAACTCCATCACCTAATATTTATCATGTACCTAAATTGTAACATCCTAAAGAGAAGGCTTTTATAAAGCCCCAGTTAGAATCAGTCACCTGGAATATCCGTAGCAAGTTATTTAGAATGTGAATTTTCATTCCATTTAACACTTTACATTCTGCTTTTTGTTAGAGCTAATTGTTTATGTATTTTCTCACCCTACTAAAGAATATGTATTTTTGAGAGTAAGACTGTCTTACTCATTTTTATATTTTCCTTCTTCATTTCTTAATATAATAATCAACATATGATAAAGCTTAAATATTTATGAAATATGTGCAAACTAATAAGAGCTGAAACTGACTGAGTCCTTGCCATATGTTAGGAATGAGTCTTGACACTCTATATTATCATTATATGTACTTATAGTTCTATAGTATAGGTACCACTATTATCATCACTTTACCAATGAGGAGACTGAGGTCAATCACTTTACCAAGGTCATGTACCAACTAGAAAGCCTGTTCTTTCAGTCATTATGTTATACAATCTTCTAGCTAACATTAGTGATTAATCCAAATGGATGGAAATGTAAGTGGATATCATCAGCTATTTTTTAGAGGCACTCCAGTGATGGTATTTGGTAAGAGATTTGACTGACATGCATAATAAGAATTGTGACCTATTTCCCTATTTGGTGGCTTGTTAATGCAGTCAATGTTTAAATCATCATCCTTTCTACAATTCCCTGTATAGTTTAAAGATTAAGTGACTCACTGGGTAATTGGAAAAGCCAGCAGCCCACTTTCCATCTCTTTTATGTTCCCTAATAATAGTCAAGAGAATATGAAAGATAGTTGTGACAAGTTTAAGGGTGGTGGCTGGTGGTGATAGGCTGTTATGACATGAGTGGCTTACTCACCATAATGGCAACAACAGAACTCTTTTAGGATACCTGGGAAATAGGATAAGTGTAGCCTGTGGACTTGGAAACACAGTATCACACCCAAGTGACTGAGCATTTGCACGGATCATGTGGCTTGCATGGGGAATTTGGCATGGGCATTCACATGTACATATTATCTCCTGAAACTTACAAGAAAATCATATCTAACCAAAGAATTGTCAGCTGAATCTGTGATGTTTGTCAAGCATTCTACATCTGTGAGAAATTTCATCACATTAGAATATGCTTTCTTTTCCTGATTTTTGAGAAAGATACCTGGCTGAGTTTTCTCACATAGCAACAAAATAGGATCTGGGATGTGTGCGTAGCTCTTTGGTACTTCATCTTCAACTGTTGACATCTCTCAATCACGCAATCATGGGGATATTTCAGTTAGTTCAGTTCAGTCGCTCAGTCATGTCTGACTCTTCGTGACCCCATGGACTGCAGCACGCCAGGCTTCCCTGTCCATCACCAACTACCTGAGTTTACTTAAACTCTTGTCCACTGAGTTGGTAATGCCATGCAACCATCTCATCCTTTGTAGTCCCCTTTTCCTCCTGCCTTAAATCTTTCCCAGCACCGGGGTTTTTTCAAATGAGTTAGTTCTTCGCATCTGGTGGGGATTGGAGTTTCAGCTTCAGCATCAGTCCTTCCAATGAATATTCAGGACTGATTTCCTTTAGGATGATCTGGTTGGATTTCCTTGCAGTCCAAGGGACTTTCAAGAATCTTCTTCAACACCACAGTTCAAAAGCATCAATTCTTTGGGGCCCAACTTTGTTTATAGTCCAACTCTGACATCCACACATGACTACTGGAAAAAACATAGCTTTGGCTAGACAGACCTTTGTTGGCAAAGTAATGTCTCTGCTTTTTAGTACGCTGTCTAGGTTGGTCACAGCTTTTCTTCCAAGGAGCAAGCGTCTTTTAACTTCATGGCTGCAGTCACCATCTACTGTGATTTTGGAGCCCCCAAAATAAAGTCTGTCACTGTTTCCACATGGGGTATTTAAGTTAAAAGAAATGTCAGATAAGGTCTGGGTACTCTCAGTATACTTACCTCCCAAGAGGATCTACAAATTAATATTTATTTTGTTAACTTCACTCAGGGCTTCCCTGGTGGCTCAGTGGTAAAGAATATGCCTGTCAATGCAGGAGCTGCAGGCTTGATCCCTGGGTCTGGAAGAATTCCTGGAGAAGGAAATGGCAACCCACTCCAGTATTCTTGCCTGGGAAATCCCATGGACAGAGGAGCCTGGCCGGCTACCTGGCGGGATGCAAAGAGTTGGACATAGCTGAGTGACTACACAATAACAACTTCACTCAGGGCCAATATTAGCCCTGTGATTAGGATGATTTGTGAAAATTTCTAAAAAATCACTACATCTGCGTGGGGTCTCCCTCCTACCAAATCACATGGCTGGATTTTGGCCTCTGCTTCTTACTTTGACTCAGCATATACAATGGTATGTGGTGGTCCTGGCCATACTGATCGATGTTTGATCTTTAGATTAACATACGTATTACTCAGCAATCTTTTGGTTAATTAACTTTGGCATAAAAGGAGGATAGTTAGACACTTTGCTTACCTGAGGGCAGGGTAGCAGTGTAGCGGGGGCAGGAAACAATCGTCATGCTTGGTAAGTTGATCTTCTCTTTCTTTCCTCTGGTTTTCTCTATGTGCAGTTTTGTTTATTACCGTAGACTGACTTGGGTTTCCCTGGTGGCTCAGATGGTAAAGAATCTGCTTGCAATGCAGGGGACCTGGGTTTGATCCCTTGATTGGAAAGACCCTGTGGAGAGGGGAATGGCAACCCATGGGCAATCCCATGGACAGAGGAGCCTAGTGGGCTACAGTCCAGAGATTGGACTGTCTCTGGACACAACTGAGCAACTAACACTTTATAGACTGGTTTGTTTCCACAGCATGGAGACTGTGGCTGCTGTGGCTCTGAAGTCACATAGTACCATCTCAGGAAAGAACGTGAAGTGCGCTGTCTCTCTCAATACCAGGTTGACCAGTCCTAGAGACATGTTCCATTTGCAGTATGAGTGTATACTCTGGACTCACAACTTGGTTGGTAGATTAAATACTATGATAGGCCCAGTGTGTGTCAGCTGCTGACTGTGGCAAGGGAGATTGAATCTGCAAAAGTTTGTAAACTTCCATTCAAAATCCATGCTTCAAAAGGAATGGAATATCTCCTCAGTCGTGAGGTGGTAGAAGTTGTCTCCTGATCCAGGAAGAGAAAAACATTAGATGTCCATTTCACAGGTCCATTAGTTCACCCTTGTCAATGTCTTGTTTCTGAAGGTGTATAAAACAAACTCACACTAATACTTTACAAGACTAAGGTATTATTACCTTACTCGCTAACAATAGTCAAGAGAATATGAAAGATGGTTATGATGGATTTAAGGGTGGTGGCTGGTTGCAGCAAGTAATTGTAATGCCATTAGATTCAACACATTGTTTTCCTGTAGCAAAGTTATAGAAGAAACTGAATTATTAAGGACCAGTGGTGAGCCTGGAATCAGAGAAGGGGAAGCCAGCTCTGGGATTGCTATGTTTAATAACTTCAGTTCAATACAGGCTGCTGTGTCTATTTCCATACTAGGAAGGGGCCTTCCAGTGGGGATGGGTACTTATTTCACAGCTGTGTTATCTTGTGAAAATCTACCATCACATGCCTTGCAGAGTTTCCACTGTCTGTGCTTCCTCTTCGATTGGATATATAGACTGTAGTGGGTTTAAATTTTCATGTCCTGACTCTCATTTACTACCTGTGCAAACAAGCAAGTAAGTTGTTTAGTGGCCCTCCATTTTCTCATTAGAACAAGAGAAGCATGTGCCATTTTTTCTCATAGAGTTTTGTTAGAATTAAGTGCAATAATCATGGTAAGTGCTATACACAGTATCTAACATGCTGTGCATTGATTTAAAAGTTTTCTAATCTGTTGCTCATGTTACTATAGTTGCTGTTGACCCTGTGCTTGTACTCTTGACAGCCAGTTTTGCTTATGATAACTGCATAAATCTGCTTTGATGCATTTCTGTACCGATTATATTATATTTCTGTACTGATTATATTTGATTAACTCCCAAATAACAATCTTATTTCCATCTTTTCCATTTCCTTAGGGGTCATTAAAGTGTTGCCCCATGTAGTAACTGCAATTTTATTCACTTTTGAGGCCAGTCCCATCAGATCTTGACATTTCAGCTTTTAAAATTTAAAGACGATTTGTCACAAAGGTGCTTGGAAGGAATCATTGTGCAGAGATTTCCCCTGTAAACTCCTTCCCATCCAGAGAGATTATCTTGAATCTGCAGGGTGTACATGTGAGACAGAATAGAGGTCTCCCAGGATAAATTTGGGACCATTCTTATTTCTGGTCTAGTGGCAAAAGAGTTATACAGAGAAAGAAATGTTCTTTCTGTTTCATGAAACTCAAATGAAAGCAAATCTTAAATTTTCCCCTCCCTCGCCAAGAAAATGTAATTCGCAGGGTTGGCTGGATGAAAAGGCTGAAACACTTTAATTATTGATAAGATAAACTAGAGTAAGGGTGATCAAGGTATCAGACAGAAAACACTTGAAAGGGTAAGTTTGAAAGCAAGTATTACATGGTGACTCAATTGAAATTGCAGGTGGCTATAGACAGCACAAGTGATGAGGAAAATTGAAGAGACTTATTTTTATCAAGAAAACCAATTATGGAACCTCTAGGTACTTTCTTCAAGGAGGAGTTATTATCAGTTCAGTCTTTGCCTGGTTCCCTATTTTATGTGAACAGCGACTGCCAGGCCAGAAGTGATTTAGTGCGGATGAAAAAGACTTTCAATAAACAAGCATGAGGACTGACTGAGGTGAGCTGCTGGCAAAATTCAGATCTGTGAGGACTGTTACAGATGCCAATGCCACGGCTGAGAAGTAAAAGTTTAATAATGCTGAAAGGACTCTTTGCCACTATAACACAATCAACTTTTATTAATTAAGCTGAAAGGAAATGTGTTTTCTTATAATATCCTGAGGTGTGGATTTTCATTTTCAAGGAGTCCCTTGGCTTTTCTTTTCCTTTCCCCTCTGTGATGGAGGTTTGGCATTCCGAGGCATTCAGACTTTATATTGACAATTAAATTATGCTGAATCTTTTTCATTTGTCCTTTCTTATCCATGCTCCATTCTTTTCTATCTGGCTTTGTGTATCTCTGCTGGGAGGCTGATCTTCATGGACTATAGCGCTAGCCTCTATTGCCCACTGGTTTCCACTTGAGTTCAGCAGGAAACTGATGGGCAGCAAAAAGTGAAGTTGGGGACTTTTTCTATCAGTTTGCTACCTAATAAGTTGATAGGCATTGTGATTCTTTACTGAAGGTCACATCTCCTCATGGGCAGTCCTTTCCTGTAGATAAAGGCCTATGCCTAGGTTGGAGTTCAGTTAATGCTTTGCCTATATGTATAGCTGAGAAATTTGAAGTACCACCAGGAAAGAATAAAGAGAAATGGATATTGGTGTGGCACCCACAGATGTCCTAGATGAAAACCAAACTTTCAAGTCTGAATGAGGAAGTTAAATCTCAGACAGATTCAGAAAGTACACGGATGACAGAAAGTAATGAAACTGGAATTAAAGCCCATATTTCCTGAATTCAAGGGCCACATTTCTTTGAAAGTGTGCAGCCTTGGCTTGAATTCCAGTGTTCTTCTCTTCACTCTAGGATTCCAAGGACTTGTTTTTATTTGGAAGATAGCACAGTATATCCAGGTGAAGAGTACTGGAACCAAAATGCCTGGGTTCATATACCAGAACTTCCCTTACTTGTTCTAAGGTCTTGAGTAAAATAAGCTAATTCTTGGTCCTGCATTGTCTTCGTTTGTAAAACGTGAATGAAAATAGTGTCTACTTCATAATGTTTTTATAAGGAAAGTGAGATAGCCCAATTCTTTAGAACAGTGCTGAACAGATAAGCGCATGTGTACATACTCAGTTGCTAAGCGGTGTCTGACTCTTCGTGACCCATAGACTGTAGCCCACCAGACTCCTCTGTCCATGGAATTTTCCAGGCAAGAATACTGGAGTGGGTTGCTGCTGCCTTCTCCAGGGAATCATCCCAAGCCAGGGATCAAACCTATGTCTCCTGCATTGGCAGGTGAATTCTTTACCGCTCTACCACCTGGGAAGCCCTGACAGATAAGTACTAATTGTTAGCTTTATCATTAATATCCTAAGCATCATCACTAGTATTAAGTCATAAGGTTTTTTGTGAGTATTAAGTGTTCTATTGAAAGTTATGGGAAATGGTTGCATTCAAGAGTGTGAAAGTGAAAATTGCTCAGTCATGTCTGACTCTTTGCAACCCCATGGTCTAGATAGTACATGGAATTCTCCAGGTCAGAATATTGGAGTGGGAGCCTTTCCCTTCTACAGGGGATATTCCCAACCCAGGAAGCGAACCAGGTCTCCTACATTGCAGGCAAATTCTTTACCAGCTGAGTCACCCAGGTAATGCCCTGGAAGCATCCAATATTTATACTGAATTTATTGCTAAGAGATGTGGAATGTGAAAGAAAGAAAAAACAGCAATCAAATATGGTTCCAAAATTTTGGTTAGAGCAATCAGAAGTCATGATGTGGGATGTGGAGACATTTGATTTGAATAAGAATTCTGGAGGATGAAACAATTTATTCTCTTTTTATATGTGGGAAAACTGAAACCCAGATGGGTCAGGTAACTTGTCTAAGATCATAGGATCAAGAAAAGGTAGAATTGAAATACCAACCCAAGTTTATCTGACTTTACAGCCTATTTTTAGATTTCAGTTTTAGGCCCTAAGTAAGATTCTTCTTTTTTTTTTTCTGGCAGTTGCTTAATTCATTCAAAATCTGAATATCAGAACGCTCTTTTGCCTCTGAATTTATGGTTCAAATGCTCAGTTGTGTCTAACTCTTTGCAACCTGCCAGGTTTCTCTGTCCATGGATTTTTCCAGGCAAGAATACCGAAGTAGGTTGCCATTCCTTCTCCAGGAGATCTTCCCAACCCAGGGATCAAACCCACATCTCCTGAGTTGTCAGGCAGATTCTTTACCACTAATACCACCTGGGAAGCCCCTCTAAATTTGTAAGTGAATTCATTTACTCTAATCTGTTTCTCACAGCTATAATATAAAATATATTTCATTTTTACACACCTCTTTCACTCTCATTTCAGAGATGAAAGACTTAAAGAATGAAAAGTGACACAACCTGGGTCTTACAACCAGTTTATAGTTGAGTTCGATCTTGAATTCAGGCTTTATGCCTTTAAGCCCATTGAGTATTTCCAATAGGAAAGGACAAAGGCAATATGATTTGGTCAGAAATGCAGCTTTAATTGGTTGAGAAGCATGGGATATTATTTATGTTCTGTAGATGGAAATAAATGCTAAATGGAACCTTCTAAGGTTATTCTGGGTTTCTAGAGTTAACCTTCTAGATGAAGTGAAGAACATACTGATGGGGTTAGGATGATGTCATACTGGAAAATATGCAAAAATAAACATGGCAAAAAACTCTAAGATTGGCATAAGATTCTTCAGGCACTCAAGTAAATATCACTATTAATATAGAAGTTAAAGCCAAATTAGAGTAAAGGAATAATTTCCAATTGAGATGATGCCATCTAGCATATACCTTAATGTTTATTCCATGGGTTTAAACACTCCTTTTATTATGAGAGGAGACACTAATAAGGAAAATAATAAAAAATAAATAACACAATGATTAATTATTAATACTATTGTATTATATATTACATAAAATAATCTTATTGTTATATTGTTATATATAGTGATATATTAATAATAATAATAATAGCTTTTTAATTTCAGAGCAAAGGTGATGCACTCAAATAAATTACTTTTTCTTTTTCTCTTAATCATTTATCAACAATTTTTAAGAAGTTACACGCCAGTGTGAAAGGAAAACAGAAAGCCATTAACTCATTCAGTCATTTATTTATTCATGAATTCCGCAATGTTTATAAGATACTTATTATATGTCAGACTCTCTACTAGGTGCTGGGGGTCTAAAGATCTCTAAAACATAGCAGTTTGCTCTCAAGGAACTTCTAGTGTCAGAAATGCCAAAAAGCACTGCAGTTAAGTCTAATGTTACATTGGTGCCAAGAAATAGAAAGAGAGTATTTATTTTGGTGGATTAGATGGATTTAAGGGAGAAGAAGATGGGGCTGAAAATAAGTAGAAATGACCTTGTAGAAGAGTAAAAGTAAAGAATGAGGTGGATAGAATTCCAAGAGGGAATTTTATGAACCAAGTATGGAGGTTAAAAATCTTGGGGAAATGAATGAATTGTAGATATGTCAGTATGACTGTATTGGGTGAAAGAGAAGGAAGGAGAGGAAGCTAAAGATGAGTCAGGGTCTGCTGCTGTTGCTGCCGCTGCTAAGTCACTTCAGTCGTGTCCGACTCTTTGTGACCCCAAGGACTGTAGCTCACCAGGCTCCCCTGTCCATGGGATGTTCCATGCAAGAGTACTTGAGTGGGTTTCCATTTCCTACTCCAGGGGATCTTCCTAACCCAGGGATTGAACCTGCGTCTCCTGTGGTTCCTGCATTGTAGACAGATTCTTTACTGCTGAGCCACCAAAGAAGCCCGAATTAGGGTCTATACCATATGTAATCTTGAATTCTATCTTAAGAATTTTAACTTTACATAATAAATAGACAAGAACATTACAAAATATATGAAGTAGGAAAGGAGCTAGAACAAAGTGATAGAATATGAAATATTTTGATCTCTCAAGATATGTGTGTAGTCAGTTTATGTTTAGGTTTTGCTGCAGTAACAAAGTACTCCCAAATCTCACTATCTTCCCAAAAGATATTTTATTTCTCACTAACATTATACATGAATTGTGGCTCTGCTTATGCCTCTTCGCACTAGGATCCAGGCCAAAAGAGCAGTCCCTATCTGGGCTCGTAGTACTGGAAAAAACAATGGTAGAAAATGCAGTACTGACATTCATGGCTTCCTGTTTCAATTTTATTGGTAAAAACAAGTAACATGGCCAAATCTGATGTCAGTAGGACATGATCATGTCCTCCTATTACAGGGAAAGGGAGCATTACTAATAATGCTGCTGCTGCTGCTGCTAAGTCGCTTCAGTCGTGTCCGACTCTGTGAGACACCATAGATGGCAGCCCACCAGGCTCCCCCATCCCTGGGATTCTCCAGGCAAGAACACTGGAGTGGGTTGCTGTTTCCTTCTCCAATGCAGGAAAGTGAAAAGTGAAAGTGAAGTCACTCAGTCATGTCCGACTCTTAGCGACCCCATGGACCCCATGGCCCTAGTAATGCTAGGAAGTAATTAATTCATAATTACTAATTAATAGCTAGGAAGATTCATATAATCTATGACAGCATGGGTATAATGTCTATTTATTTCTGTTTTTTTCTTCTTTTAACCCAGAAGACAATCTTGTATGTGTATGTTTTGGTATGTGTGTTTCTATCATGTATCAGGGTGCTGGCATTGATCATATCCATGTCTTAAACATATTCTCTCCCTGTAACAATGATATCAATTTGTATCTAGCACACTTGACATACTCAGAAAGTTAGAGGAAAACAATAGAATTGGAAAGACTAGAGATGCCTTCAAGAAAATTAGAGATATCAAGGTAATATTTCATGCAATGATGGGCTCAATAAAGGACAGAAATGGTATGGACCTAACAGAAGCAGAAGATATTAAGAAGAGGTGAAAAAAAAAAAAAGAAGAGGTGGCAAGAATACACAGAAGAACCATACAAAAAAGATCTTCATGACCTAGATCACCATGATGGTGTGATTACTCAACTAGAGCCAGACATTCTGGAATGCGAAGTCAAGTGGGACTTAGGAAGCATCTCTATGAACAAAGGTAGTGGAGGTGATGGAATTCCAGTTGAGCTATTTCAAATCCTAAAAGATGATGCTGTGAAAGTGCTGCACTCAATATGCCAACAAATTTGGAAAACTCAGCAGTGGCCACAGGACTGGAAAAGGTGAGTTTTCATTCCAATCCCAAAGAAAGGCAATGCCAAAGAATGTTCAAACTACCGCACAATTGCACTCATCTCACACGGCAGCAAAGTAATGCTCAAAATTCTCCAAGTCAGGCTTTAACAGTACGTGAACTGTGAACTTCCAGATGTCCAAGCTGGATTTAGGAAAGGCAAAGGAATCAGAGATCAAATTGGCAACATCTGTTGGATCATCAAAAAAGCAAGAGAGTTCCAGAAAAACATCTAATTCTGCTTTATTGACTACACCAAAGCCTTTGACTGTGTGGATCACAACAAAGTGTGGAAAATTCTTCAAAAGATAGGAATACCAGACCACCTGACCTCCCTCCTGAGAAATCTGTATACAGGTCAGGAAGCAACAGTTAGAACTGGACATGGAACAACAGACTGGTTCCAAATAGGGAAAGGAGTACATCAAGGCTGTATCTTGTCACCCTGTTTGCTTAACTGATATACAAAGTACATCATGCAAAATACCAGGCTGGATGAAGCACAAGCTGGAATCAGGATTGCCGGGAGAAATATCAGTAACCTCAGATATGCAGATGACACCACCCTTCTGGCAGAAAGCAAAGAAGAACTAAAGAGCCTCTTGATGAAAGTGAGAGAGGAGAGTTAAAAAGTTGACTTAAAATTCAACATTCAGAAAACAAAGATCATGGCATCTTGTCCCATCACTTCATGGCAAATAGATGGGGAATCAATGGAAACAGTGAGAGACTTTATTTGGGGGGGCGGGGGGGGGGTGGCTACAGACGCACTGCAGATGGGGACTGCAGCCATGAAACTATAAGACACTTGCTCCTTGGAAGAAAAGTTATGATCAACCTAGACAGCATCTTAAAAAGCAGAGACATTACTTTGCCAGCAAAGGTCTGGCTAGTCAAAGCTATGGATTTTCCAGTAGTCATGAGAGTTGGACTATAATGAAAGCTAAGCACCAAAGAATTGATGCTTTTAAACTATGGTGTTGGAGGAGACTCTTGAGAGTCCCTTGGACTGCAAGGAGATCCAGCCAGTGAATCCTAAAGGAAATAAGTCCTGAATATTCATTGGAAGGACTGATGCTGAAGCTGAAACTCCAATAATTTGGCCACCTGATACAAAGAACTGACTCATTGGAAAAGACTCTGATTCTGGGAAAGATTGAAGGTGGGAGGAGAAGACGACAACAGAGGGTAAGATGGTTGGATGGCATCACCAATTCTATGGATGTGAGTTTGAGTTACCTCCAGGAGTTGGTGATGGACAGTGAAGCCTGGCATGCTGTAGTCCATGGGGTCGCAAAGAGTCAAAGATCACTGAGTGACTGAACTGAACTGAACTGAACACACCTGACATACTCAGAAAGTTGACTGGTTGTTTGGTGTACTAGTATTATATGTAGAGAGAGAAGTAAGAAAGCTAAAGTATCTTTGTTCTCATGATTACTCCCCAAAATATTTTAATCATAAATTCTAGTTTCCTTTTCCAAAACAACTGAAAACCACTAGGTAGGTAACTTAAGTCTTTATACAATAGCTATGAGACTGAGTCTGTTGCCCAGAAACTATCCTCTTTGATCACTGGTCCAATTCACCCCCAAAGCTTCTGGTTGCACACAGTTCCCTTCCTCTTTCTCTTTTGTGGTCAGTTATAGAACATATTATTCAAGGAGTTGCAAACCAAAATGAAAGAGAATGATAACAGCACAGAGAAAATAAGTTATTTTCTGCTTGAGGGAACTATGAGCCTGTGAATTTGGACATCTCAGAAGGGAAGTCAGAGGCTGATATTTGTTACTGCTGAACCCAGGGTTCATTTTGAAGAAGAGAAAAAGTGAGATGACGATGTCAATCTTTCCTTTACTGCTCTGCTTCTCCCAAGAACTTAGATTTATGTGCCATAATTTTAGAGAAATGTATTATTGTTTGAACTTTGCAAATGCAAAGGACTAGGGGAAGGGACTTGTTTGGGGCAACTTCACAGTAGCTTTTACAGATGGGATAGGTAACTCCAGGAGAAATAGGATTGCATGTTACTTGAGGGCATTCATAAGTTTGTTTCATGGTCATGTCAGTCGTTTTTGACCAAACATGGTTTCATATTTCTTGTATTCAGCTCACTTGGTAGTGCGTGGTGAGCATTTTGAATATTAATTTCTTTTTGGGGGGCTTTTGCCTATCTGAAGATCTTACTTGAGGGAATTTTTAAAGTGATTAAATATTAGTAGATATATTCTTTATCTAGATTTCTTGAATGTCTTCTTGCCCCAGACCTGTGTGAATCAATATGGGAATGATGGCAAAGAAAACAGACTACTTCCACCTATGGTGCATATGTTCTACTATTTGTTAATTTAATTCACCCAATAATATGTGTTGTCTACTGTATGTATTGCTAGGCCCTATGCTAGGCGAGAAAAAGTGAATGAAATTCCTGACCTTCAGGAGCTTATAACTTATTCATGGAAGAGGAACTTAATCCACAGAGTTAGTGTTCTCAACAATAAAGTCCCTTTCCAGTTGTTTCACACATTTGATGAATGCTTATAAATCACAAAGAACTGTGGCAAGGGGTGGCTGCAAAGGATAGGGTGTTATCCTTGTCACTTGTGAGACTTATAGTCCTAATTAAAATTAGCCAAAATATTTTGAAAGGCAGTATATGATATGTTCCATCACACAGGTAATATTATTAACACTAAATAGTAGTAGTAACAATAGTAACTAACACTCATTTGCTCTTACCATGTGCTAAACATTCTTCTAAGAGTATTAAATGCTTTAGCACCTTTATTAATTCAATAACATGAGGATAAGAGTTGTCTTCATTTTGTAGTTGGGATAACTGATGGTATCTCAGATAACTGATAGGTTAAGACCATATGGCTAGTAGGAAGTAGGTCCAGATTTTCAACTCCAATAATAAAGCTTCAGGACCTGAATCCTTAAGTGAACCAGAAATAAATAGGACTTGTATTTTATAGGAATCAGTAAGGACTTTATTGGAATAAATAAAAACAGGTTGCTTATGGGAGCATAGAAACATGGGTGTTTTCAGACTGAGGTGATCAGAGATGCTTACTGGAGAGGATGGGATTTGAAGCAGGCTTTTGAAAATGGGCACTGCCCCTGAGCTGTGACATCAGACAAAATACTAAGGTGATCTCCTGAGCATCTTCTCAAATGGCATTTAAAAAGTCCTTCATACCTATCCTCATGAGTAGGAAGCTCTAATTAAATTTGCAGAATGTTTTGCAGGAACATCTGAGAGTGAAATATGAATAGTCCTACCTTCCAGAAGGTTTTCTGTGAGGAGCCTCAGAGTGTGAAGAGACTTCACTACAGAGAGAAGACACGATTCCAGGTTTGCCAAATTTAGAAATCACATGAGCTGCTGGATGTAGAACAAGTTTTGATTCCTCTTTGGTCTTTTATCCCACTCTCTGTTAAATCAGTGTGAGCTGACCTTGTCTTCCGCTGGACCTCTTTCCCCTCCTTTTATTTTTCTTTCACCTTCTACCTTCTCTTCTTATTCTATCTCTCCTCTTCTAAATGCATCTCGAACATGAAATCATATGTGAAAGAAAATAAGCTTTTTGCCACAATTAATATGGAATGGATCAAGATCTAATTTCTGGATCTCATTTCCCAAGATATGAACATGACTTTAAAGTTAGAATAAACATACTGCTTCATAGAGCCCACAATATTTTGGCCAAAGATTATCTCCATGCTGGACTTGGTTAGAATTTTATGTTCAGCTAAATAAGCCACAAGTTTCTGTCAACTAATACTTAATGTCATCAATTTCTTCAAAAGTTCCAAAGAATAAAAATAACCCTTGCATTTTGATGTGTTTGTGTGAATATACTGCATAACATTTTCTCTAGGTTACCCAGCACCATACTTGGTATTTATGTCAGCAGTATTGAAAATACACTCCCCCTGGCCTCCAGAATTCTTATGTGCTCAATAGCATTGGCCTGCCTGCTTTGGTAAAACATGAGATAGGAACATATGAACATAGGTACAGATAAACTAGAAAGTTTCAAAACAATGCTTAGCTTCAAAGCAACTCTATAATGGCACAATTTTGAATGCAATGAGATATTCATAGTAGGATTCAGTTCCTAGACATTATTTTTTGACATTCAACTTTTCAGTTTCCCACCTATCATGTGAAATGAAGAACACATATTCATAGAGCAGCTTTCTACTTTAAATTCTTTTAAAATTAATTATGTGGTGTTCCAGCTTCAAGGTAAAAAATAGGTAGACAAGAGTTTTTATGCAACTGTATGTTTCAAATGTGATATGCATGGGTAAGGATGCGATATGTATAAGTGGAAAAGTTTAATCAGAACCATGGACACAAAATTCTAACACCGATATAGATTTCTGTGGCTTTTATTCCAGGAAAGGGGAATTTAGTCCTCAAAATAGGATGTGCATTCCCCAAACCAATAATTAACTTGGAAAAAATAGTTGAGGCAGATTTTCTGAGTCACTGGGATATGGTCTTCGAGTCATCTTTCTAATTAGTTGGGGGCATCCATCAGCACAGTTTGGTAAGTTAAATGATATGGTGCGGTGCTGGGAGTTTGACAGGTTACTCTATTGCTTTTCAGTGGGGACATTTTAACAAAACAGACTTTTGAAAAATAGCATTTTAAGTGGTGGATGAAATGAAAAACTGTTCAGAAGCTCCACAGCCATACTTATTGGAGAAACAGGATAAATATCTACATTCTGAATTATTGTCTAGCACATACAATCACTTCAAAATGGATATTTATTATATCAGTCTATGAAGAAGCAAGATGACAGCTATGGAATGAGGGAAACCGCATGGTATCTCTCGATCTGTCATCCACCCTTCCCCTAAGCCCAATTACATGGTGCTTCTGATTTTATTTTTCCCTATGAACCCTCAAAGCAGTGGCTCTACAGACAGGCAGGTACAGAGAGTGGCAGGAGAAGACTGGTTTATCAAGGCAGTTTCCCACGAATATGACTCAAGGAATCGATCACTAGAGTTGATTCCAGAAGCCTGGTGACGATAGAGAGTAATTAATTGCTAAGGGTATAGGCTATAGAGTCAAACAGACCTCTAAGTCAAGTCCTCTTTTACTTTTTTACTGATATGAACTTGGGGAAGTTTTCTTTTTCATGCTTGAATTTCTATAATTGTGCAATGGAGATAAATAACACAGCAGAGAATTTCCTTTAGGATTCAATTACGTAAGTACAGTTACTGTTAATATTACCATTATCACTTTTGCTTTCTTTCAAAATTTCTCTTGTATATGACTAGTCCTCTGAGAGCTCACAAACAAGTCTAAATTCATTATTAAGAGTTGTTAATGGACAACCACATATTCTTTGATATGCTTTTTCCTAACCAAGAGAATATTTATGCTATTAAAAGCACCTCTTACTATACTTATAAACTACAAGGCAAATAAACAGACTTGTGATTAAACTGAGAAAAAGAGAGTCATGTAGCTCTCCAGAAAGAGACCCAGCTCTTTGCTTGAGCTTTATGATCTAGGCCCCTGGGCTCAAGGCTTATTTCTGATGACTGACTTATATTGCACTTGGCTGATGTATCCTGCATAGGCATTGCCACGTCAGAGGATTCAACCATTCATCCTGCAATAGAAGGAGCAGGAGACTAACCCTAGTTTAACTATAGACTACATTCTCTAAGCAGCTTTCTGCTCAGCAAAATCTTGACTATGGTAGAAATGTGGGTAATGTGGATGAATGTCCTGCAGTTTCACTTCACCTACCCTTGGTCAGAAGGGGAGGAATGAGAAAGAGATAAATGGTCAGTGACATCTAGGCATTGGCTGGAACTTTCAAGACAAGGAATGAAGCCCAGATGGGACCTCTGAAAAATATACCAGGTTCTCTCATTGGAGCCTTATGGCTAGAATTTTCCTTCTGTTATGACGGT
The DNA here is from genome assembly GCF_910594005.1 of Cervus elaphus. Classification (NCBI taxonomy): domain Eukaryota; kingdom Metazoa; phylum Chordata; class Mammalia; order Artiodactyla; family Cervidae; genus Cervus; species Cervus elaphus. Next base: position 73,975,883 of record NC_057815.1, on the reverse strand, counting down.
TTGTATTTCAAGGGTAGGAAACTGAATTAAGAGGGGGACTAGAGAAATACTGTAATTGGACATAGGCAATTTGGAAACGTTACTCCTGACTTGATCCTAAGATAACATACTTGATCCAGGGATAGGAAAGACATCTTGAAAATGTTCCGAGTGAGTTTCAGTAAACCGGACTGATTCTTGCCATCTTTATGTTATCCCAGGAAACCCAAGAAAGTTGTGATTGCTGTGGGATGCCTGTCCTTTGATGACAGAAATATAGAAAATTTTTTACATATAAGGATATTCATATTGAATTATTTTTAGTTGTAAAAATTTTAAAAATTATTTAGCTAATTTTTAAACAGTGTAATGCATATATTAAAAGTTGTCTATAGATATTAAAAACCCAAGTTGTAGCATAATATTTAACAACATGAAATGTCTTCATGACTATGTTAAATAAAGTAGGCTGTCATGAAACAGCATGTCTAATGTGATTTATATTTGGAGAAGGGAGGATTTTATATGTGTACTCATGCGAAAAAAAAATCTAGCCAGCTATATTCTAAAGCATTAGCAGTATTGATACTTAACTGACAGTCTTATTTTCTTCCTCTATTTTTTTCTGAATTTTGTATGTTGTCTCCAGTGGATACATTACATTTTCCTAATCAAAAATAAAAATGGGAAATAAAATCATCAACCTACCTTAGAAAAAGAATAATAATTAATTTTTGTCTTGGTATAAAGTTAAAATCATGACATCCATGAGCTGTGAAATGCATCTCTTTGCATGTCTTCTCTATTCATGGCATTTAAGGTTGTCACCCTTGTGAATCTGTATAGAATATTATTTATGTGAAGAGGTGTCAATATCTTTTTAAAAGAAGATGCCAATATTCAGGGTCATCAAAAATTCTAATGATGATGGCTGCAGTAATAATAACTGCACACATTTGCATAGCATTTGGAAGTTAACAAAGATTCTTCAGATGTTTCTATGAAAGAATAGCTCTGCTCAAGGAAAATTTTCTTATTAAGCATGAGGAGAAAAGTGTAAATAAATGAGGCAATTTAACCATTTATTATAAAGTAATAATTTAAAATAGAAAAGAACAAAGCATAACTTTTATCTCTCAAAGAGAAATAAAAAACTAAGTCTCAACCAAAGCTTCCTGTAAGTTGCTTGCAAGTGACAGATCTGAACTCTGCCCAGTGGAAATTACTCTGCTGCTGCTATATTACCAAGACTCCATACAGCTAATCTTGGATCTAGTCCTCTCCATCCACCTATTTTTCCACTAAGAAAGGCATAATACATTTTCTAACGGCATGAGAAAGCACAGTTAAATGCACAAAATAGCTCTTTCTAGTCTGCTTCCCCAACCCTACTGCTTTACAAATATTTTGCCAGCCACATTTTAGATGCAGGAGAGTCAGATTTTGGATCTAGCAAAAAGAAAATCAACTGCAAACAATTTGAGGGTCCATCTTTCTCAGAAAAGAGATATGGTTCTCTTGGTTTAAGTATGTGCCATGCAAGATTATACCTATATAGGTTTATTATATTCTATTTATTAAAAGGCATGCCTTCCTATTTCCTTTATTTATTATTTTTTAGTCTCAGAATTTATTCTAAGTTCTGATTTTTATCTCTTGAATCAGTCTTAAGACATATACTGAGATCACTCAAGAGTGAGAAGAATGAACTTGAAAAAATAAAGAAAACTTTTAAAAAGTTTGATTGACAGTCCCTTATTGAGCAAAGCTCTGATTGTCACAAAAAGTGCAAGAAAATTATTCCCATTCTTATAAATAAATAGTTCAACTTAAACTCAAATGGAAGAGAAGAATGAGAATTGAGTCAGGTTGGGGAATTTGCTTCAGAGGGACCAAGGTGAGGATGCGTGTTCAGTTAGAACAGGTTTTGTCCAATATCTCCAGCTGACTGAAAGAGAGGTCTTACAGAAATTCCATTAATTATTTGGAGTAAAACTATTGCTTACTGTTCAGTTGCTCAGTAGTCTCTGATCTTTGCAACCCCACGTACTGCAGCACGCCAGGTTCCCTGTCCATCACCAGCTCCTGGAGCTTGCTCAAACTCATGTCCATTGAGTCAGTGATGCCATCCAACCATCTCATCCTCTGTCGTCCCCTTCTCCTCCTGCCTTCAGTCTTTCCCAGCATTGGGTCTTTTCTAATGAGTTGGCTATTCATATCAGGTGGCCACAGTATTGGAGCTTCAGCTTCAGTCCTTCCAATGAATATTCAGGACTGATTTCCTTTAGGATTGACTGGTTTGCTCTCCTTGCAGTCCAAGGGACTTTCAAGAGTCTTCTCCAACACCACAGTTCAAAAGCATCCATTCTTTGACGCTCAGTATTCTTTATGGTACAACTCTCACATCTATACATGACTATAGGAAAAACCATAGCTTTGACTATATGGACCTTTGTTGGCAAAGTAATGTCTCTGATTTTTAATATGGTATTGAGGTTTGTCATAGCTTTTCATTAAAGGAGCAAGCATATTTTAATTTTTAGCTTTAAGTGTCTTTTAAAATTATTGCTAGAAGGTCATAAACATTGGTTAAAAACATGAACTTTGAGTTCAGGAAGACCATGTTTAAAATTCTGTCACTTCCCTTTCTGAGGTTCAGTTTTCTTGTTTTCTCACTTGTGAAAATGGGATGAGCCTATCTATTTTCCAATATCATTTCAAGGATTAAATACACTAATGTATGCAAGTGTTTAGCGTAATACCTGGTGCACTCAGTTCAGTCACTCAGTCATATCCATTCTTTGAGACCACACAGACTGCAGCATGCCAGTCTTCCTCATCCAGCAACAACTCCCAGAGCTTACTCAAATTCATGTCCATCGAGTCAGTGATGCCATCCAACCATCTCATCCTCTGTCATCCCCTTCTCCTCCCGCCTCAATCTTTCCCAGCATCAGGATCTTTTCCAATGAGTCAGTTCTTTGCATCAGGTGGCCAAAGTATTAGAGCTTCAGCTTCAGTAGCAGTCCCTTCAATGAATATTCAGGACTGATTTCCTTTAGGATGGACTGGTTCGATCTCCTTGCAGTCCAAGGATCTCTCAAGAGTCTTCTCCAACACCACAGTTCAAATACATCAGTTCTTCAGCACTCAGGTTTCTTTATGGTCCAAAGCACTCAACTATACACTACTACTGGAAAAACCATAGCTTGGACTAGATGGACGGTTGTTAGCAAAGTTATATCTCTGCTTTTTAGTTTGCTGTCTAGCTTAGTCATAGTTTTTCTTCCAAGGAGCAAATGTCTTTTAATTTCATGGCTGCAGTCACTATCTGCAGTGATTTTGGAGCCCAAGAAAATAAAGTCTGTCACTGTTTCCATTGTTTCCCCATCTATTTGCCATGAAGTGATGGGACCAGATGCCATGATCTTAGTTTTCTGAATATTGAGTTTTAAGCCAACTTTTTCACTCTCCTCTTTCACTTTCATCAAGAGGCTCTTTAGTTCCTCTTTACTTTCTGCCATTAGGGTGGTGTCATCTGCACATTTGAGGTTACTGATATTTTCCCTGGCAATCCTGATTCCAGCTTGTGCTTCATCCAGCTCAGCATTACCCATGATGTATTCTGCATATAGGTTAAATAAGCAGGATGACAATATACAGTCTTGACGTACTCCTTTCCCAATTTGGAACCACTCTGTTGTTCCATGTCCATTTCTATCTGTTGCTTCTTGACCTGCATACAGATTTCTCAAGAGGCAGGTCAGGTGGTCTGCTATTCCCACCTCTTTAAAAAATTTCCATAGTTTGTTGTGACCCACACAGTCATAGGTTTTGTTGTAGTCAATAATGCAGAAGTAGATGTTTTTCTGTAACTCTCTTGCTTTTTCAATGATCCAACGGATGTTGGCAATTTGATTTCTGGTTCCTCTGCCTTTTCTAAAACCAGCTTGAACTTCTGGAAGTTAACGGTTCATGTAGTGTTGAAGTCAGGCTTGGAGAATTTTGAGTATTACTTTGCTAGCATGTGAGATGAGTGTAATTGTGTGGTAGTTTGAACATTCTTTGGCCTTGCCTTTCTTTGGGATTGGAATGAAAACTGACCTTTTCCAGTCCTGTGGCCGCTGCAATGGCAACCTACTCCAGTACTCTTGCCTGGAAAATCCCATGGACAGAGGAGCCTGGTAGGCTGCAGTCAATGGGGTCGCTAAAAGTCAGACACAACTGAGAGACTTCACTTTTACTTTTCACTTTCATGCACTGGAGAAGAAAATGGAAACCCAGTCCAGTGTTCTTGCCTGGAGAATGCCAGGGACAGGGGAGCCTGGTGGGCTGCCGTCCCTGGGGTCACACAGAGTCGGACACAACTGAAGTGACTTAGCAGCAGCAGCAGTGGCCACTGCTGAGTTTTCCCAATTTATGGGCACATTGAGTGCAGCACTTTCACAGCATCATCTTCTAGGATTTGAAACAGCTCAATTGGAATTAAATCACCTCTACTAGCTTTGTTCATAGTAATGCTTCCTAAAGCCCATTTGATTTTGTATTCCAGGATGTCTGACTTTAGGTGAGTGATCTCACCATCGTGGTTATCTGGGTTATGAAGATCTTTTTTGTATAGTTCTTCTGTGTATTCTTACCACCTCTTCTTAATATCTTCTGCTTCTATTATGTCCATGTATTTCTCTACTTTATAGTGCCCATCTTTACATGAAATGTTCCCTTGGTATCTCAAATTTTCTTGAAGAGATCTCTAGTCTTTCCCATTCTATTGTTTTCCACTATTTCTTTGCATTGACTACTGAGGAAGACTTTTCTTATCTCTCCTTGCTATTCTTTGGGACTCTGCATTCAGTAGGGTATATCTTTTCTTTTCTCCTTTGCCTTTCACTTCTCTTCTTTTCACAGCTATTTGTAAGGCCTCCTCAGACAACCATTTTGCCTTTTTGCATTTCTTTTTCTTGGGGATGGTCTTGATCACCACCTCCTGTACAGTGTCATGAACCTCTATCCATAGTTCTGCAGGCAGTCCATCTATCAGATCTAATCATTTGAATCTATTTTATCACTTCTTCTGTGTAATCATAAGGGATTTGATTTAGGTCATACCTGAATGGTCTAGTGGTTTTCCCTACTTTCTTCAATTTCAGTCTGAATTTGGCAATAAGGAGTTCAGGATTGGAGCCACTGTCAGCTCCCAGTCTTGTTTTTGCTGACTGTATTGAGCTTCTCCATCTTTGGCTTCAAAGAATATAATCAATCTTATTTTGGTATTGACCATCTGGTGATGTCCATATGTAGAGTCTCCTCTTTTATTGTTGGAAGAGGGTGTTTGCTATGGCCAGTGTGTTCTCTTTGCAAAACTCTGTTTTCTTTGCCCTGCTTTATTTTGTACTCCATGGCCAAATTTGCCTGTTACTCCAGGTATCTCTTGACTTCCTACTTTTGCATTCCAGTACACTATAATGAAAAGGACATCTTTTTTGGGTGTTAGTTCTAGAAGGTCTTGTAGGTCTTCATAGAACTGTTCACTGTTGGCTTCTTCAGCATTACTGGTTGGGGTATAGACTTGGATTATTGTGACATTGAATGGTTTGCCTTGGAAATGAACAGAAGTCATTCTGTCATTTTTGAGATTGCATCCAAGTACTGCATTTCGGACTCTTATTGACCATGAGGGCTACTCCATTTCTTCTAAGGGATTCTTGCCCACAGTAGTAGATATAATGGTCATCTGAGTTAAATTCACCCATTCCAGTCCATTTTAGTTCAATCATTCCTAAAATATGAATATTGATTCTTGCCATCTCCTGTTTGATCACTTTCAATTTACCTTGATTCATGGATCTAACATTCCAGGTTCCTATACAATATTGTTCTTTATAGCATCGGACTTTATCCCATTACAAGTCACATCCACAACTGGGTGTTGTTTTTGCTTTGGCTCCATCTATTCATTATTCCTGGAGCCATTTTTCCACTGTTCTCCAGTAGCATATTGGGCACCTACCTACCTGGGGAGTTCATCTTTCAGTGTCATCTCTTTTTGCCTTTTCATACTGTTCATAGGGTTCTTAAGGTAAGAATACTGAAGTGGTTTGCCATTTCCTTCTCCAGTGGACCACATTTTGTTAGAACTCTCCAACATGACCCATCTGTCTTGGGTGGCCCTACATGGTATGGCTCATTCAGATCAGTTCATTTGCTCAGTCGTATCTGACCCTTTGTGACCCCATGAATTGCAGCATGCCAGGCCTCCCTGTCCATCACCAACTCCCAGAGTTTATTCAAACTCATGTACATCAAGTCAGTGATGCCATCCAGCCATCTCATCTTCTGTCACCCCCTTCTCCGCCTGCCCCCAGTCCCTCCCAGCATCAGGGTCTTTTCCAATGAGTCAACTCTTTGCATGAGGTGGCCAAAGTATTGAAGTTTGAGCTTCAGCATCAGTCCTTCCAATGAACACCCAGGACTGATCTCCTTTAGGATGGACTGGTTGGATCTTCTTGCAGTCCAGGAACTCTCAAGAGTCTTCTCCAATACCACAGTTCAAAAGCATCAATTTTTCAGTGCTCAGCTTTCTTCACAGTCCAACTCTCACATCCATACATGACCAATGGAAAAACCATAGCTTTGACTAGACGGGCCTTTGCTGGCAAAGTAATGTCTCTGCTCTTTAATATGCTGTCTAGGTTGGTCATAACTTTCCTTCCAAGGAATAAGCGTCTATTAATTTCACGGTTGCAGTCACCACCTGCAGTGATTTTGGAGCCCAAGAAAATGAAGTCTGACACTGCTTCCATTGTTTCCCCATCTATTTCCCATGAAGTGATGGGACCAGATGCCATGGTCTTAGTTTTCTGAATGTTGAGCTTTAAGCCAACTTTTTCACTCTCCTCTTTTACTTTCATCAAGAGGCTTTTTAATTCCTCTTCACTTTCTGCCATAAGGGTGGTGTCATCTGCATATCTGAGGTTATTGGTATGGCTCATAGTTTCATTGAATTAGACAAGGCTGTGGTCCATGTGATTAGTTTGATTAGTTTTCTGTGATTGTGGTTTTCATTCTGTCTGCCTTCTGATGGAGAATAATAAGAGGCTCATGGAAGCTTCCTGATGGGAGAGGCTGACTGAGGGGGAAACTGGGTCTTGTTTGACGGGCAGGGCCATGCTCAGTAAATCTTGAATCCAGTTTTCTGTTGATGGGCAGGGCTGTGTTCCCTCCCTGTTATTTGACTTGAGGCCAAACTATGGTGGAGGTCATGAAGATAATGGTGACCTCCTTCAAAAGGTCTGACGCACATACTGCCACATGCAGTGCCCCTGACCCTGCAGCAGGCCACCACCGACCCACGCCTCCACCAGAGACTCCTGGACACTCACAGGCAAGTCTGGGTCAGTCTCTTGTGGGGTCACTGCTCATTTCTCCTGGTCCTGGTGTGCACAAGGTTTTGTTTGTGCCCTCCAAGACTCTGTTTCCCAGTCCTGTGTAAATTCTGGTGGTTCTATGGTGGGGTTAATGGTGACCTCCTCCAAGAGGGCTTATGTCATACCCAGGTCTGTTGCACCCAGAGCCCCTGCCCCTGCAGCAGGCCACTGCTGACCCATACCTCTGCAGGACACACTCAAACACTCAAAGTCATGTCTGGCTCAGACCTGATGCTCTGGCCATGTCTGGTGCATTATTAATGTCCAATAAATAGGAATCATGCAGGATTATCATGTAGTATCATATAGTATGATGTCCACAGTGATGTCAAATATATACTTTGCAACAATTCATCTGAATTGATTAGAGGCAATAAAAGAGACCCATGAAAGAATCTTAGTCACATGTCAAAGTGAACTAATATGTCAAAAATAGTCACATGTCAAAGAAAAAAATGATAATTTTCCCAAATCTCTTTATATACAGGGAAGTTTCCAACTGGACTTTCTGTCAATGAGCCAGAAAGAATAATGTCTAATTACAGGCTTATTAAGAATTAGAAATGTATGTTTGGCTAAAAGAAAAGGTAGCAAAATATGTAGCATAAATTCACTAAAATAAATTTTAAAACTTCTCATTTAGATTCCATTCCCATTTATACTGATGAGCACTAGATTTTTAAGGCTGTCCTCAAACCTATTTTTAAAATAATTTTTTTTTCAAATGTTGTCTTTGTTTTCAGAACTAATTTTGAACTTACGTTTTTACTACAGTTTGGCATTTTGGTCTTTATTGCCCACAAAATTCTGTTATTTGCCTGGGGCTAATATTATCCCTTATTTATCTTTTATGTTTACCTAAATACTTAGTAGAATATTTGACACATTAGATGTTCAGTACACATATGATACACACGTATACATAAAATGATGCCATTATTAACTCTTCTTTACGTGTGTGTATATGCATGCTCATTCATGGGCTACTGTTTGTGACCCCATGGACTGTAGCCCATCAGGATCCTCTGTCCCCAGAATTCTCCAAGCAAGGATACTGGAATGGGTAGCAATGCCCTTCTTCAGGAGATCTTCCCCACCCAGGGATCGAATCTGGGTCTCTTGCATTGCAGGCAGATTCTTTACCACCTGAGTCACCAGGGAAACCCCACTGGGAACCGCCTAACTGCCTTTTAGCATGCACTTACTATTTGCTGAGCACTAGAATAAGAAATTCACGTTCATTATTGTATTTAATTTTCTGAGCAATACTGAAATGTTAGTGTTGATATTCACATTTTAGAGAGGAAAAAATAACAGAGGCTTAGAGAGGTTAAGGCTTCCCTGGTGGCTCAGATGGTAAAGAATGTGCCTGCAATTCTGGAGGCCCGTGTCTTTTCCCTGGGGCAAGAAGATCCTCTGGAGAAGGGAATGGCTACCCACTCCAGTATTCTTGCCTGGAGAATTCCATGGACAGAGGAGCCTTGCAGGCTACAGTCCATGAGGTCACAAAAGAGTCAGATGTATATAAATAACATTATATATGGGAAGGTTGTTAAGAGAGTAAATTCTAAGAGTTCTCATCAGAAAGAGAACTTCTTCATTTTTATTATGTCTATATGAGATGATGAGTGTTAGCTGAGCCTATTGTGACAATCATTTTACAATACATGGAAATCAAACCATAAACTTATATAATGATGTTTGTTGATTATTTCTCATGAAAACTGGAGAAAAAAGGAAAACCTGTTTGCAGTATTTACCAGCATGAAGCTGCATTCTTTGGCAATGGGATGTTAAGAATTTCCACAATTACTTAGATATTATTCTTTAGTTCCCAAATCATTTTGATCCCTCAAAAGAGTAGATCAGAGTAGTCTACATATTTTATATTATATATAGTATAGGCATGGATTGACATAGGTTAAGATCTGGCATAAAGGAGGCACTTGATACTCCAGGATTCTTGCCTGGAGAATTCCGTGGACAGAGGAGTCTGGTGGGCTACAGTCCGTAGGGTTGCAAAGAGCACATGGCACTTACAGGCGCTCAGTGAATTGCAGGTGAATTAAACTGACTTAAATCTCACATTGCTTTTGGTTGTTTGGTTATCTATTTGAAATTACTTTTATTTCAATAAAGTTGAAAACAGAAACACACACACTTAAAATGAGGCGAGCTGAGTCAATAGTGGAAAAGAATAATCAGTAAGTGAGATAAATAGCTTAAAAAGATGGGGATACAATTTGAAGCCAGCTGTGTTTCTTACACATTCTTGCATCTAAGTGTTTAACAGTCAAAGGAAAGACAGAAATATAATCAGCTACATAAATCATAGAGGAAAATCACCAGTTTAGGAGGAGCACAAGCAGATCTGGTTCTAAGTTTTTTTTCTTTTTTAATGTGTGTAAACTTAAGTTATAGTTAGCAATATCTTCAGAGTAAATAAGACAATACATTTTCAGATGGTGTTTCTGATACCATCTTCACTAGGAGCTAAATTCATTGTGACCAATGCAAAATAATAAAAGAAACATCATGGGCAAAAGGCAAATATGAAGGATGCAAGGCCCTACACAAACCATTGCTAATTATGTACAGTTTTTGTCTTATTTTCCTGTGGAATTTAGTTACTTAGTATTGTGAACTGTGTCATGCCTGTTTTTAACTGCCAGAGGATTCAGGGAATATAATCATGTTAGGTATTAAAAAACCTGCAAACAAAGGATTAAAGGAAAAGAGTTTAATAAATCCCTTTAAAAATCCTCTGCAGCATTTCTTCCTGTATTGTTTATTTCAGACAATAGTTAGAACTTGGAACCTTCAGGCAGTTTGCCTTTGCATTTTATGGGTCCTTGCAATTTTCTGTAAAGATAAGATACGTCCTCTCCTGTATGCTTTCATGGATGTTATTTCCATCTTTTAACAAATTCTCTTTGGAAGAAGCAATGGGTGCATCTCTGGCTATGAGAAGAATGTTCTCATTTAACTCCCTCATCAAGAGGCATGCAAGATAATATGGTGTAAAGATCTTGACCTTTGAGATCAACACACCATAACACACTGGATAGTAGCTTTATGAATTTGAACATGCTTTTAACCTCTCTGAGCTTTAGTTTCCTCATATATAATATTACACTGATAATACCAATTGTGATAGACAGGGTTCATTCATTGTTAGCAACAAATAGTGATTGGTCAACTTAATATAAACTCCATGAGTGTGGAGTTTATTGGGAGGATGTTGCGGAAAGTTGCAGAATATATGGGAAGACAGTAAAATGAGATTATAGGTGGGTGTGCAGCAGGGCTACCAAGGGATTCAAGAGGCAGAAGCACTCTATAATCTCCTCAGAAACTACTACTGTAATGAATGCCCTCCACTGCTTTTCCTTGAATCACTCTGGTCAAGTTTCAAGATTCCTGGAAAGAGAGTCTATTGGCCTAACATGATGGTTTGACTAGGAGAGCGTAGGACACTTTGATTTATAGACTTAGAAAGATTACATACAGAAGATGAGAAGTAATTCCCCAAAGGATGTCATCCCCAAGAAGGGGAAATAAGTGCTCAGTTCAGTTCAGTTCAGTCGCTCAGTCATGTCTGACTCTTTGCGACCCCATGGACTGCAACATGCCAGGCTTCCCTGTCCATCACAAACTCATGTCCATTGAGTTGGTGATGCCATCCAACCATCTCATCTTCTGTCGTCCCCTTCTCCTCCCGCCTTCAGTCTTTCCCAGCATCAGGGTCTTTTCCAATGAGTCAGTTCTTCGCATCAGGTGGCCAAAGTATTGGAGCTTCAGCTTCAGCATTGGTCCTTCCAATGAATATTCAGGACTGATTTCCTTTAGGATTGACCGGTTGGATCTCTTTGCAGTCCAAGTCACTCTCAAAAGTCTTCTCCAACACCACAGTTCAAAAGCATCTATTCTTTGGTGCTCAGCTGTCTTTATAGTCTAACTCTCACAATCACACATGACTACCGGAAAAACCATGGCTTTGACTAGACGGATTTTTGTTGGCAAAGTAATGTCTCTGCTTTTTTGTATGCTGTCTAGATTGCTCATGGCTTTTCTTCCAAGGAGCAAGAGTCTTTTAATTTCATGGCTGCAGTCACCATCTGCAGTGATTTTGGAGCCCCCCCCCCCAAATAAACTCACTGTTTTCAGTGAGAATTCCAGTTGAGCTATTTCAAATCCTAAAAGATGATGCTATGAAAGTGCTGCACTCAATATGCCAGCAACTTTGGAAAACTCAGCAGTGGCCACAGGACTGGAAAAGGTCAGTATTCATTCCAGTCGCAAAGAAAGGCAATGCCAAAGAATGTTCAAACTACCACACAATTGCACTTATCTGACATGCTAGTAAGTAATACTCAAAATTCTCCAAGCCAGACTTCAACAGTATGTGAAGTACTTCCAGATGTTCAAACTGGGTTTAGAAAAGGCAGAGGAACCAAACTGCCAACATCTGTTGGATCATCAAAAAAGCAAGAGTTACAAGAAAACATCTACTTTTGCTTTATTGACTACACCAAAGCCTTTGACTGTGTGGATCACAACAAACTGTGGAAAATCCTTCAAGAGATGGGAATACCAGACCACCTGACCTGCCTTCTGAGAAATCTGTATTCAGGTCAAGAAGCAACAATTAGAACTAGACATGGAACCACAGACTGGTTCCAAATAGGGAAAGGAGTATCAAGGCTGTATCTTGTCACCCTGCTTGCTTAACTGATATACAAACTACATCATGTGAGATACTGGGCTGGATGAAGCACAAGCTGGAGTCAAGATTTCCGGGAGAAATATCAATAACCTCAGATATGCAGATGACACCACCCTTATGGCAGAAAGTGAAGAGGAACTAAAGAGTCTCTTGATGAAAGTGAAAGAGGAGAGTGAAAAAGTTGGCTTAAAACTCAACATTCAGAAAACTAAAAGAAAAAGTGCTAGTCACTCAAAAAATGAATAAAAGAAAAAACATCTCTACTACATCTACCAGGATGCTGTCTTGTGGAGATTAAATGCCTGGCACATAGCTCTCCTGGAGTGAAAGCTCCATGAGGGAAGACACTTTGCTTTATTCATTGCTGCATCTGAAATGCCTCGAATGGTAGCTTGCAAAAGTAGTTGCTCAATTAATAGTTACTGAGCATGGATTCAGGGCATTTTTCTTTTCTTCTTTATTTCTGTCATCCTGACTCCCTTTTAGTTAAGCTTGTCAGGAGATGACAATCTCTGGTAAGATGTCTTTTGTATAAATGGCATTTCATTGCATATGCTACCTGTACTGCATGGTTATCATATGATTGTTAGATTTTCATTCATTCATTGAGGCCAAATGGAAAGCATCGGCAGGGCATTAGAGGATGGTGGCATTTCCCTCAACCCTTTTAGAAGTGAAAGCTTATCCACTTTTCAATCTGAATGTCTGGTTCTGTGAACCAAAGCTCTTTGGCTCTCTGTGTTGCTTACCTTTTCCCATTTTCCTCAATGTATTTTCATGACTCCCTGGTCACACCTTATTTATTTTCCTGATCAAAGTTTCTGGGTGGAACCAAGAGTCACAACAGATCCAGGGCTTGAAAACTGGAACTACAAGTACAGCATCTAGAAGCTGTCTCTTAAAGAAGACAGCACCTTTTATATCACTTTGTCCTGATAACGTTGTGACAAGTTGTCAGTCTCTTCATAGTGCTGAGCAGGCAAGAAGCAAGTCTTTTAAAAAGAAGTACAGGTTACTTTAATATATCCAAATGCGCATTGGAAAAACTGAATCATATTGTCCAAATGGCTTGCGATAAATGATGCTACCATTATGCACAGCCAAAAGCATACACACAATCCTTTGTGTGTTGAGGGATTGACCCTTTGTGTGTTGAGGGGTTCAGGAGGAAATGAATGAGCAGCATCAGGGATATAGGTTTTTGGATCTTGCTTCTATTTTTACAAGTTGTATGACTGAGTAAATAACTGTCTTTTCTGAACCTCAGTTTCCTATCCCTAAAAATGGGCATAAAACTGCCTGGGTGGTTATTATAGAGATCAATGTATTAGTGATAAAAATTAATCTAGAAAAAGTAAAGCACATGAAAGGTAGTCAGTAATATTACACCTTCAACTCTGTTGCATAAAGAGCTCCAGGGTACTCTGAGAGATCTTTCTACAAGTGAAGAAATTTCTACTAATATTCAAAATGCTTCAGATTGAACCCTGTCTTCATCATGAAGTAGTTGTGTGAACTTGGGTAAGTTTTTTTAAAACTTATTTTAGTTTCAGATATACTCATATATAATATAGGGGTAGGTATCCCCATTCTGTCTATCCATAATTACACAGTTTTTATGAGGACCCCCTGAAACACGTGAAGTTGTGAGTGGTGAGTTCTTGTTAGTGTTGACAGCATTCGGTTATAGTGCTACATCTTCCATTATTCAGTACCTGTTGTGTGCTAGGCCCAGTGTTACACTCTTAATATACATTGTCCCTGAATCTCGCAAGGCTGGTACATTTTGCATTAGAGGAAACTGAGGTTTAAACAATGTAGGAATATTTCCTGTGTTAGTTTTCTAGGGCTGTTGAAACAAAGTATCATAAACCAGGTGGTTTAAAACAGCAGAAACTTACCTTCTCAACATTATTTAAAAACTAGACATTCAAAATTAAGACGTTGACATGGTCATACTCCCTCTGACACCTTTAGGAGAGATTTGTTCTTTTCTTCTTCCTGGCTTCTGGTGGCATCAATCTTTGAAATTCGTTGGTTTGCAGATGTATCACTCTAATCTCTGTCTCTGGCATCACATGAAATTCTCTATGTTTCTATGTCTCTGCTTTCCCTTGTTTTAAGGACATCAGTCATGTTAGATTAAAATCCACTCTAATGATCTCATCATAACTTGATTACATCTGCAAAAGTCCTATTTCCAAATGAGATTACATTCACTGGTGCCCAGGTTTAGGACTTCAACAAGTCATTTTGGGAACACAGTTTACTCTATAACATCACAGAAAACCAACTATCTAGAAAGTGTTACAGATTTGATCCCAGGAATTCTGTTTCTAGAATTTGAATTCTTAAGCAGTAAGACTTACTAGAAATTCATCTATTTAGATGGCAGCTGAGATAGAATTGGTACCTGAGCTCCATGAGTCCCAGGTCACTGATTTTCATTCTTTGCCTGCCTTTGAGAAAAAAAAATTATTCTGAAGTAGAAGTAGCAGGATTTTTTTTCCCTCCATTTTAATAGATAATGATTTTTTGTTGTGTTTGAGATCCTGATTTTTAAAGACAGTATGGTGAAAAATTGGCAATTTTAGTGAATAGTGACAACACCCCTCATCAACTCTCGGTCTCTGTTTTTGGGTTGGCTGATCTTCCCCAATCCTGTTTTGAGGGTGGGCATGTGACATAGGCTCGTCAGTGAGAATGTCCTATCTCACTGGCTTCACTGATAAGACTGGGTGATGGGCAAGCAAAACCAACCAGGTCAATGGGACGCAGAACCAAAGTTACATCCAAAAATATTGAAAAGAAAATATTAAAACATTTTTTTCACTCATCCCAAGTGGAGTTGATAAACTATGAAGAGGCAAAAGATTGAAGGCGGGAGGAGAAGGGGATGACAAAAGATGAGATGGTTGGATGGCATCACTGACTCAATGGACCTGAGTTTGAGTAGACTCTGGGAGTTGGTGATTTACAGGGAGGCATGGTGTGCTGAAGTCCATGGGGTTGCAGAGTCGGACACGACTGAGCGACTGAACTGAACTGAACTGAAGAGGCAAAGCTGGCCAACTTCCTACTACAGTATAAATAATCTTCTGGGGTTAAAGTTGACAGAGAAGAAGGTAATGTTGAAAATGAAGAGCACCTAGATTCAGATGTTGCTGATGTTTATCTATTCCTGAACTTTGAAACCACTATTTAAATTTTTTGCCTAAGCCAGTTTACTGTTTTGTCATTAACAAACAAAATAATACAATGGTTTCCTGGAATTTGAGACTTGAATATCATTTAGAACTTGTACCTTCCTTGAGACTGATTCCCTATATAAGGGATAAAAAGTATACTATTATTAGAAATCAAGTTTTTATTAGAAATCAAGTTTTATATCAAATAATTGTTAGAAATTATTTGATATAATAAATATTACTGGAATCAAGATTACCAGGAGAAATGTCAATAACCTCAGATATGCAGATGACACTACCCTTATGGCAGAAAGCAAAGAACTAAAGAGCCTCTTGATGAAAGTGAAAGAGGAGAGTAAAAAAGCGGGCTTAAAACTCAACATTCAGAAAACTAAGATCATGGCATCCAGTCCCATCAATTCATGGCAAATATATGGGGAAACAGTGGAAACAGTGAGAGACTTTATTTTTTGGGCTCCAAAATCACTGCAGGTGGTGACTGCATCCATGAAATTAAAAGACGTTTGCTCCTTGGAAGAAAAGTTATGACCAACCTAGACAGCATACTAAAAAGCAGAGATATAACTTTGCCAACACATGTCCATGTAGTCAAAGCTATGGTTTTTCCAGTAGTCATGTATGACTGTGAGAGTTGAACTATAAAGAAAGCTGAGCTCTGAAGAATTGATGCTTTTGAACAGTGGTATTGGAGAAGACTCTTGAGAGTCCCCTGGACTGCAAGGAGATCCAACCAATCCATCCTAAAGGAAATTAGTCCTGAATATTCATTGGAAGGACTGATGTTGAAGCTGAAACTCTAATACTTTGGCCACCTGATGCGAAGAACTGACTCATTTGAAAAGACCCAGGTGTTGTGAAAGATTTGAAGGCAGGAGGAGAAGGGGACAGCAAAGGATGAGATGGTTGGATGCCATCACCAACTTGATGCACATGAGTTTGAGCAAGCTCCAGGAGTTGGTGATGGACAGGGAAGCCTGGCGTATTGCAGTCCATGGGGTCACAAAGAGTCGGACATGACTGAGTGACTGAACTGAACTGATTACTAGAAAAATGTCTGATCTTGATATAGTAAAAGAAAAAGATAATGCCATTATCAGATGTAATTTGAATGTCCTTTGAGTTATACATATCCTGGGGATAAAATTCAATCACAGTCACAGTAGTTTTCATTGTTTTTTAAAATTTATTTTTTTAACTGGAGTAAAATTGCTTTAAAATATTATGTTGGTTTCTGCTGTACAACACAAATCAGCCAAAATTATACAGATATCATCTCCCTTTTGAGCCTTCCTCCTGTCTCCCCACCCCACGCCTCTAGGTCAGAATGGAGACTGCGCTTCCTGTGTTACACAATAACTTCTCACCAGCTCTCTTACACATGGTAGCTTAAACATATGGGGCTTGCCTGGTGGCTCAGCAGTAAAGAATCTGCCTGCAATAGAGGTGTTGCAGGAGTTGCGGGTTCAATCCCTGGGTCAGGAAACCCCTGAAGGAGGGCATGGCAGCCCACTCTCGTGTTCTAACCTAGAGAATCCCATGGACAGAGGCGCCTGGTGGGCTATTGTCCATAGGGTCTCAAAGAGTCGGACATGACTGAGGCAACTTAGCATGTACACGCGCAGTATATTTATGTCAGTGCTACTTTCACTGTTCATCCCACTCTCTCCTTCCCCCACTGTGCCCACAAGTCCATTGTCTACATCTCCATTGCTTCCCTGCAAATGGGTTCATCAATACCCTTTTTCTAGATTCCATATATGTGCATTAATATACTATATTTGTTTTTCTCTTTCTGACTTACTGCACTCTGTATAACAGGCTCTAGGTTCAACCACCTCACTAAAACTGACTCACATTTGTTCCTTTTTTATGGCTGAGTAATGGGCTTCCCAGGTGGCACTAGTGGTAAAGAACCCGCCTGTCAATGCAGGAGACATGAGAGGTGCAGGTTCGATCCCTGGGTCAGGAAGATCCCTTGGATGAGGGCATGGCAACCCACTCCAGTATTCTTGCCTGGAGAATCTCTTGGACAGAGGAGCTTGATGGGCTATGGTTCAGAAGGTCGCAAAGAATCAGACATGACTGAAGTGACTTAGCACACTCACACACATGGCTGAGTAATATTCCATTGTGTATGTGTACCACACTTCTTTATCCATACATCTGTTGAAGGACATCTAGGTTGCTTCTCACATTCACAATTTTCAAGTGAGCTCAATAGACAACCCAGCGGCCAATGGGAACCCTCTTGTACATGCTGATCACTTTATTTCAGACACAGACATTTCTTAGGGCCTCATTTTAATGGGCATATCCTTGAATTAGACCTTTGGTGGGAGCCACTTCTTTTCACATCCATTCTCTGCTTATTTCCTGAAAGTTTGTAAAACAATTTGATTTCAAAGTCATATGAGGTTCATTACAGTTAAGAATTGCAGAAAAGTGATCAATGAATATGTGTTTAAATTGCTTTATTATTTCAAAATCTTTTGTAACTGATAGATAAGAACCAGTCTCTCAATTGCCAACCAATCTGACAAATTGTAATAATAAAACACAGGCAGTGTGAAGAGTCTTCCAAGGAGATACACACGGCTACTAGGAAGATTTATGGTTCATCATTTTAAAATACAGATGAACTATTTATAACAGTGAAAGGTTCTGAGTGGAAAGATAAAAGTCTTGCTAAAATAAAACCCTAGTGTTTCTTTAGATCAGAATGAAAACAAGACAAATTACTAGACGAGTATACACTTGAGATGGTTCACATTAGTGCAAAACTACTGTTTTTACAAATAACTTGGCCACATTTAACTTTGTTAGTCTTGCCAGTCATGTGGAGTAACTTGGAGAAATACTTCAAATTGTACCCAGAATCAGAGTAATTAAGACCATAAACTCCCGAGGAACATTACATGAGTTTAGCCACTTATTGAATCCTGCCACTTATGAGTCGTGTGAGCTTGAGTTGTGTGATCTCTCTGTAAATCAGGATCCTCCTTGGAAAACCAAGATAAATCATAGCACTACGTCATCAGGTTCTTATAATTTTAAATGATGGGTACATAAAAGATGAGATTATAGTATGTCTTGTGTATAGTAACTTCTCTATAAATTATAAGAATTAATAATATTATTAAACATGCAGATAATGGTGGCAGTTGTTTTTAGTCATAAAAATAATGATCATGCTGGAGAGGGTGTGGAGAAAAGGGAACCCTCTTACACTGTTGGTGGGAATGCAAACTAGTACAGCCACTATGGAGAACACTGTGGAGATTCCTTAAAAAACTGGGAATAGAACTGCCATATGACCCAGCAATCCCACTCCTGGGCATACACACTGAGGAAACCAGATCTGAAAGAGACACATGTACCCCAATGTTCATCACAGCACTGTTTATAATAGCCAGGATATGGAAGCAACCTGGATGCCCATCAGCAGATGAATGGATAAGGAAACTATGGTACATATACACAATGGAATATTACTCAGCCATTAAAAAGAATTCATTGGAATCAGTTCTAATGAGATGGATGAAACTGGAGCCCATTATACAGAGTGAAGTAAGCCAGAAAGATAAAGACCAATATAGTATACTAACGCATATATATGGAATTTAAAAAGATGGTAACGATGACCCTATATGCAAAACAGAAAAAGAGACACAGATGTACAGAACAGACTTTGGGACTCTGTGGGAGAAGATGAGGGTGGGATGTTCTGAGAGAATAGCATTGAAACAAGTATACTATCGAGGGTGAAACAGATCACCAGCCCAGGTTGGATGCATGAGACAAGTGCTCAGGGCTGGTGCACTGGGAAGACCCAGAGGGATGGGATGGAGAGGGAGGTGGGAGGGGGGATCAGGATGGGGAACACATGTAACTCCATGGCTGATTCATGTCAATGTATGGCAAAAACCACTACAATATTATAAAGTAATTAGCCTTCAACTAATAAAAATAAATGAAAAAGAATGATCATAATTTTTGTTTTGCACATTATTTTTGAAGAACAAAGCCTCAAGAAATATTTGTTCAGCATCCACCATTTGTTAGGCATTGTTTCCACTGGTTTTAATTCACTGAGACATATCAGTGAACAAAACTGACAATGTTCTCTGCCTTTATAGTATTTTTTTTTCTAGTGTGGGTGGAGATAGTCAATAAATAATACACTAAGAAAAGAAGTACACTGAGGAGTTGTTTTAATGTGAAGAATTCTATGGGGGAAAATGAATATAGAAAAACAAGAGGAATTGAAAGTTCTCAGAAGTGCAATTCTAAGTAGACACATGTATCATTTGGGGTGTAGTTCTGCATACACACACACACACACACACACTCCTTAAAAATTCCTTATGTCTTAAATCTTTACCTGAAGAGAGAGAAACAAAGAAAGACACAAATATGGCATATGTGTTTATATGTGTGTGTGTGTGTCTGTGTGCCTGTGTAAATATAGACAGACAGAGACAGACAGACAAAGTAACAGAGGGAGAGAGAGAGAGACAGAGAGAGAGCCAGAGAAACAGAAAAAAAAAATATTAAGAAATTGGCTCATTTGTTTGTGGGAGCTGACAAGTAATAAAATCTGTTGGGCAGACCAGCAGGTTAGAATCTTAGGCAGGCTCTATCTTATAATCTTGAGCCAGAACTCTTTCTTCTCATGGAAACCTCAGGTTTTGCTCTTATGGCCATTGGCTATGTATGAGTCCCATTCATGTTGTTAAAAGTAACCTCTTAACAACTGATTATAAATGTTAATTGCATTTATAATATGCCTTCACAGAAACATCCAGACTACTGTTTTTTTTTTTCCATTTATTTTTATTAGTTGGAGGCTAATTACTTTACAATATTGTAGTGGTTTTTGTCATACATTGACATGAATCAGCCGTGGATTTACATGTATTCCCTGTTTAACCGAACAACTGGGCACTATAGCCTATCAAGTTGACATATGTAGTAGTCATCAAAGTAGTCATGGCAGGTCCTACAAAAAAAGTGGTGTTAAACCAATATTTGAAGGATATGGAGGGATTACTCACATGAATATCTACAAGGAAGAACTTTTCAGGCATAGGGAATAGTCAGTGCAAAGCCCTTAACTGTGGAGTGTGACTGGCATGTCCGAGGAACATCAAGCGGACCAGTGTGGCTGGAGTGGAGTGAAATAGTGGGAGCATAACAAAGTATATAGTCAGAGAATAAAGATAAAGAGGTGACGGATATGGGGCCTTGTAGACTATTCTAATGAAGAGGAATATGAAATGAAAGAAGAATAACTAGAGAGTCAATGAATGTAACATTGACTAAATTGGTGGGATATAGCAATAGAAATATGTACCAATGTTTGAAATCTAGGTATGTCTCAGAATGGTCTTGGATGGTACAGCTCTGAAGGCCAAGGAAAGACAAATGCTGCAATGGAAATAGGGAATAAATGTGATTCTCCGAGAAGCAAATGATACAGTTATCCCTCCCAAAGCAGGGAGTACAGGCTCCTGAAGGCAAGGGCTGAAAGTGTCTTGCTCACCATGTATCCCCTTTACTAGCACTTAGTAAAATGTATGGTATGATGTGTGTTTTTAAAAGGAAAATGTACCTCTACTTAGGGCCAGTTTCTTATAGATTGCACTTCAGTTTGGGAAACTATTACTACTAGTCTGTAGGCAAAGGGATGCTCTCTTGACCATAATCCAGTCTTCTCACTGTTTTCCTGTTCCCAGTGTTGCCTCCTTTATGCTTCATTCTTCATCCTTTTAGTCATCTGCCATCCACAGCCTCTGGCACAGGATTGAGAATGCAACTCACCCCTTGTTATTGATGACTCTGATGTTGGCATACATTTTTCTAGGCTTTCTAAATTCTGAGTTGTAAAGTAATAGTGGATAATCTAAGAGAATACTTTTATATATTTTATCAATTTTATAATTTTATCAATAAAATTATAAATTTTATATATTTTATCAGATGAATGAATGCTCATGATAGTCTTTGATTTATAGGAGATTTATGAATAATGGAAACAAACAAAGGCAGAGAGCCCTGATCAATTAGGTATCTTCATTTTGAAATAATGGAAGCCTAGAGGAAATGTGATTGAAATAGATGGACTCACAAATGGGCAAAATAGGAGCAGGATGAACATAAATTCATCCAATTCTTAAATGCTATACTTAAAATTTTCAATCAACCCAAGAGAATAATTTACACCATAATACTTGAAAACACTTGGAGCATAAGGAACTGCAAGTTAAAATATAGATAGATTCAAGAATGGATAGATTTAATTCTTAGATCGCAAAGTCATAATGTTATTGGGTAGCATATTTTTAGAGGAATACTATATAGCTTAGATCTTATACTGCTATATAAATTGTCCTTAAACTGGGGGTGTTTAACACCATGTTCTTGGATTAAAAAGAATGGTTATATATTGATACTTAAGTTGATAATAAACTTTAATGATATTAATGCTTCATAGCACAACACTTATAAATAATAATGAAATAAACAATATTCTATACTTTGTATTTCACATAATCTATTAATTCTCAATAAATGATTTCATTTATTTTTTTAGTTTTTTCTATTTGCAGCCTACCTATTATTGAAATTCAACAATAATCTGACAGAATCAGTCTGCAAATAAATGCTTGATTATTATCAGATTTGACAAAGAAATCACTAAGGACATTGATAAATGACTGTAGACCCAATATGAATATTGACTGATATTTTCATTTACTTTAAGGAATAAGATAAAAGTGAAACAATGAAAATGCTGATTGCAAGTCTACTCATTCTTCAATCATGCAAGTGATTTCTTTGCTAAATGAATAATAGTTTTTGAATACCAGAAGAATATTTCCTTGTTTTGGTGGGAAATTCATAACATAATAGCTAGAGACATCATCCACTTTAAATTTAATCTTCATTTATTAATATTTTTCATCACTTTGTGTCTAGACAACCAAAGACACAATAAATCAACCTTTAATTCATAGCATTTGATGGTTTCTGTGGTTTTAATTCTCCCAGAATAGCCAATTTCAAGCTACCAATGTAATGTCATAGAATTGGGAAAAGATGCACAGAATCTACTATTATATAGTATGTCTTTATAGAGTTAGAATAGCTGTAAATAACCTCAAGAGTATAATTACTTGTAAGATATGGCAAAAATAATCAGGAAATGATGAGTTTTGAGTATTTATGACCTTTGTTTTTAATATTTTTAATTATGAGTTTATGTAACATAACTTTTTAATAGTGGCTGTGTTTCAAAACTAGTTGACAAAATCCCTGAGCACTTAATTTTGGGCTCTCACTGGTCAATACAAGCAGTTCCAGACCACCACTAGATATGACCA
Source organism: Cervus elaphus (assembly GCF_910594005.1). NCBI lineage: Eukaryota > Metazoa > Chordata > Mammalia > Artiodactyla > Cervidae > Cervus > Cervus elaphus. The sequence continues at coordinate 73,953,160 of NC_057815.1, read as the reverse complement.
CAGGCAAGAAAATTCATCCTTCCTATATACTGTGTTTTGGTAGATATCTTAAACACAGAGCCTGGACTCATTAGAAGAAAAATTTGATTGTATGTGCCATTATTTACATTCTTCTGTAAAGAAATCAATTGACTCTTATCTCCTAGGCCCTGCTATACTTATAGATTATCTTCTTTAAATGGACAAAATTTAGGCAATTCTTTTTTTCCCCATATTTTCAGCCAAAATAACTAGGGAGAAATAAGCATACACATTAAAGTTTGTTTTTTTTTCAAAATCTTGTTTTCCAACTTACAGGATTAAGTATTTCATAACAGAGTATATAAAAGCACAACATAAGAAAATATCATAAAGCCTGATTTTGTCAATCCTCTTTACCTCCCTTTAACATGCATATCATTTTCTTCTCAGAAACCAGTTCAGGATTGCAAGTTCTGGCTTGAATACAGTTTGCTTTGCTTTCTTTTGGCTTTCCTAAACTGTCTTGCAAAAATATCCATAGTCTACCACCCATTTTAGTTCTATTTATAGTTCTTAGTACCTTACCCCCAATTTTCAAAAATTATTTCTATCAGACACTAAAAGATCTATAGTAAGCGCTTGAAACATCAGAAACCCTCATTGTAGTTAGTTTTCTGATGAAGTAACTATTTTTGGAGCATATGGTTCTAAAAATCTGTTTTGGGATATTTCCAGCCATTTTGAACATGAACCTAAATTCTTGTCCAATATACTGCTTAAAAGTCATTTTATTCCCGAGAAAGAAGTAACAGAGTAAACCATGTAATTTTCAGAGCAGCGCTATTCTCTACTGGAATAGGTGTCTTTATTCCTGAAGGTGTTATTGATTCAATTACAAGCGATTTTGCTGTTCTGAGGCCTCAAGTTTTCCAACAATTCACTTCTGGCAAAATTTTGTTCTAAGTGTGCAGTCCATGTGACTAAGTACATGCTTCAGGGATATTGAAGTAATGGTACATTAATCACATACCAAGTTATGAGTTTATTGGGCAGAGAAACAAACGGGAAGCATAGGTTTTTGTGTTTGTTCAGAAAGAGTGTTAACAGATGACATCTTGCAGGCTAATCATTTACAAGCATGCCTATTTTCTTTGGCTGCTTTCCACACTAAGAACTTAATGATATTTTAGTTTAAACCTCTGAATAAACACCATATATGGAAACTGGATAAATTGGACAATAAATACATCTGGTTCTCCCAAATAAATATTCTTTATATTTTTTCAAAGCAATGTTTGAAGTGGGTCATTCTGAGGCACATATGTATTTTAGGCTCATATTAATGCTAATGATATTGACATAATGAAAATGAGGCAGGCATTAATTGGACCCAGAAAATGGATATATGATTCCAGAAATTTCAGTGATGTATGAAATCTTTGACTACTATGTGACTAATTGTGATTCTAACTGAATTTCGTATGTAACTAGTTTTATGACAGACTGGTTTCAGATAGGAAAAGGAGTACATCAAGGCTGTATATTGTCACCTGCTTATTTAACTTATATGCAGAGTACATCATGAGAAACGCTGGGCTGGAAGACGCCCAAGCTGGAATCAAGATTGCCGGGAGAAATATCAATAACCTCAGATATGCAGATGACACCACCCTTATGGCAGAAAGGAACTAAAAAGCATCTTGATGAAAGTGAAAGAGAAGAGTGAAAAAGTTGACTTAAAGCTCAACATTCAGAAAACTAAGATCATTGTATCTGGTCCCATCACTTCATGGGAGATAGATGGGGAAACAGTGGAAGCAGTGTCAGACTTTATTTTTTTGTGCTCCAAAATCACTGCAGATGGTGATTGCAGCCATGAAATTAAAAGATGCTTACTCCTTGGAAGGAAAGTTATGACCAACCTAGATAGCATATTAAAAAGCAGAGGCATTACTTTGCCAACAAAGGTCCGTCTAGTCCAGGCTATGGTTTTTCCAGTGGTCATGTATGGATGTGAGAGTTGGATTGTGAAGAAGGCTGAGCACCGAAGAATTGATGCTTTCAAACTGTGGTGTTGGAGAAGACTCTTGAGAGTCCCTTGGACTGCAAGGCGATCCAACCAGTCCATCCTAAAGGAGATCAGTCCTGAGTGTTCATTGGAAGGACTGATGCTGAAGCTGAAACTCCAATACTTTGGCCACCTCATGCGAAGAGTTGACTCACTGGAAAAGACCTTGATGCTGGGAGGGACTGGGGGCAGGAGGAGAAGGGAACGACAGAGTATGAGATGTCTGGATGGCATCACCGACTCGATGGGCATAAGTTTGAGTAAACTCCAGGAGTTGGTGATGGACAGGGAGGCCTGGCATACTGCAATTCATGGGGTTGCAAAGAGTCAGACACGACTGAGCAACTGAACTGAACTGAACTGAGTTTTATGGCAATGAGGTTGTGGATAAGAAAATCTTTTGATTGTAAGTTTCTTAAAAGAAACTAATAAAACTTTGAAATGACTATAATAACTGCCTTCTACCTCTTCCCCAGGGTCTTTCACATGTAGATCGTGATGTGTCACTTGAGATGATAGACTCTTGTGTGGGGTGTCCAAGAAGTGTCCCTACAGGTAGTGGGCATTTTGTCTGTCCTTTGTCCCTTCCTCCTGCTGCCTGAAATGTGAAATCCCCAGGCCTCACAGCTTTCTAGAAAAATGAAATGGCCAGGAGAGTAGGAACCAAGTACTGTAGAGCAGGGGTCCCCAACCTCCAGGATCTAATGCCTGATGATTTGAAGTGGAGCTGATGTAATAATAATAGAAATGAAGTGCACAGTAAATGTAATGCACTTGAATCATCCTGAAACCACCCCGTTTCCCAGTCCCTAGAAAAACTGTCTTTCGGGAAACCATCCCCTGGTGCCAAAAAGGTTGGGGACTGCTGCTATAGAGTGATGAACAAGAAAGCGCTCCCTGATAAAATGGAGCCACCACATCACTTGTGGATTTATTTCTCTGGGTCTTTGTTTCTCAGAGCTGAATATATTGTAATTAATACACATGCATTTGCATTAGCCCATTTAATCCATACAAGCAAGAAGCTGCTATTATTAACATCAGCATTTTACAAATTATTAAAGAGTTACAGAGACAAATGAAGTAACCTGCCTAAAGTCAGATGTCTCAGTGCAGAGCTGAGGCCGGCTTTGAGCCCAGGGAATCCTTTTCTAGAGCTTCTTACCTGCAGTCCTCTATGAAAAACAAACAAGAAAATTTGACTTAGTCTGTCTGATAAAAGCAGTGAGCATCTACCGCATGAATAAATATAAAGTGGCAGGTACACCACTTCATAATTTTAATGGAACTTTGCAAAACATCATCTAGTTACTTCATCTTCTAGATGCCAGTGAGCAAAACAGCCTCAGTGACGCTGAGGACTTGGAAAGACTTTAATGCTGTGCAAAGTGCTGGGGCTGGTCCTGGCAATATGATAATAAGAGAAAGAATTGTTTTTGTCAAAATAATTCAGTTGCTGTGGTTTGTAAAGGGCCATAGGGGAAATATGAAATTATTTGTCATAGATGCTCAGGGTGCTCTTATTCCTGAAAATTCTTAATAGAATGGCTTGATTTTTAGAGCATAAAAAATTGTTAATGAGATGATTGATAGCTGAATGAAAGCATTTGGTCAGAATGCTTAGCTATTTGATACTAGTTCAAAGAGGTGAGATGCTATATTTCTGGATGAAAATATATTACTTATCACAAATATATCCCTGGTCCTAGTCAGACTGATTGAGTCTTTTTTTTTTAAATTACTGTTCTGCACCTGTGGTTATTCCCTTCCTAAATCATGTCCAGTTGAACTCATTTCGCCAGATCACACAGACCCCAGTTTCATTCCTGCTTTTTCCAAAAGGGCTTTTTCCTGATTAACCTGGTCCAGCATGATCTCTGTCCTCTGCAGAGTCTAAAAATGCTCTATTTGTTTTACTCTTCTTAGGTATTCTATTGCTTAGAGATTCTTGCAGTGGATCCCTGGCGTGTCTTTTCAGGTGCGCAGAGCTCTGTGACTATGCATTACGTCTCCTGTGTGTGTCCAAATGTGGGTTATCTAGGGCTCCTTCACTTTTCACAGGTCTGGCAGCAGTGCTTGGTGGTTTAGTCGCTTAATTGTGTCTCAATCCTGAGACCCTATGAACTGTTGCCCACCAGACTCCTCTGTCCTTGAAATTTTCCAGGCAAGGATACTGGACTGAGTTGCCACTTCCTTCTCCAGGGGTTCTTCCTGACCCAGAGATCTAACCCAGGTCTGTTACATCTCCTTCATTGCGGGCAGATTCCTTACCGACTGAGCCACCAGGGAAACCCAGAAATCTAAACATGATCAATTTCAATCCTGACTAATTCCATGCCTGGAAAATCTGATTTTCTCAGGATTGCTACTCCTTTTTATGGACATTTGCTCTCATCTCTTCTCTACTTCTCATCTTTACATACACATATGCTTATCCCTTATCCTTTTCTCCAGTTTCCACAAGATGTGTGTTCATGCTACAGATTTTGTGAATTAGTAATGTGAACTGAAGATGCAGGGGTGGGGTGAGGGATGGGAGGCATCTCCTCAAGCAACACTCAGTTAGCTACCATCCTGCCAGCTTGCTTGCATTTCTCACTCTCTCATCCTCATCTCTTCCTTCCCAGATTATCCCCTCTAGCTCTAACTTTTCCCCTCTCTTATGTGTAGAAACTCAGTTATTCTCAGCTTCTGAGCAAAACTTGCAAACCTAAACCCATAAAAGTACAGCAGAACAAGGCAACTTTGAGTTACTAGAATCCATGTTCTTTAAGAAATACTTGGTATGATAAAAAGGCTTTTTTCCTATTTTACTTGTAGGCTTACCAACTTGCATAAGCTGAAGATTAGTTCAGTACCAAGGGATGTGTTAGGCACTGGAAATTAAAAAATGTAAGAGAATGTCCTTGACTTCAAAGAACTCCCAGTCTAGGGAAGAGACTGACACATAAACAGATTGTATGAATATAGTACAGTGAGAATAAATTTAATAAATTAAATGAAATGATGGAGGTCTAATAGTGTGAAATATGAGCCAGTTTGAAGTTTAAAGTAAGTTTCCATCTATGAATACAGAACAGAGCTTGAAGCAAAGAGAGTTACCTAAGCAAATGGAGGTTGAGAGTGGGGCATGAAGGGCATCCTAGGCAGTTGGAAGTTAATTCACAAAAATATGGGGATCTGAAGAAACCTGAGATATATGTAGACACTACCACAAATTCAGAATTTTAGGGCTGCAAGTATAAGGAGAATGCTAGGAGATAAACTTGCATTTAGATGATGGACTACAGGTGTATGGGCTTCCCTGGTGGCTCAGATGGTTAGGAATCTGCCTGCAATGCAGGAGATCAAGGTTTGATCCCTGGGTCAGATAGATCCCATGGAGAAGGGAATGGCTATCCAGTCCAGGGTTCTTGCCTGGAGAATCCCAGGGACGGGGGAGCCTGGTGGGCTGCCGTCTATGGGGTTGTACAGAGTCGGACACAACTGAAGCAACTTAGCAGCAGCCGCCAGTGTTCTTGCCTGGAGAATTCCATGGACAGAGGAGCCTGGCGGGCTATAGTCCATGGGGTCACAAAGAGCTGTATGCAACTGAGCACTTTTCACTTTTTTTTATGCAACTATACTATCGCATGTGAAGGAGCTCAAACTTTATCTTGAAGGCAAAGGTAAACTGCAAATGACTTCTAGGAATATGTGTGTGGGTCCTGATCATTTATGCCCTTTAGATAAAGATGGATTGAAGGGAGGCAATATAAGGCAAGGACAATGACAATCATTAAGATGAGAAGTGGTAAGTACTCAACTTAGGGAAGTAAACATAGGCGTACTCACTAAATCCAAGTGAAGATGTGATGCTATGTGATTCCAGGAGAACCACTGTTTCCAATGTGGATGGTGACACAGTTGCAGGACAGTTGGAGTGAAAGGATAGATTGAGGCAATATTTGGGGTAAAAGTACAAGGGGGGAGAATTTTAGGGAGACTATGAAGTTTTGGGGCTCCCCTGGTGGCCCAGATGGTAAAGACTCTGCCTGGAGTGTGGGAGCCCCAAGTTCCATCCCTGGGTCAGGAAGATCCCCTGGAGAAAGAAATGGCAACCCACTCCAGGATTCTTGCCTGGAGAATTCCATAGACAGGAGGCTGGTGGGCTACAGTCCATGGGATCAAAAGAGTTGGACGTGACTAACTGAACAACACTTTCACTTTCATGAGGTTTCTGACTTAGTAGAATGTAAAAATCTAAAGATTATATTTCAAAAGTATTCTTATGGAAGAAAACGACAACCCCTCTGTCTTCTACTCTTATAAACTGGACTATATATGAGAGTAAAAACATGGCTTTGACCCAGAGTCCATAAAACACAGTGAAATGACTCAACAAAAGTGAATAACTGGTATGTTATTGCACTTCTAAACATGTTTCTGTTATTTGGCTAATGTAAGAAAAGGCAGAGGAACCAGAGATCAAATTGCCAACTTCCATTGGATCACCAAAAAAGCTAGAGAGTTCCAGAAAAGCATCTACTTCTGCTTTATTGACTATGCCAAAGCCTTTGACTGTGTGGATCACAACAAACTGGAAAATTCTTAAAGATGGGAATACCAAACCACCTTATCTGCCTCTTAAGAAATCTGTATGCAGGTCAGGAAGCAACAGCTAGAACTGGACATGGAGCAACAGACTGGTTCCAAATAGGGAAAGCAGTATGTCAAGGCTGTATATTGTCACCTTGCTTATTTAACTTATGTGCAGAGTACATCATGAGAAACACTGGGCTGGAAGAAGCACAAGTTGGAATCAAGACTGCTGGGAGAAATATCAATAACTTCAGATATGCAGATGTCACCACCCTTATGGCAGAAAGCGAAGAAACACTAAAGAGTCTCTTGATGAAAGTGAAAGAGGAGAGTGAAAAAGTTGGCTTAAAACTAAACATTCAAAACTCAAAGATCATGGCATCTGATCCCATCACTTCATGGCAAATGGATGGGGAAACAATGGAAACAGTGACAGACTTTATTTTCTTGGGCTCCAAAATCACTGCAGATGGTGATTGCAGCCATGAAATTAAAAGATGCTTACTGCTTGGAAGAAAAATTATGACCAACCTAGACAGTGTATTAAAAAGCAGAGACATTACTTTGCCAACAAAGGTCTGTCTAGTCAAAGCTATGGTTTTTCCAGTGGTCATGTATGGGTGTGAGAGTTGGACTATAAAGAAAGCTGAGCATCGAAGAACTGATGCTTTCAAACTGTGGTGTTGGAGAAGACTCTTGAGAGTCCCTTGGACTGCAAGGAGATCCAACCAGTCCATCCTAAAGGAAATCAGTCTTGAATATTCATTGGAAGGCCTGATGATGAAGCTGAAACTCCAGTCCTTTGGCCACCTGATGTGAAGAGCTGACTCATTGGAAAAGACCCTGATTCTGGAAAAGATTGAGGGCAGGAGGAGAAGGGGACGACAGAGGATGAGATGGTTGGATGATATCACCAACTCAATGGACACAAGTTTGAGTAAACTCCGGGAGTTGGTGACGGACAGGGAGGCCTGGTGTGCCGCAGTCCATGGGGTTGCAAAGAGTCGGACATGGCTGAGTGACTGAACTGAACAGAACTGAGCTGAAATACTTTGATAACACACCAACATAGGTGACACATATTCGAGCTTCCACAAATATTGTACATTCATTTTTAAGAATGATTTTATAATTATTATTATTAATATTCTATGTAAAATACAAAGCATGTATATAAGATAGAATTCTGAAACACTAAGATTTTAAAAAGGTAGAAAAAGCAGTTCCAGTATTTCTTCCATGGGTTCGCAAAGATTATGACACACTGCCACTTTTCACAGTGATTCTAGTTTCTTTGCTCTTCGAGCCTAGTCAGAAACTAGGTTTACATCACATTCTTTCTCTCGCTCTGTCTTTCTTTCCACTTGAAGATTCCTTATATGGGAGGTCAAAGTAGCCAGGGCCATTTTAACCAGCATTCTTGTAGTACTTGGGAAACTGTAAAACTGACCCAAATAATAAAAGTGGTGGCAGTTGTTTTTGACACGAACAATAAAATTCTATGACATGCTACTGTCAGAACTCCCGTTCTGAGTTCCCTTTCACAACTGTGTTTGAAAGGCTGGAAAGATGCTGGTGGAAAATGAAGGTTTAGCAGAAGAGGGCAGGTTCATTTGAGGTCCGACAGTTTGCCAAGCCCTTCTCAAGCTGAGACCATATTGTTACTGATGAGTATGATATTCCTGTTGCAATATGCTCCCTTTTAGTCTGAAGGCATAGATCTCCTCTAGTTCGCATGACACAGTGATTAGGATTGTTTTTTTTTTTTGCTTTGGACAAACCATGAAAGTGATAAACCGAACTCACAACATCTGGAGGGGAAGTAGAAAAAATAGGATGTGTGCATGCTCAGTCGTGTCTGACTCTTTGGGACCCCATGGCCTGTAGCCTGCCAGGCTTCTCCATCCATGGAATTTTCCAGGCAAAAATACTGGAGTGGCTTGCCATTTCCTATTCCAAAAAATAGCATGAAAAAGATAAAATTCCTTGGCATCTGGGCAGGTATTAGGAGAAGGACTAGCACGGATGAATAGAAATCTTTGTAGGGACCACCAAGGGACATAGTGGCTGGATTGATCATGGTGTTATTAATAGAGGTTCAGCAGAGGAGGACCGTATTAGGAAAGGTGAGGGGAGGGCATTGGAGCTGAGGTGGAGAGAGTAGACAGCTGTTGAGTGCAAATGAGGGGTAATTTGTCATCTGTTTAGAGTCACAAGGAGTCAGAGATGGAACAGAATATGAAGCACTTGGGTCATTGCTTCCAGTTTGAGTGTTCACATTCCCCCATTCCTGCAATGAATCTCTATTTACTTAGAAGGCAGTCTGCTTGTTTGGGGACTGAACTTGAAGAAACCTGGCAGAGGGAAGGCTACTAGCAATTAACTTCTTATTATGGTTAAGATAATTGGAGCTGTCTCCAGAGAAAGGCATGTCTGTTGCAGAAAGCTGTTAAATTTAATTTTTCCCCTTCTGTCCATATAGCCTATACTACATTTTTTTTTATTACTCAGACGATAGATGATAAGTAGGGAATGACTTAGCAGTGTATATCTTTTGAAGTTGGAACACCAACATTTCTTATTAGACTGGCTTCACCTTTCTAGCCAGAATGAATCAAAGATGTTATCTTAAAGCATTTTAAAATTTGCCATGAAATGACAAAAGCCAGGGACTTTGAAACAAAGGTTGGTTATTTTTCTTAAGCTTATGATTCTGAGGTGGAAGAAAATGCTATTTAAAAATTGAAGTTGCATAACATCTTGCATTTTCTTGTGCTAGTTAAGCACATAATAAATCATCTTCATTTTTTTTCCATTACAATTTCTGTTTTAAATAAGTGAATAAAGATGATCATAGAAATTGAGCTTCTGAATGCTACTAAATATGTCACAGGCCAGTAATGAATGGATTTCATTTCTAGTCTTTGTTAATGAAGGAGATGTGATTCTTGAGATTAGGTGAGAGCTATGGTCTCTGTTGGTTTGAGCACTAGGCTGAAAATGAAAAGCTACTGGTTTCAGTTCTGGCTTTGAAACCAACTAGACCATAATCTTCACCATATTGTTCAGCCTGCTAAAGACTCAATCTTCTCTGATGTGCAATGCCCAACCCTTCCTTCCTAACTCACTGTGGCAACAAAAGGAATAACAACAGTGGGAAAAAATCCCCAGTAACTACCACTAACATTTATTGAACAATCATTAAGTGTAGCCATCATGTTACATACTTTTCTTAGCATAGTTAATGTAAAAAAGTTAAGTTCATAGCTGATAATGCTACTAAAAGAAGTAAAAAAAATTTTTTTTTTAGAAAGAGAAACTATTTTTTCTGTTTTGTTTGTTTTGTTTCAGATACTGTTATCCTTAAGTAAATACTTTGATTTGTGAATGCGTGTATGTTCTCAGTCATGGCTGACTCTTTGTGACCCTACGGAATGTAGCCCAACAGATTCCTCTGTCCACAGGGTTCTCCAGGCAAGAATACTGGAGAGGGTTGCCATTTCCTTCTCCAGGAGATCTTCCCAACCCAGTGACTGAACCTGCCTCTCCTGTGTCTCCTGCATTGGCTAGTGGATTCTTCACCATTGAGCCAGCCGGGAAGCCCAAAAATGATTTACCCAAATCTTTATTGAGCACAGACTATACCCAGAGCATGATGTTGATCACGGTGTAGACTATTAAGTTGGACCTTAACTCAGTACTGTCTTCAGTGAGCTTCCAGTCTAAGAGAGAAGGCAGAATATTGGAGCATGGCTGATGGTGAGTTCTAGATTTAGGCTGCCTGGGTTTTAAGGCTTCTACTGCCACCCTTTTGCAAGATATTCTAATTGTTATACCTCAGTTTCTTCATCTGTAAAATGGTACAATAATAGTTTCTATCTCACAGAGTTATTGTGAGAGTTAAATAAGACAGTTTAATTAAAGTGTTTATCCAGTGTGTTTGTCAGCATTGCTTGGATTAGGATGAATGTGTTTGTCAGCATTCTTGACATAGGATAAATACTCAATTGGTATTACTATTAACACTATTACTATTGAGAAAAGTTATATATGAAATAATTATATAATTAGATAAAATAGGATAAATGGTCAGTGGATTATAAATGAACAGATGAATTGTAAGTAAAACTCAGAAAATAAATATTTTCACTAGGAAGAATTAGAAATGGGGACGTCCAATTAGAATTAGAAATGAGGATGTTTACATTTGTGCTAGACCTTGACACATATAAGTATGATTTACACCTATGAAGATGAAAGAAGCAAAGCAGGTAAGGGAAGAGTTTAACTAAAATCACAGAGGGAAGAAAGTACAGAGCCACAGACAGGAAATAGTGATTGATCCAGTTTGGCTATAATACACGATGATGGAGAAGAAGTTCAGACTAAATTGGAAAGGAAGGTGGATCCATTAATATAGAAATTCTTGAAAGTGAGTCCATGGAAGGAGTCTGAACTTTGGTTTGTCAGCAATGGGAGTCATGGAAGTTTTTCAAGGAGTGATGTGAAGTGAATACAGTCACTGTTTAAGTTCAGCCTGGGTAATGATGAATGGAGCCAATCTTGGAAGCAGACAGAAAGCATGAAGTTAATCACTTTAGAAGATTTTTAAACTGGGCCTAAGACTTCCTTGGTGACTCAGACAGTAAAGCCTCTGCCTACAATGCAGGAGACCCAGGTTTGATCCCTGGGTGGGGAAGATCCTCTGGAGAAGGCAATGACAACCCACTCCAGTACTCTTGCCTGGAAAATCCCATGGACGGAGGAGCCTGGTAGGCTACAGTCTGTGGGGTCGCAAAGAGTCGGACACCACTGAGCGACTGCACACCCACAAAGGGAAAACAGTAAGACAATAGAGGTGACTAAATGCAACTGATTTATTTTTATTTGTGGATGTATTTATTTAGCTTTATTTTCCCCTAACACATAGAGGCCTCTTTGACCACAGTGAGGAAAACACTAAATACTTCACAGCTTAAATTCAAAAGTATATTCCCAGAAATAAGCTGACTCAGCCCTCAATTTCAGCTCAGAAATCATTGCAAAAGTTTCTTACGGGCTCATCTTGGGCCAGAAAATGTTCTTTGCCTAATAAACTCTGTGAAAGTTTTGGAGTATATAAGAATGTTTGAATTATATCCTGTGGAGCAGGATTTCTTAGATTTTGTGTGCCATGCAGCTATTTGGTAGTCTATTGAAGCCTACAGATTACTTCTCAGAATGATATTTTAAGAGTGACATAAAATTAGGATTTCAAAGAAGTCATTTAGATTGAACCAAAACTGTGGTATCATACATTGCTTCTTTATTGTTTTCGTAGTCCCTAAGACGTGTCCGACTCTCTGAGATCCCATGGACTGTAGCCCACCAGACTCTTCTGTCTGTGGGATTTCCCAGGCAAGAATACTGGGGTGGGTTACCATTTCCTCCTCCAGGGGATCTTCCCAACCCGAGGATTGAACCAGCATCTCCTGCCTTGGCAGATGGATTCTTTAGCACTGAACCACCAGGGAAGCCATATTGCTTCTTTACTAATGCAGTAAATGACAACATTTAGTGGCAGGCCTAACAGCTAACATAATTACAAAATGGTGATGGCAATAAATAATATTTTGAGATATTTTGCAACTGTGAAGTGATATGAAAATATCTGTACTTTCTATTAGTGACAGAGTTGGAAGTATTGCTAATGCTATAGTGTTTTGCCTACATTCATAAATGAAGGATGTGCCAAAGTGAAGGACTTGTTAAAAATAAAAATGTCATTTTTTTCTGATCCATATTTATAGACACAGAATTCTATCTACAGCCAATTTACAGCAGCATGAGGAACCTTGCTAGAGATGATGGGAATCTGTCAAAAGATTGTAATCAAGGGAATGATAAGATTTTAGAAATACTATGTAAGAATAGTTAAGATCATAAAATTTGGCATCAGAAAAATGTGGACTTAAATCCTAGTTCTGTAACTCTGCTATCATTGTGGATTGACTGAACCAGTATCTTAACTGTTTAAGGATTTTTTTTTAACTTAACTCTAAGAGTCATTGTAAGGATTAGATATAAAAAGAGATAATGCATGTCAAGTGAGTAGTGAGGGTTGGCAAAGAATTTTTAAAGTAAAAATGATCACTGTGAGTATTGCTATCCCGCGCCCCCCCCCTTTTTTTTTACCTCTTATACTCTTTGGATATTGACATACTTTGATATATATTGTAGGAAAAAACCTTTGGCTATCTTCTTAGAAAGAGTGTTAGACTATTGCACATTAAACCTTTCTTGGAAGGAGATGGGGGAGAATGATATTTCCTTTTCCTGTTAGTTTAGGGTTACAGGCATAAATTCATGACATCTTGGAAAGAGTGACTTCTCATATGGATGGCAGATGGGGCTGTCATGTGTCTTAAAATACCAACAGCATAACCAGGAAAGGCTCTATTCTAAGTTTGGGATGTAAGCTCAATCTCTTGGGTATGGCAAGCTGTGCCTTCCATCCTCCTGAAATGATTCTGCTAGCTAAAATAACACTGAAGTCACTAAAATTTTAGTTGATTTTGCATTCAACACCTGGCTCTTGCTTGAATTGTTTATACTCGTGGGTTTAATTTTAGATTTAAGCTTCATATTTTTCCTACTACTCTAGATATTCTTGATTTTCTAACTGGATTTGAGATGTTTATAATTTACCAGCAGATTCTGTAGTTTTAGACCTTATTGTAAATATACAAAATACAGCAGCAGCCCATTAGTGTTAACTAGCTGATTTGCTTTCTGTCTGTTTTGCCAGGACACAAATCTGTAGCTGCTTTACCAGTTCCTTTTATATTCAACCTCTTATTCATTGACAAAGCCAATAGGGATAACGGTAATGAAGTGAAGTGGTGTTGATTTTGTTTAGTTGGCTTTTTCTTGCCAGTTTTTGTTTTTATTCTATCTGCTTGGAAGAAACTGTAAATATATTTTATTTCCAACAAGGCTGGTTAGTCAGATTACAAAGACTCCTTATAATTCTGTAAAATTCCCTGTAAGTTTTTAGCAAAGTCACTCATTTCTCAGGAATCTCAGCTTCTTTTTCTGGCTTTTTGGAATTTTTATGAGTAATGGTAAATGCTAAAAGTAACATGTTGTACAACCTGTCTGGGTCCTTTTCCATCTGAATATTCTTCCTTCCTTCTTGCCCTTCGAGGCTGAGATCAGACATGGCCTTCTTCATCATTGCCTCACTCTAGGCGAGTTTCTCTCTTCCGTTGTCCAAAAAGACATCTAAATCATTTCCTGTAGTGGGACTCCTGAATCAGTATATCAACTTGACATCTTCTCCTATCAGCTTCCCCAACTCTATTTATTAATCACTGCTATCACACTTACTACAAATATTGTCATTATCTTCACCAGACTGAACTGTTTGAAAGATACTTTTCATTCACTCAATCAACCAATTTGTAAAAAAAAAAAAGAAAAAAAAATCTTGCTTATTGAGCACTTGTCCTGTATCAGGAAATACAAGGCATAGAGTATATTATCAGTGAATAAGGACAAGGTTTCTGCTCTCACAAGATTTAGAACTTTCATTCTATGAAAGTGAAAGTCACTCAGTCGTGTCCGACTCTTTGTGACCCTATGGACTATGCATGCTGCAGGCCATGGGGTCACAAAGAGTTGGACAGGACTGAGTGACTGAATGGAACTGAACTGATGGCCTATATGGTCCAGGGAAATCTCCAGGCCAGAATTCTGGAGTGGGTAGCCTTTCCCTTCTCCAGCAGATCTTCCTGACCCAGGGATTGAACCAGGATCTCCTGCATTGCAGGCAGACTCTTTACCAGTTGAGCTATCAGGGAAGCCCCCGACATTTTCTAAAAGTTGGTATATAGGAGATACTCAGGAAGAGTTGTCAGAATAAATAACATAAAACTAAAATTTTGGTTTACAAGCCTGTTAAGATAAATGACTGAATTTACCAATATCTAGTTATAATAAAAAGAAACTCTCCTGAGAATATTCTGAGCAAAGCAAAAAGTAGAATGCAGGTGGTGTTTTGAGAAACATATCTTCTTTCTCAGGCCAGACAAGATTTAATTTGGGAGAAAGCCACTGCATTACTGATGAATTTTGAGGGAGCAGTACATCATTTCTAAAGCTTCCCAGTGCTGACCTAAGAAAAGGCTGCCTGCAGGTATTTCAGGCCTCTGAAACTTTCATTTCTAGTGATTGTATTCAGATGGGTGCTCATCAACATGCAGTGACATCTCGCTGTAATGGAATGCATTTCCTCTGCCTGAATAGATTTCAGTGCTCCATTCATTTGATAGTCTGATTCACAAACAAATCCAATCTGCACCAACTCTCTCCTGTTTCATTATCTTTGAAATAACAACCTGTAAGCAAAGATAACACAGAATGGATATTACTAACCGGACATTTTATACTAGGTGCACCAAATATCTGGTATGGCAAGGGGATTGTTTATTTTATTAGGGTGGAAATGAGGAGAGGAGAAGGCATCTTAGTACATATTTAGGTGAGGCAAGAGTCATGCAATTCACATGGCGTGGTGCAGAAACTGGTAGCTGGGAGACAAGAGGAAAGGGGAGCAAAGAGTAAGGAATAGGGTCATGGATGAGAAAGGGAAACAGTTTAAAATGTAGGCACTGGCATTCTTCTCCCTTTTAACTTTTTCTTTTACATTGCAGCACAGCAGATTAACAATGTTTTGATAATTTCAGGTGGACAGCTTCAGGTGGATAGTTTCAGCTATATAAATATATATACATGTATCCAATCTCCCCCAAACTCCTCTCCCATCCAGGCTGCCACATGACACTGGGCAGAGTCTCTTTGCTACATAGTAGGTCTTTGTTGCGGAGAAGGCAATGGCACCCCACTCCAGTACTCTCGCCTGGAAAATGCCATGGACGGAGGAGCCTGGTGGGCTGCAGTCCATGGGGTCGCTAAGAGTCAGACACGACTGAGCGACTTCACTTTTCCTTTTCACTTTCATGCATTGGAGAAGGAAATGGCAACCCACTCCAGTGTTTTTGCCTGGAGAATCCCAGGGACGGGGGAGCCTGGTGGGCTGCTGTCTATGGGGTCGCACAGAGTTGGACACGACTGAAGCGATTTAGCAGCAGCAGCAGCAGCAGGTCTTTGGTGGTTATCCATTTTAAATATAGCAGTATGTATATGTCATCTCAAGCTCCCTAACTATCCCTCCCCCACCATTCTTTTCTCCTGGCAACCATAAGTTTGCCCTCTAGATTTGTGAGTCTGATTCTGTTTTGTAAATAAGTTCATTTGTATCATTTCTTTTTCAATTCTGCATATAAGGAATGTCACACAATATTTCTCCCTCCCTGTCTGACTTACTTCATTCAGTGTGGCAATCTTATGTCCATTCATCTTGCTGAAAATGGCATTATTTCATTCTTTTTAATGGCTGAGTATTATTCCATTATGGGCTTCCTTGATGGCTCAGTGGTAAAGAATCTGCCTGCCAATGAGGAGGCATGGGTTTGATCCCTGATCTGGGAAGATCATCTGGAGAAGAAAAAGGCAACATACTCTAGCATTCTTGCCTGGAAAATCCCCATGGACAGTGGAGTGCTGCAGTCCATGGGGTCACAAGGAGTTGGACACGATTTGGTGACTGAACAACAAATATCGTGTTGTACATATGTTCCATATCCTCTTTATCCATTAAGATAAGAAAAGGAAGTTGTTTAAATATAAACACTGGCATTCTGAATTAAAATGGATCCAGCCAGTAAAATGGTTTTGCATTCCTATGATCAGTTAAGGCAACTGCCTAAGAAATCTGCATGTAATAGAAAGGCCAGTCATTGACTCTGAGTGATATTAGGCAAATAACTTGATATCTCTGGAAATTAGCTTCCTCATCTACCACCCAAAGACATAGGGGAAGTAGTTTCTAAGGTCCTTTGTTATTCACGAGTCTCAGGTTTTTTAGAGCACTCAAAGGCAATAAATACTTCTCAGTCTAACCCTAACCCTAACCCTAACCCTAAACCCTAACCCTAACCCTAACCCTAACCCTAACCCACAGAGCGTCTGACTCTCTGTGACCGCATGGATTGTAGCCTGCCAGGCTCGGCTCCTCTGTCCATGGGATTCTCCAGGCAGGCATACTGGAATGGGTGGCTATGCCCTCCTCCAGGGTATTTTCCCAACCCAGGAATGGAACCCTTGTCTCTAATGTATCCTGCATTGGCAAGCAGTTTCTTTACCACTAGTGCGATCTGGGAAGCCCCCCCTCCGCCCTTAACTACTAAGTGTTATCAAAAATAAAACACATAAAGCAAGAGAAAAATTAGCTAAGCTCTTAATGGATTTAAACTAATGGACTTTTATATTTTTTAACATAAATTTATATACTTTTTAAACTATTTTATACTTTTTATAGTTTTAACATATTTAACATTGGCTAATTATGAAATCTGTCAGAAGTTTGCAGCAGAAATAAGAATTACAGCATCTTTGTGTCAGAAAGCAAACAGAGGCATTATACATTTTGTAAGTTTTGTGGAAACTGGAAGTTTACTATAAAAATAAAAACTTACACAAATGTAGGTGGAGATGAGCAAGTGGAAGTATGAAAAAAGTCAAAATAAGAGTCATGAAGCTATCAGTCTGATACAGTGTGGTGAAGGACAGGTCAGAGACAATGTGGGCCGCAAAGAGGGAGCTCTTAAGGGGCCTGGGGAAATTGCTGCCATGGAAGAAGCTTTCACCTCTACGGAGGTGAAGTTACCCCTTTGTGGATCTATAGCCAAGTTTCTAGTGTTTGGCCTGGGGTCACAATTGGTGACCAGAGCCAGTATTTAGGCCCTAGCTGGATATTTAACAGCAGAGAACATGGGCAAGGATGGATTGGCTGGGTGCCTCATCATCTGTCCTTATCATATTGGTCTTTCCCATGTCTGACTGCAATGACTTTTGGGGAGAATTGACTTGACTTCAGCCCTGTCTTCTAAGTCATCTACCAGTTCTTCTTTTGGCCAGTTCTGATCTGGGACATATGATTGACATAATACAGAGTGACAAAGAGAAACTTGAAATAAAATGTGTTTAAGTGTTCCTAATACCAAATTTGAAGTACAAATGACATTAGATATTATCTTTGAGAATTTTTAAGTAGAAGGTCAAGCTAAGACAGATTTCTAAAAGCAATATCTAAAACAACAAGAAGGTGAAAAAAGCAAAACCTGTAATTTTCTTGTCACATTACAGTATAAAAAATGCTTAAATTTTGTTATTTTGTGAGGTTTCACAATTACCTTCAGAAATAAGATGAATTACTAATCCTACTGACAGATGTAAAACAATGTGACTAAATTATAAATGGTTGGCCAGGATCATACAGTAAAAGAGAAGGATGAAATTCTTAGACTATGAAGAGTAGGGAGTCCTTTGAGCAACTTAAAAGATTCCAAATAGTACACCTCCTTCCACTTTCTTCTATTTTGTTTTGGCAAAATGAAAATTCACTTAATGGTGATACACTTCTTGGACTGTATATAATAATATTATTATTAGCAATTATCTCATTTCATGTGTAATCCATTTCAGAATTTACCATGGACTTTCACAACTTTTATCTCATTTTGTTTTCAGAAAATATTCCTCTAGTTGGTCTGTACTATCTCCATTTTACAAATGAAAAAGTTCATCAGAAAGACCAGGTAATTGTCTAAATTTCATGCTGATTTGACTTGTTGAACCCAGAGCTCAAATTCATATAATCTCACTTCAAATTCAGATTTCTATTTTTTCTGCTGCTTTCTCTACTCCAGACATGGAGGAGGTACTAAAAACATTTCGCATGCACCGATTTAGGAATGTGAAGATACCTTAGACTTGGGTGGTTAAACATTTTCCTGTTTCTTACTAAGTTAGTCTCAGAACAAAGAATTCTATATGTAATATGTCAGTACCAGCAGGGGAACCCTCAGAAAGGGTTGAGAATCCAGAAACTATGGAGAGAGGTTCATGTTGGGGAAAGGAGAGTGTACAGGTGCCCTGAGAATTAAAGTCCTTCATAAGTTTAAAGTGGAGGATGATGACCAGTAAACTGCAAAAGTATAAAAATGAGGATGTAGGCAGACAAATAATAATGAAACAAAGAACGTATCTTGTTCCCTTGTGTATTATCCCTTTTGAGCATTGATGGAGGAGAGATGGTATCACAGGAAGCCCTTAAAAATAGAGACGTCAAAAATACATCATACAATTTATTTCATAATATATATTTGAAATGGCCTCAGAGAAGAAGGCAACCTAATAATGGTTTTTGCCAATTTATTATTTTGATATATAAAATTGCTATTTCAGGTCCATCTCTGAGATCTATGTTGTAGAGTAGAAATAGATTTGCACAAGGAGGAAATGTGGTCTGGTAGGATAGAGTGGTAGCTCAGATGGTAAAGATTCTGCCTGCAATGCAGCAGACCCAGGTTCGATCCCTGGGTCAGGAAGATCTCCTGGAGAAGGGAATGGCAACCCACTCCAGTATTATTGCCTGGAGAATTCTATGGACACAGGAGACTTGCAGGCTAAGTCCATGGGTTCACAAACAGTCGGGCATGACTGAGTGACTAACACTAACTAATGTATCTGTAGATCTCTTCTTTATGTCTATATATTAAAAAAAATTTTTTTGGTCATCAGATTCTTAAATTAATGAGGATATTATGTCAATATTTCTCATCCCTGAAACTCGGAAATGTAGGGTTACAGATCTTGGTCCCCAAAGGAAAAACATTCTTGTCAGGGGGCAGAGCAGATCTCATTCAACTATAAACAATGGCTTCTGCCCAAGAGCTCTGGACTCCTTGTGAATCGGAGCCAATAGATGAGAAAAGTTACTATCTTGGCTAAGGCAGCTGATCCTGATCAGCAGGAGGAAATAGGTGCTTTTCCATATTGGGACAGAGAAGAACATAAATGTATCTCAGGTGATCTCCTTGGTTCTT
Organism: Cervus elaphus; assembly: GCF_910594005.1. NCBI lineage: Eukaryota > Metazoa > Chordata > Mammalia > Artiodactyla > Cervidae > Cervus > Cervus elaphus. The sequence goes on along the minus strand of NC_057815.1, from coordinate 73,933,561 downwards.
TTTAGTATTCCCTTATACAATCAAGACAGGATTATCATGTGAAATGATCCTCACTTGAGATGCGTTTCATTACCAGGGACTTAGATACGAAGGTTTTGGTGATACTGGGTGAGCTATCAAGACCTGCAGAGGTGGTAAGTGCAGGTGAAAGGAATGTAGAATGGACAGTAGAGGTCTGAGACCATTACCAGTTGCAGTTTCAAGACAGCTGCAACAATGGAGGATGTAGCTCATCCCACTAACCTTTGTATTCTCTTTGTGAAGACAGGGTCAAAGGGAAAATGGAGAAACTGCTTTAAACTGTGTGGAGAAATGGATCTGTGCAGAGTGAGGGGTGGACTATGGGGGCAACAGAGTTCTGTTGCTCAGGTATGTTAAGAGAGAAGCTCCCATGAGAAGTTGGTACCTGATAGCCTCCGGCTACATTGTTACTGGAGTCTGATGCTTTGTTCACACCAAGCCCCGGGATCCCTCCATCCGGTGACTGAACACAGCAGGGATACTAGACTCTAGCCATTAGGCTCAGTGCAGAACTCCTTTTTAATTTTTTAAAATTTGTTTATTTGGCTACACTGGATCTTGGCAGCAGCATGTGGGGTCTGTGGGAATCTTACAGTTGCAGCATGAGGAATCTTGCCACTTTAGTTGTGGCGTGCAGACTGTTAGTTGTGGCGTGTGGGATCTAATTTCCTGATCGGGGATTGAAACCAGACCCCTGCATTGGGAGCACAGAGACAGAATTTAGCCACTGGACACCAGGGAAGTCCCATCAATGCAGGACTATTTATGGGCATTCCCCTCCCCCCCAATCACTGAGACATTCTCAGAGTTCTAGGGCAGCATGAAGCTCTTTCTTCTGCATTCTCCTTCCTTCCCTCTCTCCCTTCTCAGGTGTCAGAGCTGAACCAGTCCAAAGGCAGTCCTTGCCTACTCCTCTTCCTTCTCCCGTTTATTTTTCACCAGCCTTTTCCCACTAAGTACCTTGTACTTCTAATCCTGCGATGACATTTTCTTCTTAAACTGTCATAAGGTTCTAATTTCATTCGCCCCTCTCCTCCTCCCACCTATAGACCTTTTTGTTGAGATGACATCTATCTACTTAAGAAGCTGGAGTAGCAAAAAACCAAGAAATGGAGTGGCAAGGTAACAATGGTACCGTGCTACCGATAGGTGTGACCTCTGCAGCGCTTTGCTTCACTGGCTGCTCATGATAGCTTTTTGGCTCTTAGTACATCAGAACCAGAGGAGGTATCCACGTTAAGAATTTGCACTTCCCTCCACTCTTGGCAACATAGACATTTGACTCAATCCCAGTCTGTCTTGGGATCCTCACTTTTGCTGATCCTCACTTTGCAGCTGGACAGTTCCATTTTCATATGACATCACAAATTTCTCATGTATCAGCTTTTTTCTTCCACTTTCCTTCAGTCACTATGGTTCACTTTCAGCTGACCCATTTTCATGCATAAGCTCTCACCAAAGTCTATTCTATTTCTCTTCCTTCCGGGCAAGTTTTGGTCATGAGAAACTACTCAAGGATGCCTTTCATCCTTTCCCATAGCAATCCTGTAGCTGAGGTTTTAGCATGAACTTAGATTTGTTTTGCTGAAGTCATGACATTTATCCATAACTTTATTTCTTTTTTAAAAAATTATTTTTTTAATTGGAGGAAAATTGCTTTACATTGTTTATGTTGGTTTCTGCTTTAGAGGGAGAATCAGCCGTAATTATACATATCTCATCTCCTTCCTGAGCCTCCCCCCACCCCCAGCCCATCCTTCTAGGTTATCACAGAGCACCACCCTGAGTGCCCTGTGTTATATAGCAACTTCTCACCAGCTATTTATGTTACACAAGGTAGTATCATAACATTATTTCAATTGTAGATAATGTATAGTATTTAGCATTTGTAGTCTTTCATAATTTTGAGATGAACTGCGATTGATCTCTACAAAGAGTCAATTTTTAGTCTCCTCAATGAAACATAACTATGGGACCTCATTTAAAATATTCCTCTCATATTAACCCAGGAAATCCACTAATGATTTTAAAAGACACTATTTTTTTAAACTTGTCTCATTTCAGGTATTATTTTTGATGTAATATCCCATTATCTTAATAATTGTTAAGTAGAAATTTGACTAAATAATTATCTTATTTGCTACTCTGGGTCTTCTTAATCTGATAGGTTTAATGATCTTGGGAAATAAAGCTTACAGTGCTGTACCCAGATGACCTAACAAAGACTTTTCAAATGTGTCTCCGTCTATAAGCCCAGGGCTCATAGAAAGTATAGGGAGTTAAATCGCTTTCTTTACTAGGAAATTCCAGGTTTGGATATAATGATAACTATAAAAATTAGAACAACACTTATTTTTTTTTTAAAGTGCCTGTCACTATGTCTCAAACTCCACTATTTGCTCCATAAATGGTACTACCCAGATGGCCAAGAAACATGCTGAAATTGGTTGATAGTAACAAATACAAGGGTGGTGAATAAATAACTTATGTAAATATGACTTCAACTCCTAAGTTCCTGTCAATGTTTGTAATGAATCAAGGCAGCCAATTTAGCACCTTGTTTTTCTGAAGTTGATTGAAAAGTTAAAGATTCCATCTCCCAGCTGTCTTGTTTAGAACACTCATGTCAAACAACTAATTCACTGCTGGTTTCTCTTGTATTTTAACCTTTTCCCTACTTAATTGAATCTCATCTTCATGTAGACATGGTGACATTTAGATATTCCTTCAGACTGCATCTCTAAAGTCTGTCTGGTATCTGTACAAATTTCCTTTCTTTGGGAGCCCTAGTCAGTTTGTTTGATATTAGAAACCAAAGTATAATATTAAATAACTTTTTAAAAATGGAACCAATTTTTCATTGCAGGGAAAAGATTTAAACTAATTGTAGATATTTGCATCCCCAGTGTTACAGATGATAAACCCTAGTCATCCTGAGGCATAATCTAATTCAGGATGCCTGAATTAGAATTACTTCATAAGAAAGTGTTTAATGAATGTGTTTGATAATCAGCAAAAATATATCCGAAAACAAAATTAGTTTGGTTGTAATAAATGTTGAAGTGGACACAGCTATGACATATGGATGAGTCGTTGATGAAAATATTAAATTAAAAAAAAATTAAGATATACTGGACTCTAAGCCTTTTGAGAATAAGAGTCTTTCCTTGTCAGTTTAGCCCAATAAAGAGTTTCATAAGTGTTTACCGAATGAATACATGAGAGATTAGTAAAGGAAAGGAAACAACTTATGGTTAAATTATGCAGAATAGATGATTCTTGCCGTAAAGCCTGAGTAAAAAGGAATAAAGAATACTAGAAGGCATGAGACCTTATGTAATACAAGGAATAACAACTTTTAAGAGGACTCTGATTTAAAACCATGGCTTAAATTGTGGCTTCAAAGATATAACCTTGGTATAACAAATTTCCTGCTTCTTCCCTTTCACTGACCCCATGTTACAGTATTTCCTAGTTTCTGAGACTACTCCTCAAGTGTCATTTCTAGAAAAGAAAGTTAGGTAAATTCTAAGAATCCCTTTATGACCCCTGAGAACCCATCTGCTCTCAAACCTGCCTTTGAAGTCACAGATTATGGTGGTCAGCAGCTTGCAAATGCCCAGAATCAACCTTGCAGGCATATCCTTTCTCTAATTCCTCTGTCACTCTGGGCACTCTACACAGTCAGAAGATGGTTTGTGAGCCTGTAAAGGATCCTTGTATAGACAGGCAGCAATAAGCATGGGTGTCTGTATTGTTAGTCAGTCCTCCTATTTCCTGCCTTTTCTGAGTGCAAGCCCTCCTGTCTTTGACCTGAAGCTGCCTTTCCCAGTTGATAAATGATTCAATCCAAAGTAGATGGTGTATTATTATCTTATCATCCCTATGAATAAGGGGCCCTAAGCTAGTCTTGCTGAATTAAACCTATTATGAAGCCTGATCATTTGAATCCCTCAAGTCAGCTTGGGAGTACTTTTGTAGTTAATGAACTGCAACCTCCTGCTAACCACTGCATCTGCTGTGTTTGGATGGTCTGAATGGAATATATCTTTCTCATTTTTCTGATTATATTCCAGTTCCTAAAATCTTGATTTTTTTCCCCCTGGACAATATGCTTGACTTGCTCTTTGACATCTCCTCTAGCCCAGGTCTGGAGAAGGCAATGGCAACCCACTCCAGTACTCTTGCCTGGAAAATCCCATGGACAGAGGAGCCTGGTAGGCTGCAGTCCATGGGGTCACTAAGAGTCAGACATGAGTGAGCGGCTTCACTTTCAATTTTCACTTTCATGCATTGGAGAAGGAAATGGCAACCCACTCCAGTGTTCTTGTCTGGAGAATCCCAGGGATGGGGGAGCCTGGTGGGCTACCGTCTATGGGGTCACACAGAGTTGGACACAACTGAAGTGACTTAGCAGCAGCAGCTAGCCCAAGTCAACTTCTTCCTAGGACAGATTGTTTTGTAGACCAGTGTTGTTGTTATTATTATTTTTAAGTTTAGCCCATAGGATGCATACAGAATCTTTTAGGCTGATTAATACAAGCGCACACATCAATGCTGATGTAGACTCATGAAATCATAGTCTCTATAGGCAGGACCCTAGAGTTTGTAAGTAAACAAGCTTTCACAGTTTGCAAAAGTTTGAGAAATGAAAAATATTCTTTTCCTTTTTTGTTATCATATGAAATGAAGGATATTAACTAAACTATTGTGGTAATCATTTCATAATATATGTAAATAAAATTATTATATTGTATACCTTAAACTTACACAGTTTAAGTATAAATGCCATTTATATCATTTATACCTCAGTATGTCATTTATATCTCAGTAAACTTGGGGGAAAAGTTTGAAGAATTCTGCACTAAAACTTGAGAAATATTACTATAGCTTGTGCATCTGGCATTGAGGGCTGTATCCAAATCAAGATGTGATTATTTTATAAACAGCTTTATTGAGGTATAATTCACTCACCATAAAGTGTACCCTTTTAAAGGGTTTAATTCAGTGGTCTAATTATATTCAAGATGTGATCTTGAGGGGTTTTTTTGTTGTTTGTTTGTTTTTTTTTTTTTTTTTTTTTTGAGTGAGTCATTATCCCGGAGACTTCTGCTAGAGCATGTTGGGTTGGCCAAAAGGCTTGCTTGGTTTTTCCCCTAAGATGGTACAGCAAAACTCAAATGAACTCTTTGGTGAATCCAATGGTATATGCCACTTTAAATCTAATGGATGAGTTTACCATATCTCTGAGCATTTAGACTGCTGATTACTCACCTTTGAGTCCAAGTCTACTGCTGGGAATATTTCCTTGGACTCATAGTCTCTGATCACAGATTTTTTTCTTCTAAACAAGCTTTCTTCTCAAGAACTACCAGGCCTGACAGTCAACTTCACTAAGAATATTTCACATGAAATTGTTTGGTGATCACCTTATTAGAACAATAGATAAATACTGGAATGAATGCACCAGTAGCTTGGTAGAAAGGATGGGGCCATGCTAATAGAATGAGAAACTGAAGTTTAAATTGCTTTTGGTAGAAAATAGAGACCCACTAGGAAATCAACAAAATAATATGAAGGAATACATTGTGGGTGTTTGTGTAAAATTGGACTGGTAAAAGTGAACCAGATGGGTCAGAGAGACGCAAACCTAATATCAAGCAATCTAAAAAGAATGATAATGAGCTGAACCAGGAGCTAAAGGATGAGGGCCTGAGTTTGAGTACTATCAGTCAGAATAGAAGGGAAATATTGCTCAGGTTTGTTGAATAAATGGAGCTGAAAAGGTTAAACTGCATAATACCTTAACTGGGTGGCTGAGAAGCTCATAATGTTGCTGACAGGGGTAGCAGAGTTGATGGAAGAGCTGATCAGGATGAATGAAAGCTCTAAGCCCTGTGCCTCACACCTGCGCCCAAGTTGCCACTGTCATTTCTCAACTACAAAGTGTGATTGATGTTAGGATGCAGAACTAAAAGAGGATGATTACTGGATGTCGGTGTGAGGTACATAATGCTGTGTTGTTTGAGCAAATAATATCATTTCTGGAAAACGACAAGATGAATGGTGCTAGTGTGCATCCATCAAATGAGTCATTTTAGGTGTTATCCAGTGTTTTGTACAGTGCATACTCTCCAGAGACTCAGTTTCACCTTCTGAACCACTTTTCACTCTAATACCTTTCTTTGTCAATCCTCTTTCCAGTAGGACATTATGGAAAAGAAAATAGTTATAATTCAGTATACTCAGTTAAAAATAGCCAAAAAGAACTTTGTGGAAAACTAATGTTACTCTGCAGTGCCAATGGAGGAGACACAGGAGACATGGGTTTGATCCCTAGGTTAGGAAGATCCCCTGGAGGAGGAAACGGCAACCCACTCCAGTATTCTTGCCTAGAGAATCCCAGGGACAGAGGAGCCTGGTGGCCTACAGTCTATGGGGTCACAAAGAGTTGAACACAACTTAGTGACTAAACAACAATACTGCTCACAGTAGTTGATTCGCACATGTGTCTGTACAAAAGCCACATGACTAGTTTTAGCCAATGAGGCATGAGCAGACATAAGTGTAACATCTAGACCAAAGTACTTATGAATGGTTACTTCCTGCTGTCTCTTACCTTTTGCAGTAATTATACAGTCCAGATGTTGGATAAGCCTGGATCCTTAAGCCTCTGCATGGGGAAGATTTCCTTTGAGAATTGCCTGCTCTAAATCAAGAGTTTGTATGAGTGAGAAAACAAATCTTTCTTTTGTGGGGCCACTGCATTTACTTGTTATATCCTGCCTGATATACTAAATCAGGGTGGATTGTGGAGAAAAAAATGAATACATGTCTTAAAACTCCAGAGGTAACTGAATTTAGAAATAGCTGGACTTAGATGATACCTCATCTTAGTTCTACATGTCTCTATGTTGACTCCATTCCTAGACAGTCTCTCTCCTCGAAGTAGCTCCTTTCTTACTCATAGTTTAGCAATCCAGTAAAAAAAAAAAAAAAAAAAAAAATGGGGGGAGGCTTCTAAGATTCCAATATCCTCTCATTTGTAAACAAAGAAACACATCTGGAATTGAATAGCATTGTACTGGCTTGGCTCATGTATTTATATCACTATCCATAAATATGAACCATGTCCAGAGATTTAATGTGTTATAATTGGTCTGTCCAGAGGCCAAAAGGTAGAGTCAGTCCCACTCAAATCACACAGACTAACAGTCAGTGAAGAGTGGTTCCTCAAAATGAAACTGGGTTGCTATCATTAAATAAGGGTGAATTGATGCTAGGAAGCAAAAAAATTAACATTAGTATACATGTTTTTCAGTACAGACATTACCTCCTTATAATTCTAAGCAGTATTGTACAAGTATACCCTGTAGAGTGTCTCCTTAGTTAATATTTCCTGATGGAATAAGGCCCCTAATTTTCTTAATATTCAAACTTCATGAAACTTACAAAACTCAACTGCAACATTTTCAGCTTGTGCTTGCATCTGAAATTTTTTATTTCCATCCCCAGAGTTCAATATAACTCTTCAAATGAATGATATTTAGAAAAAGCCTTTACTTATACTACAAAAACAATTAGTAGAATATCAAAGTCATGATAAATATTTTGAAAAGTGTAACACAAGATGAGTGTGGACAAAGGAGACTGTTTTCAGTGATCTAGTAGAGCTGAGGTTTGAAGAGATGGAAAGGAATTCATTCTCATCTTTGGGAACAAACTTATGAAAATGAACAATTGCTCAGGTAAACAACACTGGACTGAATGAAGATAAAGTCTATTTAAATACTTGAAGCAGGTTTCAGTAATAATTAGCCTTCACTAAATGCTTATCATGAGCCAAAATGCAATATGACTTTTACTCTTTCTAATAATCCTGTGAGATAGTTACATATTCTGAAGACAAGGAGCGGGTAGGGAAATGAAGCAATTTATCCATGATTGCTTAATTAGGACATGGTAGCTAGCATGGGTAACCACTTGTGTGTGCCTTGAAAGATGAATAGACTTTGCACAGGTGCATAGGCACAAAACTTGTATCATGAGCAAAAATATGGAGAATGCACATAGGAAGTCATATGAAAAGCCCATTAATAGACCAGTCTTACTGGAATGAAAAGTTTGCATTAAGAAAGTATTTCAAATGTACACACCATCTAAAGATAATGTACACTTTGGGTATCTTTTGCTGTGTAATAAATCACCCCAAACTTTGTGGCTTTAGAATAAAAACAGCCATTTTTTGCCACTCAAAATTCTGTAGATAGACTGGGCTCAATAGGGTTGTTTCTCTGCTCCATATGGTATCATTTGCAGCTGTGGTAGTCCAGAGGCTAGAATCAGTTGGAATGTAGGATTCCTTACCAGTGTAGCTCAGAGACAGTGGTGGCTGCCAGCTAGGATAGGGCTGGAGTTTCAACTGGAGGGTGTTGGTTCTCTAGCACATGGCCTCTCCATATGGCCTGGGTTTCCTACAGAGTGACTTCTGAAATCTAGTGGAAAATGTGTGAAAATAGAAGCTGCATTTATCATAAGTTTATACAGCATCCTTTTTCCATTGCATTATATCAGCCAGAGCAAATCACAGAGCTAACCCAGATTCAAGTGGGGAGAAAATAGACTCATCTCTGGTTAGTGGGCATATCAAAGAATTTGTGGCATTTTTAATGAGTGAAGCAGGACAGGTATGACATTTAAAAAAAGAGTGCTAGGGAACACACAGCTCAGATAGAATCTGTCCCCTCCTATGCACTTTTGATTTCAGATATTTAAGAAGCACTGTTTACTTCATACAAATATATTTAGGGGTTTTATTTTCCACTATTGCCCACTTGTCTATAAACCTTGAAATTGGGAAATGTTGGGATATATAGACTATGCAGGTAATACAGAAATTGTCAAGAGCTAGAATAGCAGAGGGAAAAAGTTTGAATACTTTTTTTTTAGAAATGTAAATACAAAGAGAATGAAATGGAATTCTGTTTTGATGAGATAGTGAGATTTTATTTTCCATTCATGAAATAGACCAGTGGTCTAAAGAGTAGGAAATTAAAAATGATCTCTAAGGGAGAGAAAAAAAATATTAGACATTAATATTTATTATTTATTCTTCCTTAAAGTACTATTTTGGCTTATGTATTATAAGCATAATATGTACAACTAGTACCTGCACATAATTTATAAATTAATCAAATGTATACTATTGTGAAATGGTTTTCGAAAATTTTTACTGATCACTATGTGTGATAAGATTGTTAGGATCTGTAGATTATTGACCTAAGAAATCAAAATAACCAGTGTAACATCAAATAATTAAACATATTGCCCACTTGTGGTGAAAAATTTCCTGGTACTTGTACATAGTTCATATTGAAGTATAAAACTATACATGGCAAAGAGGACATGATCTGAATGACTAATATACACAAGAGATAGCCTCTCCCTTGCTTCAGAAAAAAGCAAGACATTTTGTCTATTACTGTTTATAGGGAAAAATAGTACTTTGAGAACAAATGGTCCAATTTCATTGTTAGGAAAAAGTAGTGTCTGTTAACTTAAATTCTGTTCTCCTTACCTGGAAGACTGATGTGGCTAAATTGCATCTGGTGATCATCAGACAACACATCATTATATTTGAGCCTGTAACTAAAAGTACAAACAAGAACCCTTGATTTATTAAAATTGATTTATTAGGTACTTGACTATCTAGGACATTATTCTGAATCATAGTTTTATTAGCAGCCATTTTTTTTCCTCTACATCAAACTCCTTAAAACCCTGCATGCTTTTCTCTTTTAGAACTCTCATCCCCACATGTCATCCTCAAATTTCTTTCCATTTCTTTCAGTTGTGCGCGCTGGAGATCGTCACAAAGTTTCTGAGTGTGCTACAAATGTTCCTTATTTCTTTGGGAACACAGTACCCCTTTTCATCTTATACAAGGCCTATTCCTTGTATGACCTCAGAAAAGTCAATTGGTATCTTTGTCCTTAGAGTCTTTATCTGGGAAAAGGAAATTTCTAAGATCCTTCTAGATCTAGCAAGAAAAGATTGATCTCTCTAGGTCTCTGTTTTAATAAGTACCATTAAGAAATCAGGTAGATACTGACTGTTACCTAACTTAACCAAACCATTTTCAAAAGTCACCACGAGTCTAGAGAGACTTCCTAGAGAGCCTTGGCAGTCACTGGGCAATCGGCTGAAGGGGAAGCATCAGTGATCATGGTAGGCTATGTTGGGCCTGGGTGAGGGGAAATGGTATTGCTGATAAAAGTTGTAGAAGCACAGACTTGAGGAAAGGAGATCATATCATTGCTGAGAATTAGAACAGAATTGAGTGGCCTGAAAACATCTATATCATTTGTCCAATTGATTGAGTTTATACTGAATAATCAATAGAACAAGGTTGAAAAATTGAACCAGTAGTGAAGGTAAGGCAGGTAAATCCTAACGGGGTCAGAATCTATAAAAATAAATTCTGGGTGTCTGTGTCGGTATGATCCTCCAAGAAGCAGCTGTCAAGAGGGGATTAAATTGAAGAACATTTATTGGGGGAAAGTCTGTGTAAGAGAAAAGGGGAGGCGAAGGCAAAAGAGGAAAGAAGCTCACCCCACTATGTAAGTCTACACTTGAGAGGGAGAGAGCAAGGAAGGAGGACAAGGAAGGAAGAGTCTCAGTTTGGAGGAAGTTGTAAGAAAATTTTGGCCAGATTTGTGGGGAATCCTTGGGCCAGAGACATGTGCTAAAATCATTCTGGGCCTTGTAGGATGGACCTGCATCAGTATTCCCATGATGCTCAGTGATCGGGAGCAGCTCACAGGAAGTGGGGCCTTGGCATGAGTGTGGGGATAGATCCATAAGGGTAGCTGCGGGGGCTGTCAAATCAATTTGACTCCCCAGGTAGGAGATCTGGGCTGCACACTTTCAAGGCTGTCACAGTATCCAGTGGACCCCAAGAGGCCTCGTATAGTACTTCAAATAGGTTGAATAATATAAAACATGAAAGTGAAAGTGAAGTCACTCAGTTGAGTCCGACTCTTTGCGACCCCATGGACTGTAGCCTACCAGTAGGCTTCTCCGTACATCGGATTTTCCCAGCAAGAGTACTGGAATGGGTTGCCATTTCCTTCTCCAGATATAGAACATACCCCTTTGTAATTAAGACTCTGGATAGCAGATTTGTCCGAGCACTTAAAGAAGATGGAGTAGTGATAAGTTCCATGTTTGAGCTTATTCTGTGAGCTAGCCCCATGCTGGGCAGTGTACATGTATTATCTCAGTGACATTGTGTAAGAATGCAGTGAGGTGGCCATTATTATATTGATGCTTGTTTTACATATGAGAAAGTCAACTTATTGAGATTATGGTTTACTCAAGGTTGCATATGTTATAAATGACATAATTATTTTTTAAGCGTTTAGAAGTGTATTTTTTTAAATTAAAGGATAGTAGATTTACAAAAGTGTGTTAGTTTCAGGTATACAGCAAAGTGATTCAGTCATATAGGTATATAAATTTCAGATTATTTTTATTATAGTTATCACAAGATATTGAATATGGTTTCCTGTGTTATGACAGTAAACACTTGTTTATTTTATGCATAGTAGTCTGTATCTGTTAATCACATACTCCTATTTTATCCCTCCCTGACTCTTTCTTTCCCTTTGGTAAACCTAAGTCTATTTCTGTTTTGGACATAGATTCATTTGCATTATTTTTTAGGTTCCACTTATAAGTGAACTCTCTGGCTTACCTCACTTGTTATCATATTCTCTGGGTCCATCCATGTTTCTGCAGATGGCAATATTTCATTTTTTATGGCTAAGTAATATATCATTATATATATACATATCAGAGAAGGCAATGGCAACCCACTCCAGTACTCTTGCCTGGGAAATCCCATGGACGGAGGAGCCTGATAGGCTACAGTCCATGGGGTCGCTAAGAGTCAGACACGACTGGGCGACTTCACTTTCACTTGTCACCTTCATGCATTGGAGAAGGAAATGGCACCCCACTCCAGTGTTCTTGCCTGGAGAACCCCTGGGATGGGGGAGCCTGGTGGGCTGCCGTCCATGGGGTCACACAGAGTCGGACACGACTGACGCGACTTAGCAGCAGCAGCAGCAGACTCTAAGCTCCTTGAAAGCTGAGACTGTGTCTTATTCACAATAACACTTAAGAAAGACTCACTTATTCCTTACCAAACTATGAGTTTTATAAATGTCCTCGTGTTATAGACATCTGTGTAAATTGAAACACATGTCTGAGTTAATCTGCCCAAGGTCATTTAGTCAGCAGGTGCCAGAGTTGGGATTTGAAATTAGGTGGTCTTGTTCAAATGTATATTCATTCAATGATAGAGTTTCTCTTCTTAGTAACAACTAGCTACTTAGAAGGAGGTGGTAACTCTAATAAATAGTGATCAATTCATTATTTAGTAGTTCTGGTGCAGTAACTGATAGTGAGTTGAAAGAGTTTGTCAGAATTGTTTTTACCCTCCTGTTTGGATGGTTATATAAAGGTTTTCAGTTTGAAAGAACATTTGTTCACTCATTTTCCTTCTGTTCACAAAAAATGTGTAAGAATAAACAGATGAATATATTCACTGACCCAGCTTTGTCCAGACTCAAAGGCTGCTGGGAACCAGTTGATATTCTGTGGGTTCCATGCGGAACAAAAGTAAACTTTACAGCTTCTTCCTTTAGGAAGAGTTGCCTCCATATCCTCAGGCCAAAGGTAAAGTCTGGCAAGAGAGTGGGGGAGGCAGAACCTTTATTTATGAATGTAGCCCATGTTTGTGTGTGCTAAGTCACCTTAGTCATGTCCAACTCTTTGAGACCCTATAGACTGTAACCCACCAGGCTCCTCTGTCCACGAGATTCTTCAGGCAGGAATACTGGAGTGGGCTGCCAAGTCCTCCAGGGGATCTTCCCAATCCAGGGATCAAATGATCAAACCCATGTCTCCTGTAGCTTCTGCATTGCAGGCAGATTCTTTGCTGCTGAGCCACCTGGGAAGCATGAATGAAGCCCATTTAGTGTCAAATTTATAAGAGATTGCGGTTACTTTGAAGATTCAGTGACCAGCACTGAAATTCAATGTACTCTTTGTGTTGACCAGGGGCTGGCTGTGCACCTGTTTCTGTAGATAAAGTCTTATTTATAGTGAAGCTCATTCATTTATGTTTTGTCTGTGATGGATTTTTCCCTATACCAGTGGAGGTGACTGATTTGTATAAAGCCATCTTGTCCTAAAATATTCCTTATGTGGCCCTTTACAGAAAAAAATTTGTTGACCCTTCTTCTTGAGAACTATGGAAGCTTATTCCATGGCTCTGGAGCGAGTTTCAGTGTTGAGATCCTGGCTGTGTCACCTAGTAGCTGTGAGACATTGGACATGGTGCTCAACCTTTCAGCATGACAGGTTCCTCCTTTTGTAAAGTGGGATGACAATATTTACCTCTTAAAGTTTTCCAAATTAAGTGTACTAGTGCATGTTAATCTCTTAATATTTGGAGTGATTCATTGTGAGTACTTAGTAAATGTAAGCTACAATTATTTTTTATTATCATTATTTTTATTTTACCATTATTAAGCTTTAAGCTATTTCTTTACTTAGTCAAATTCATGATCCTTAATGTGGGGGAAAGAATGGAAACAATTATTCATTGAATTAGACTTTGTATCAGTATCTAATATTTGTGTTTACTCAATATCATGCAAGCTATTCACAGCTGCTTGGGCTATCGCCTGTCTCTCTACTAACATGGAGAAACCAAACTTTTCCCAATCAGTATAAATTGTTTTTCAGTATGTTTCTTTATCAACTTCTTATAATAAGTCATTTCCTTGAAATGAATGAATTCATTAATAGATTATTATAAGTGTGACCATGTCAGCTTCTGTGATTTCCTCCTATCTAGTGGGTATGTGTGTGTGTGTGTGTGTGTGTATATATATATATATATATATATATATTTATTAATGGGGTAGGAGATATAAAGGACAAAAAGAGCCGTGAGGAATGTGTGGTCTGACGTACTAGGAAGTGGAATGAAATTTCAGTCCCTGTGGTCCTTTAGGAGGTCAAAGAGCAAGTTGCAGACACAGTGGTTCTGTTGAGCTGTTTGTGGCTTTCAGCAAAGCTGCTAATGGAATAATGATAGTTTCTGACATAAAGCAGAAGGTGTTCTATTTTTAGGCAAGAGTAGCTATGCACCAGAGACAATCCAGACACGTTCTTATCTTAGAGGATACTGAAAAATACCCATACTTTCCTAACACCCTGTTTCCATATATAAGCATGATCTCTGGAAAGGAGCTCTATTGACAGTCCTAATAATACCACCATTGATCAAGCATTTACTGTGTATCTGGGACTGTGCAAAACACATTATCCCCATGAATTCTGCCAACAATCCAGTGAGGAGACACTAGTATTGTTCCCATTTTATAGGCGAAATTGCTACTCAGAGGAGTACTATTTTGTATGTGAACAGCAGAGCTTGTTTCAAGTTCATTTCTGGCTGACTTGAAATTCCAAGCACAACTGGAAAGGAAAAATGGTCTCAAATCAAATTAGAAAAACGATCCCCTAGCCTTTCATTATTTGCAAGGTGCATTACTCTCTAGTTCACAAACTGGAAATGAATAAAAGCAGCCAGTTTAGAATGTGCTGATATTCCATGTCAGTAGAAGAATTGGACCAACAAGAGGCCAGCATCGGAAACTGGACTTATGAATGGTGGATGGAGTTAGGACATGTACTCTGAGGAAAGTTGCATTGCGAAGAGGCTTGTGTGGTAGAAATAGAAGAACATGGCCATTTTTTTTATAACTCGTTAGAATTTACTAGTAAATTTGTACCATTCTGGCTCTCTGGCCAGAAATCATTCACATTTCTCCCACATGCAAAGCATACTTAATTCCATTGCAGTGTCCAGAAGTGTCCCACCCCAACTGCACTATCAGACTTGAGGGGCTTGTCTAATCAGACTCTTCCATTTGCAGAAAGAGCATATGCTTGGGTTAGTTTAAGACTGGCTTCTGTTTCCTTGATTCTTTGTTCTCTTCTGCTCTTGACTCTGACCTCTGGCCTCCTGGCTATGCCCACTGAGATATAATTAACATTCCATATTTACAGTTGGATGGCTTAACCACTCTATTTATAGAATTTTGGGGACTATGGACCATTTTTTTCATTTTGAATTATCTCTTTTAGTCCAAGCTAGTAAATGACACAAACATTTTGTGGATTTTTTAGAAACGTGATTGAGCTCAACTCTGTGGCCCAAAAGTCATGTCCATAGTTCCTTCTGTGACAGATATTTCTGTGCCTTGAGTTGTAGACATGGCTACTGTGGAACCACACTTTTAAGATTCCAAGAGTGTCTGGTCACCACCACCTTAAATCTTTTTGAGGTCTCAGAGAAGTTTCTTAGAATCATATCCTTGTTTTAATTTCTACCTTTAGGTCATTTCTTACTTTCAGAAGATTGTATAACCTGGAGAGACCAGCAATATAAAATAGTTTTATGTTTCAGTCCAGAAAGTCCCAGTTCCTTTATATTTCCTTTAAATTCTCTTTGTGGAAATTTCCTGGCAGTCCAGTCAATAGGACTCTGCGCTTCCATTGAAAGTGGCACAGGTTGGATCCCTTGTTAGGGAACTGAGATCCTGCATGCATGCCATGCAGGGAGGCCAAAACAGAACAAAACAAAAACTCATAAAGAAATAAATACATAAATCCTCTTTGCATAGGGAAGCATTTCTTTCTTAGTTCATCATTTTAGTATTATAATTTTAAATGGTCATCTTAAAAATAAAAACCAATTGACATACTTAACCTACTGCCCTGAAACTTTAACCAAATCCACAAATTCCTTACTTGCATTTTGTGACTTCCAAGATATCACAGAAGACAGATTTTCCAAATCTCCTACCAAAAAATAGAAGTTTCCCTTGTTCGAGTCTCTGAGAGAAGTTTCTTTGGGTGCAACAGCTATATTTCAGCCTCCATTAAACATCTCCTTTTTTTCTAGTCCTGTCTCTGCCTGTTGCCTAGTCTGAGAACCAATGCCACATACTTTAAGTTTTGGTTATGGGAGTTATGGGATACCACTTTCTGTCTTAGTTATTATTGTGCCATTAAAAAACACTAAAACTTAGTAGCTTTAAACAAGAAATTTATTATTTCTCATGATTCTGTGTGATGATTGGGCAGTTCTGCTGGTTCTTCTTAATCTCACTCATGTAACTTTAATATGCTGGTGGATCAGCTAAAAAGGCCAGAATACCTAGGCCTTTTTCTCTTTATCATATTTTTCAACCCATGCTTCTTCATGCCATAATGGTCCCAAGATTTCAAGAGAACAAATGTAGGAGTATCAAGTACTTTTTAAGGCTCAGCTTGAAACTCACATCACATCACTTCTGCTACAAGTAGTGGTCAAAGAAAGTTACAGATCAGTAGAAATTCAGGGGATAAAAAATTGATTCCCATCCTCTCTGGGAGGAGTGGTGATGTCACAGTGGAGAAGGGGACATATATAAAGGGGGAGGAAGTATGGCCATATTTTCCACCTACTACACACAGGTCATTGGTAGCTTCAAACAGAACCCAGATATATCCATTTCCAATACAAACAGTAACATTTAAAGGTGCTTAGTAATGTGTCTACTATGTAAGGAATCTTATTAAATGTTGTTTCTTACCACTTTTTGTTTCCTCTGTATACTTCAAAAAGTACTCATTTTGCAGAGAATATGCTAATTTGCTTTATATGTAAAATAATTAAAAAACCAGTGAGTCAACAATTTTCAATATTATATAGATTTTTCACATTGCAAGTGAATGAAACTTGCTCGGTTGTGCCCAAATCTTTGTGACCCCATGGACTATGATACAGTCCATGGAATTCTCCAGGCCAGAAAACTGGAGTGGGTAGCCATTCCCTTCTCCAGGGGATCTTCCCAACCCTGGGATTGGACCCAGGTCTCCCGCACTGCAGGTGGTTTATTTACCAGCTGAACCACCAGCGTAGCCTCTTCACATTGAAATGTGGCGTGAATGATAGAAATTCAGCAATGAGATTAAAGCAATTACAATGATAGGATACTTTTTAAATTTGTGAGATGACATTTGAAACTCTCTGAAATATTGTAAAAAAACAACAGATTTTATGCATAGATGAATATTCTAGGGACTATAAACCAGTTTTGAGTTGCAGTAGGCACATTTCTAAATTTAATTAATGAGAAATTAATAGAAGGAAGCACTTTAGTTATAGTGCATATAGATAACTCTGACCAACAGATATGTCGTAAGAGCACTTAGACACCTGGAATTTACAGGAATACTGGCTAGTCTTTCCCTAAAAGATTATGTTTCAAAATGACTTTGATGAAGAGAATGAAAGGGCAAGTTTGATTAAATAGACAATTAAAATTATTCTTAGGTACGAAGAAGTTTGTTAATATTTTTTAACATATATACCTCCAGGTTACTTGGTATTGCTTCTCTCTGGCCTTGTTTAGTGGAAAATGACTTTTCCCTCCCCTTGAATGTGGCCATCAGTTCAGTCTGTGCTAATCAATGGGTGATGACTCACATGGTAGCAGTGGAAAAGGATGGACAGGCAGGGACTAGATTGGGAAATAGATACTGTTGTGAAGGTGCTAGAGCTGCGTAGGTAGAAAGAATCCACAGAGCAGAATATGTGCTCTCTAGAGGAGTCAAAACATGTGGTTGGTTTGGCCCTTCGTAGATGTCAGGAAGGCAAACCCAAGGTCTATAGAGGAACAGGTTACCCAAATAAGGTTTCTCAACAGGGATGAGTGTGTAGTAATGCAAGCAGAAGGGAATATGGTGGGAGTCAGGTCAAAGAACATGTAGCACGACCCCATATGTTAAGAGGACCTGGACATAATAATAAAGAAGAATAGAATAGGTCAATATGATGTTTATCAAGACGTTGAAAAATTGGCCTTGGTTTGCACAGACCTGGATGTAAATCTCGGCCACTCAATTCATTAACTCTTCGACCTGGGCAGGTTATTTATCTTCTGCTCCTTGTCACATATGATAAATATGTGAAAAATAATTGGGAGTAAAAATAACTACCTTGACTATTTCTTGTGAGGATTACATGAAGAGTATATGTATAAGGCACATAATGAATGCCTGACACATCAATATTTCTACTCCTACTGCTAATCAACCAACAGCCACAACAGAACAACAGTGAAGCTCAAGCTTGAGGAGAAAGATGGGAAAAGATTCCTCAAAATGTTGTCTAAGGAGAAAACTATACCCAAAAGTAAGAGTTTATTTCCTAGGGCTGGGATTCTGGGTCACAGTGGAAGGAAAATAAAAGTGAGTTACTGATAAATCATTTAAGTTACTGAATTTGGCGCCTATATTCCCTTGCCTAAGACTTCAGCAAGTTTTCAAGGGAGCCTGGAGGTGAGGAGTGGGAGGAAGAAATCAAGAGAAAGAAGCCAAGTGATGGAAGAAAACAAGGAGAGGAGCACTGTTAGGGGACCAGTCAAACCTCACACTCAGGAGAAAGCCTCCTGCTGGTCTGTCTTGTCTGTGAGCTAGAGCTCTCTTCACAGGCCTGCTGGTGCATTTTTATAGCTGGCTCACTTATGTAGTGAAAGAGCAGATCCTTCTAACCCCCTTCCTCATCTCTATTTCTTAAACTGAGGAGAAGATATTCTGGCTGGGAATATCAACAGGAATCTCTCATCTAGATAAACAACCTACCCACCTCTCTTCTCTGTTCTTAACTCCTGCTGTGGGCAGAGATTTCCTTCTAAAAGCACACCCAGGCCCAGGGACCCTGTCTGTCAATCCTAACTGTACAAGTTCTATAGTAAGTGCAAATGGACTAGAGACAGTCGCTTCTAGGAAGAAACAGAGGGTTAGTTGTTGTTATTATTGTTGTTCCTATTGGCACCAAGAACTGTTAAAAGGGAGGGGCCATGCCTTTCTTTGGTAGGTTGCCATTTTGGATTCATCACTATGTAGATTTCTAACACCTCATATCTGAGATTGCTAGAGTGCAATTGCATAGCAGGTTTCTTGCTTCAAGTTTGGCATATGTCTTGGAGCCTATCAATGTTATGTATACTCAGTGATAATTGTATTCTTTTCAGAGTGAATTATCCTTTTCATATCAAGTATAAAGAAATTGTCCCCAAAGGAAAAAAGATCCTATAGCTACTCTTTGATATAAGTCTCTGTCAAGCACTAAGATTGTCCCTATAAGCATCCTGTCCTGATTTTTACAACTGTAGATATGTGTGCTCTGAAGCACTTCCTGGGCGTGTCATAAATGTTTCATTGTACAATTTATTCTCATGCAAGTCTCCCATGTACTATTAATTTCTCCATACTTTGCGTTAGTATTTCCTACTCTGTAATATTATCATGGTTCTTTGTTTTGGGCTTCCCTAGTGGCTCAGACAGTAAATAATCCTCCTGCAGTGCAAGAGAACTGGGTTTGATCCCTGAGTCAGGGAGATCCCCTGGAAAAGGAAATAGCAACCCACCCCATTATTCTTGCCTGGAGAATTCCATGGACAAAGGAGCTTGGCAGGCTACAGTCCATGGTGTCGCAAAGAGTCAGACATGACTGAGCAACTAACACTTTTACTTCTTTCTTTGTTTATTATCCGTCTTTTTTTTTTTTTATTATTAGTTGGAGGCTAATTACTTCACAACATTTCAGTGGGTTTTGTCATACATTGATATGAATCAGCCATAGATTTACGCGTATTCCCCATCCCGATCCCCCCTCCCACCTCCCTCTCCACCCGATTCCTCTGGGTCTTCCCAGTGCACCAGGCCCGAGCACTTGTCTCATGCATCCCACCTGGGCTGGTGATCTGTTTCACCATAGATAGTATACACGCTGTTCTTTTGAAATATCCCACCCTCACATTCTCCCACAGAGTTCAAAAGTCTGTTCTGTATTTCTGTGTCTCTTTTTCTGTTTTGCATATAGGGTTATCGTTACCATCTTTCTAAATTCCATATATATCTGTCTTTTAATTATAATCACCTTCCCACTACTGATAGAATGTAAGCAATATTTCCCCCATGTTTCTTCCTGAGTCTAAACTTCCCCTTAATGTTATTGTTGAGTTTGGGAGTGATGATGATGATGATGAGGGCTTCCCTCATAGCTCAGCTGGTAAAAAATCTGCCTGCAATGCAGGATACCCTGGTTCAATTCCTGGGTTGGGAAGATTCCCTGGAGAAGGGATAGGCTACCCACTCCAGTATTCTGGCCTGGAGAATTCCATGGACTATATAGTCCATGGAATGGCAAAGAATTGAACACGACTGAGCAATTTTCACTTTCACATTCATGATGATAATGATAAATGTGTCAGGCACATTACTGTGAGCTTTACTCACAGATCTCATTTAATCCTTACAGCAAAAATTAAAAGTAGGTATTTCTACATTCACTTATTTTTTTTTAGATTAAGGTCATGTATTTATTTATTTATTTGACTGTGCCTTGTAGTTGAGACACATGGAATCGTCAGTCATTTTGGGGGCATGCAAAATCTTTAGTTGCAACATATGGGATCTAGTTCCCTGACCAGGGATTGAACCCTGGCCCCCTGTATTGAGAGTGCAGATTTCTTAGCCACTAGACCACCAAGGAAGTCACAAGATTGATATTTATTATGGGCTGGATACAAACTCTTTGTTATTACCATAGCCCTTAAGTTACAATAGAAGTCAACAGGGAAATGTTAATTTTTCTTTATTGAAGTATAATTGAATTACAATATTATATTAATTTCATGTATACAACACAGATTCAATATTTTAATAGACTATACTCCATTTCTTGAACACCACAGTTCAAGAAATGGAGTATAGTTGGAAAAGACTCTTGAGAATCCCTTCGACTGCAAGGAGATCCACCCAGTCCATCCTAAAAGAAATCAGTCCTGAATATTCATTGGAAGGACTGATGCTGAAGCTGAAACTTTAATACTTTGGCCACCTGATGCGAAGAACTGACTCATTTGAAAAGACCCTGATGCTGGGAAAGATTGAAGGTGGGAGGAGAAAGGGACGACAGAGGATAAGATGGTTGGATGGCATCACCGACTTGATGGACATAAGTTTGAGTAAACTCTGGGAGTTGGTGATGGAAAGAGAAGCCTGGGGTGCTGCAGTCTATGGGGTCGCAAAGAGTCAGACAGGACTGAGCGACTGAACTGAACTGAACTCCATTTAAACATATTATGAAGTTTTGGCTATATTTCCTGTGCTGTAGATATATCCTTGTAGTTTATTTATTGTGCACATTGCATTTGTATCTATTAATCCACTGTCCATATCCTGCTCCTCACCACTTCCCTCTCTCCACTGGTAGCTACCAGTTTATCCTCAGTATCTAAGAGTCTGTTTCTGTTTTTTTACATTCATTTTCTAAATTTTTTTAGATTCCACATATGAGTGATAAGATACAGTGTCTTCTATCTCAGTCTGACTTATTTCACTAAGTATAATACCCTCCGAGTCCATTCATGTTTTTGCAAATGACAAAATTTCATTTTTAGTAGCTGAGTAATATCTAATTTCATTTAGCTTTTTTATCCATTTGTTTGTTGATGGACACTTAGATTTCTTTCATAGCTTAGCTATTATAAATAATGCTGCTATGAACAGTGGGGTTAATATTTTCAAATTGCTGGGTGTTTTTCAGATATATACCCAGGAATGGAATTGCTGAATCATATGAAAGTTCTCTTTTAGTTTCTTGAGGGACATCCCTGCTGTTTTCCATAGTGGCTGCACTAGCTTATATTCTTAGTAACAATGTACTGGGGTTCCCTTTTCTCTACATTCTCATCATCATTTGTTACTTGTGGTCTTTTCATGACAGCCATCTGACAACTGTGAGGTGATATCTTGTTGTGTTTTGATTCATATTTCCCTGGTGATTAGCAAAGTTGAATTTTTTTTTCATGTGTCTGTTAGCTATCTGTATGTCTCCTTTGGAAAAATGTTTATTCATGTCTTCTGTCCTGCATCCAAAATACATAAACAAGTCATATAACTAAATTCCAAAAAGACAAACAAGCTGATTTTAAGATGGGCAGGACACCTTAACTTTACAAATGAAAAAAAGAAAAAGAAAGAAAGAAACAAAAAACAGCTATGGCTCAGAGTAGGTATGGTGTTGGCCATGTTAGTTTGGGTTTTTCATGGCATCTTATGCAAAAAATCCAAACAAACTTTTAGCTCAGCTCAGTATTTGACTTTGTTCCTGAAGTATCACCAGGGCCAAGAAATACACCTGGTACATAGTAGGTCCTCAGTCAGCGTGTATCAAGAGAATTCATGAGTAAGTTGGAAAATAAGAAATTGTCTTCAGATCCTCATGTTACAAAATGAAGGGGGAAATGAAAGGGGAAAGAGTTATGGGCAATTGTCTTAAAGGCAGAAAGCTATATTATTTAAAAAACCCTTTGTTCAGGTGAGTCAGGACCTTGATACCTGGCTAAGCTGTTTGTTATTTGTTATGTGTGCTCTTCACCGTGACTCTCAAATCTTCCTGGCAGGGAGAGGAAATGTGGAGAGTTAGATGAGTGCAGAGGTAAAACTCAGACCAGAGAACCTACACACAGTAGACTCAAGAATTCACAGCCGAAAGGGAGTTTTAGAATGTGAATTCCCTGGAAATTTTAATTCCCTTCAAGGAATACTCCAAGGAAGCCAGTGTAATTTCAGTCTCAATGAAGTGGAAGACATGAGCTAAAATTAGTATTACACATACCTCACTCAAAGAAGGTATTCTCTCTTCCCATAAACCAAAGACAACAACAAAAAATCAACAACATATGAACTATGTATTCAGCATAATTTAAAGTGAGAATGTAGTTTTTAATTTAAAAATTAAAAATAGTAAAATGTAGAATAATTATCTAAAATATTATGTAAAAGACACTGTAATTCAAAAAGGTGTGTTAATGGAGACAAGGCATTAGAAAATGCACAGAGAAGAACTTATCCTCTTTTCATAGTTATCCTCTTCTTCAGATGAAATATGGCTCTGGTTTTAAAAACCTTGGTCAAAGTAGAGACTGGGATAGAATGAAAACAAGATCAAAATGAGAATAATAAATTGTCAAAACCAAGGGCATGGTGATGTCAGTGCTCTTCAGAGGGACACTTAGGAATGAATCAGCCATTCACCTTCCAGAACACAATTATCAAGATAGTTGAGATGGGTACTCCACTCTAGTCCCTGGTTTCCATTTAGATTTATAATACTCTACATATCTTGATCAATAATATCAATTTTAATGGTTACTTTTCTGCCTTATGAACTTCTCTTCAACCTGTAAAGCTCAAGTCAGAATTGTTATGTAGGTTTCACCTGATCACACAGCTAGAAGGTGGAGGAACCAAATTTCAAATCCAATCCATCTGATTCTTTTACCTTATTTATTAACTTTAAATTACAAATGTAATTATTACCATGATACATAATAATAATGGGGATAGCAAACTTTTTGATTCTCCTTATGTGCTAGGTCTTGTTCTAAGTGCGTTATGTATATTATTTAATCATCACAATAATCTTAATTATGTTAGTTTGCTGTGTAAATTTTATATGCTATGTAATTAGAGCTTTTTATTATTATTGCTATCATGAATAATGAATAAATCCTCATGCATTATTTTCCTGATTCTATTTCCCTTTTTTTCAAAAATTTTAATGTAAATAATGTTATAGAATGTTAAGGCTGAATGAGATATTGTTGTTCAGTTGCTAAGTCACGTCCGACTCTATGTGACCCCAATGATTGCAGCATGCCAGGCTTCCTTATCCTTTGCCATCTCCCAGAGTTTGCTCAAACTCATGTCCATTGAGTCAATATTATGAGTTATTTAATCTTACTGACCTTCTTTTCAGAACTTAATTTGCTAAACCACAGCGGGCTTTGTACTTGAACTGGGTTGTTTGTGATTCTGGACTTTACCTTACTCAAACTGTTTGGAAACTGTAACTTCAAAAGAAATGTTGAGCAGACAATGACCATATATCATCAAAAATCTAAAATGTTTTAAGTTGAAATAAAACAGACATCTTTTTGGTACATATTTGCCTAGGAATAAATTTAAGAGAACTCATACCTCTCAAAGGCTCATCCTTGGTAACAGACACCCAGTTATAAAACTTAATGCTGGAGGAGGTCATTGAGAGGACATGACCACCAGTTGACCCAAGAGCTGGATCCTGTCAGTCAGAGGCTCTTAAATATCCCATCCACCAACCTGGAGTGGTCTGCTTCTTTCTTCAGTCTCTCCACACCCTTCATTTTGGGGGCCATTTTCACCTGGGATACTCCAGAGTTTGCAAGCCAACACTTGAAGATGGCTTTGTAATACCATGAAAAACATCTAAGTCTGGGTGGCAGAAAAACTAGACTCTAAGACCACATGCTGCCACTACCTTGCTCTGTAACTTTGTCTTTAATTAGCAGTTATTCATCCATGCCACACATCTTTATTGCATAGCTGCTAAGTGTCAGGTGCTATGTTACATAAGGAGTATAAATGAAAACCAAAAATTCAGAAAAGTCCTGACCTCAGGGAATCAGCCTAATAAAACTGACTGGGGACATAAAGCACCCGTAGATGGTGTCTCTTGTGCTTGGCAGAGCTTGGTGAACTGCATTTTCTTCTCCTTGATTCCTTGGGATAGTAATTTCACTTTTCTTGTTGTCATTTTCTCCAAGTGAAGGTGGAGGACAGGATGGTGAAAGTGGCATGATGGAGAACATGAGCTCCAAGGTTGCTTCTGGTTCCAAACTGATTCATCAATTTCAGGATAGTAACCAGGTACGTCTCCAACATTCAATGTGTTTGTGATGGATGTTTAACAATTAGGGAGGAAGAAGTTGCTCTTTCTATTTAATTTTCACTTCACTGTGATAATTTAATATCATGAATGATAAATCCAATCTATATGCAATCCAGTTTCCTAGTTTAATCTGTGAGAAATCTGGAGACTGAGTCCACTTCCTCCTGCTTCTCACAAGTGTACTCACACTATGCCCTTTATCAGTGGTAGGAGCTGAGTTTCAGTCTCTTGATAAACTATCTTGTTTAAAAAGCATTTCATTTCTTGGTAATGAGTTTTTGTACATCAACTGAGAAGTTTTCCATACCAGCTGCAACAGGAATGCAAATCTCCTTTCCTTGAATATAATCAGAATTGAAGTGTCCTCATCTGGAGCAAGACCATTCTGTTATCTACCATTTTAGATAATTAGGTGGTAAGTGGTTGATTTTTTTTTTTATTCTCTACATTGCTTGACCCATTTTGAAGGGCTGCTTATCTATCATTATTCAGAGAAAATATTCTGTCTGCAAAGTTTGGGGGCAGATTTAAATTCTAGTGAAATAATTTTCTCCTTATAATCTAAGCATTCAACTTCTATAATGGAGAAAACCTTCTGAAATTTTGGTCAGTGAGTCTTGCTTTCATTAATTCCTGGATCTGAAATGATTTTCAAATAACCTATTAGAAACATTGATGCAATGATGCCATAAATGTTGATGCAATTATGCCGTAAATTTATGATGTCATAATAATACATAAATTATATGTATTATGTATTGTATACATATGTATTATGTAACATAATACAACAATACAACTGTATTATGTATCTGGAATAGTAATAATAATAAAAGTATCTCGTACTGGAACATCTGAAGTTTTACAACAATCCTACAATCTATGGAATAGTCAAGCATTATTATTGCCATCCTCTGATTAAACAAAATAGTTATAAAAAGTGAGTATAGATGAGCTCATTTTTAAAGTTTACGGAAGTCTAATTGTAGCCTAGATGAAAGTCCACTTTAAAAGTCCACTCCTACTATGGTTTATAATTATTATTCAATAGTTGTCTGTTCAGATTGTAAGCTTCTCAAGATTAAAATCCCTCTATATGTCTTTGTATCCACGACATCTAATATGCTAATTGACACATTGTTGTTGCTCAAATATATATTTAGTGAATATCTCATCATATTATATGGATAACCGTGACTTCATTGAATCAAGTTGGATTCAACTTCAATGACTTGAGGCTCGTTGTCATTCAGTCACTAATCCGTGTCCAACCCTTCGTGACCCCTTGTCCTTCACTGTCTCCTGGAGTATGCCCAAACTCATGTCCACTGAGTTAGTGATGCCATCCAACCATCTCTTCCTTTGTTGCCCCCTTCTCCTCTTGCCAATTTGAGGCTTGTTATGCATCTAAGTTTTTGGAAAATGTATAAATGTAAAAGATTGAGGAAACATTATTATCATATCCAGAACCTTGTTCCAACAGCTCATTTGTTGATTCAAAGATGCATACCCTTTTCATTCATTTATTTCCCCTTCATTCAGTTATTTATCAATTCATCTATATTGCATTCCTTGGTTGCCTATTATTTACCATATACCTTATTAGATCTCAGATAAGATCATTTCTTTGTTAATATCCTAGGTTATTATTTTAGCTCCTACTTGAGCTTTAAGTGATAAGTAAATATCAGAACTTCTCATGTCTTCTTATTTCTTGCTATAAAATAGAAATTATGATTCATGTACTTGTTCTTTGGGGTGAGAGATGACTAAGGAGCAATTATTTTGAGATAAATGTTTTGATGACAGATAAGGGGAAAGCAGATAAAAGATAACCTCATTTCCAAATGAAGGACATCATTTGTGGAGCTGAGGGATTCAGATTCTCCCTGGGCCTTTGTCAAGGTCCTCAAACTCTTCCTCATTCCTCTCCTATCTTTTCCTTAAGGAACATCATTTACATTTTTTCTTCCCAGAAGGCAGTAACTCTTCTCTCATGGCTCCCCTCTACCCCACCCTGCCCCCCACCTTCCTAACACTTACTGGTCTCCCCTACTTCATCCTTCCCCTGCCCTACAAAATACACTAATACCCTCAGTATAGCCGTGAGTCCTGCCCATATCCGTTCACAGTGATTCAGTGTCTGTCACTGTCTACACCAATGAGTCTGGCATTCAATACTGTCTACTTTCAGGCCACACTTATTTTAGGAAAATGATTTCCCATAAATTTCTTGGTATATCTATCTCAAGTCAACTGACCAGTTAGTTACCAGTCCAGATTCCACTTTTCTAAGGAACTGCCTCTGTGCCCTTGTTTATGCTTTTCTTCTCAGCCTCTAGTAGCCTTTCCCTCAACCTCCCCAAATTCATACTATACCTATTACTGAAGAGTCAGTTATTATTTCAACTACTTCATTAGATTATTGTTGATATCTCAAACTGGAAGTATTTTTCTCTCCTTGAACTCTGAATTCCAAAGCACTTTATCTGCAACTGTATTATGCCATAATAAATAATATAGAATGTAAAAAATTTATAATCAATTGTACTTTTAAAAAATTTTTATTAGCTTTATTTTCATTTCTAAACTACGTTTTTCTTTACAGTGAGGTAAGAGTCTGATTCCTTATTATATTTGCAGTATACACTGCAGGGAGTGGGCAATATTTATTGAATGGATGAATGAGGTATTTGTAGAGGAATGTTGCTACAGTCAGTGTATAATATAGTGCTACTTTTTATGAAATGATCAAATTACTGAAATCCTCAACTATCCAAATACAGCAAAAAATCTGGAACTAAACGAGAAATTCCCCTGAGCAGTAGGGAAAATAACTATGGCAAAGTTTACTTACATGGTGCAGGCTAGCTGGAGCTTATTCGGTGTTAGGCATTAACTTGGGTTACTGTATTAATGAGCTTAGTTATTTAGTTGCCATAGAAACTAACAGCAATAAGGAAGGATAAACATATCATGAGGGAGAAGGAAGCATGAAAGCAAATAGTGTGATATATCTTATGAGTTGTTGTGGGATAAGCGCTCTGAGAAATAATTCAATTATTTTATCAAATATAATTTTTTAGGGGATTTGTATTTTGCAAACATTTCCACCAAGAATTATTCCCAAAGTAAAGTTCATTATCGGCAGGAGTCAGCTTCAGTAATCTGGACATGATGATTGTAAGAATTCCTTACAGCTGTAAAACATTTTGACATTGTTAAATGATATTATAAGATCCATGGATGATAAATATTATTATTTCCAATTTAAAGAGTGAGAGGATAGGCCCCCAAGCCATAACTAGGTCAAAAAGTCATAAACTAGTAAACAACACAGCCAAGACTCAATTTCATGTATTCTGCACCCCAGATTATTTCTATTTCATTTTATTATAATGACAAATATTCAATACTTTACCCTATATTGCTTTTGAAATAAAATGATATAATTCTCTTTGGGGTCCATGTACCTACAAAGTGAGAACTTGACTGGAATGCACTGAGTATGATCATTTCAAAGGCCACATATATTTTAGGGTTACAAGGAAATCAACTGCCATAAATCAGAGCTGTATTTTGAAAGCTCTTGTCTTCAGTCCCTGAGTTATTATTAATTTCAGATGTCCATTCGGTACTCTGGACATTATCCAGTGCATGCATCTCTTTCCCTGAGGGTTCTTTATAGGAAGCTGCTCTGCTCATTAACAGCTAGCTAGAAGTGCTGGGGAATTAGCACCCTCAACCAATTACTGATGCAAGTGAATGTATAAATATGCCAGCTCTTTCGACCTTCAAGTGATATGCAAGAGTTTCCCTGGGACTCCCTGCAGGATTAAGCTTCAGTCGTCAGAGTGCTGACTGGCTTAACTCAACTCATAATGATGGTCTTCCCACCTTGGACACTGTTTTGTTTCCTACAGGTCATCCCTGTACCTTCCACATAGACCTTCTGCACTCAAATCCTTTCCTCAATCTCCTTTTGGAGGAACTCATGAAAACAAACATACCTGGAGGAATTACTATGCTTTAACTACATCTCTTCATCTGTTCACTCACAGAAAAAAATTTGAAATATAACAATAACTGATACTTTGACACGTATTAGAGGACGGCTGTGTTTCCAAATGTTTTAATGTTTTTCCTTAGTTACCACATAGGACTTAAAAGTGAAAGTGAAAGTTGCTCAGTCATGTCCGACTCTTTGCAACCCCATGGACTATACAGTCCATGTTCATGGAATTCTCCAGGCAAGAATACTGGAGTGTATAGCTGTTCCCTTCTCCAGGGGATCTTCCCAACCCAGGGATCAAACCCAGGTCTCCTGCATTGCAGGCAGATTCTTTACCAACTAAGCCACCAGGGAAGCCCACATTGGGCCAATTATTATTGTTCTCATTTTGCAAAATAGGACACTGATGCTTGGAAATGATAAGGAAATTAGTAAAGGTCTCTGTGCTTGGCAGTGACGGAGCCAGTAGTTGACCCTAGATTTTCTAACACTAGAAAGAAAAGAAAGAAAGTGAAGTTGCTC
This sequence comes from Cervus elaphus, assembly GCF_910594005.1. Classification (NCBI taxonomy): domain Eukaryota; kingdom Metazoa; phylum Chordata; class Mammalia; order Artiodactyla; family Cervidae; genus Cervus; species Cervus elaphus. The sequence goes on along the minus strand of NC_057815.1, from coordinate 73,904,096 downwards.
GGCCGTGTCCAACTCTTTGTGACCCCGTGGACTGTAGCCAACCAGGCTCCTCCATCCATGGAATTTTAAAGTCCATGGAATTTTCCAGGCAAGAGTACTGGAGTGGGTTGCCATTTCCTTCTCCAGGGGATCTTTCCAACCCAAGGATCGAACCCAGGTCTCCCGCACTGCAGGCAGACGCTTTACCAGGGAAGCTAATGCTACAGTCTAGTTATTAATCTTCTAGAAATTGAATTGATTCATGCACATGTGGATAGATGACTTGCAGGAGGAGTCTGGATAGAAGGAAGCAGCTCTTTGCCAGAAGGCAGTGCACAGAGAGATGGGTTTCTTCTTTGGGGGACCCACCCGCAACCACCTAAACTCTACTGCCTTGAATCCTTATCTTTTAGAGGTCTGAAAGGCAGCAATTCCTTTTCGTGTCAGTTTGAATGTGTAAACATCTAACTGAATTGGCGAAGCCTAGAAAAGCAAGATTTCTCCCTGTTCCCTTCACTATAAGGGACTTGGTGATTAGAATAAATAATTGCTCTGAAAATAGCTCCATCCCATTTGTTCAAACAATTAAGCCCATCAATGAAGTTAATTTATGAGAGTAATGACACACATGTTGGCAAATTGTTCTATGCCTCTTGGCAGCCTTCATATTTTCTATCTCCTTTTTTTACCCTCCTTTCTGCCTCTATTTGCTATTTATGCTGTCATTGCTCACTGTCTTTGGGGAACTGATGTTTCCTACAGCAAATTTGTTTTTTTTTTTCCATCTCTAAATTCATGCACAGATCTATTTTGTCTCCTTGCTTATAAGGACATATTTGCCCTCTCCTCTTCTACATTTTGATGATGACCATTTGATTCCTTATATTCTGGATTCCATTTGATACAGTCATTTTTTACTAAATATCCCTCATCCTTTTTGCATTCTGGTATTGATATGGCATAATCCAATAGAGTTCAATGAGTAAAATAGAAACAAATAACTCCTGCACATAAAAAGGACAGAAAATAATTGTTACATTAAAAGGCAACTGTTCTTTAAACTGTTCGACTATATGGAAGAAGAATTCCTTCTAGGAAGGCACTTGTCTTTTTTCTTTGGAAAAACAAAAAAAAACTCTCTCTGGGTTTATCTGGTTATGAAAAGCAAAGTCTTCCATCTTTTGTCCTGTTCCCCATTGCTATGCTAAGAGACTTAGATAAGTGGAAGCAGGAATTTTAAGTATGACTCTGATTGCCAGTCAGGGGTGGATAGGAACTTCGGGCAGGGGATACTGTGACTTGAAGGAGATTGAGGAGAAAAATTACAGTAGGAAAAAAAAAAAAAAAAGCCGAATCCAGTCAGCAGTGAGGTGGGGCTGAAGGTACAGGGAAACCAGTAAGATGATCCTGGTTAGAAATTTTCCAGGGAGCTTTAAGAGAATAAAGTCTCATGTTCAATATTCAGTTTTGCCTCCTCTGCATTCTACCAAAATGCCTTCTGTAATCACTAAACACTAGTCAAAAACATACTGCATACTGCCTTGTGTTAGCAGTGTTTGGAGGACTAAAGCGAAAGGGTCAATGACCCATGTGGGGAGCAAGGGATGAGAGAGAGAATTCTAACTACAGGATGCATGCCAATGCGTGAGTGAGCGAGTGATGAGTGATAGTCGCTCAGTCGTGTCCAGCTCTTTGTGATGTCATGGACTATAACCCGCCAGGCTCCTCTGTTCATGGAATTCTTCAGGCAAGAGTACTGGAGTAGATTGTCATTTCCTTCTTCAATGCCAATATGTGAGGTGCTAGAAATTCAATGAGAACAGAAATTTGTGGCACACGGTAGGCAGAACTTATTTGAACTTCCTGCCACAGATGCACACCCTGCACAGAGAATCAATTCTTCACTTCTAAGCAAAAACTAAGTTTTAAAAACATGAACCTCATTGTGTCATTTCCTATGAAGGACGCTTTTGAAGCTTTCTGGGGGAAAAAAAAAAACAAAAAAACAACTTCTTAAAATAATTTGCATGTCACTTTAAGATCCTATTTGTCTCTTTAGCCTCATATTGCAGCAAGCTTTTTCTCCATATTATAGTAATAAATACGAAGCATTGGTTCATTCCTTCCAACTTGCCATGATCCCTTTCATCACAGGACCATTGCACATGTTGTTCCACCTTCCTGAAGCGTGTTTCTCCTTTGAAAACTTGATCCTTACTTGTCTTTTAGTAGCAACTTAAGTAAGTGTTGCAACTAAAGGATCCCTTCTTCAGGAATCTGTCCTTGGTCTCTCTGACCACACCTCTCTCAAAGCCCTGTGCGCCTCTTCTTCACTATACCTGCCACAGTAGGAACCTCACAATGGTTTGTGGGATTGATTGATTAATTAATGCCTATCTCCCCCACTAGTTGCAAAGTCCCACTCAACAGGCACATCTGACTTTGATGAAAGTTTTATCCCCAGGGCCTTATCTAGTACATATCACCTCATAGGCCCTCAGTAAACATTTTCTGGAAGAAGTAGGAGAAGGGAAGGAAGGAAGAAAGAAAGGGGGTAAACATTGATCAGGGGGCTTAAAAGTCTTCTCTGCCTGGTGATACTTAAACAGTGTTTGGAAGATTTTGATTCCCTTCTGGTTCTTAGAACTGCCTGAAGGTCCTGTTTCAGAGAATATGAAAACATATACCAAAATTGACAATTAAGGAAAGTTCTTATCTATTCAGTTAAGCTTTATCCTGGGATAATGACGACGACGATGATGATGGTGATGGTGGTGAGGTGGTGGTGAAGGTGTATAAAATTCATTTTGATTACCCTTCTCAAACTCTTTGATGTGTATGTATATGTGTACATGCATCCACGTGCGTATATGAAAAGGGTACTTCCTCTCCAAATACAGTCACTTAGCAACAGGCTAAAGACCATGTGAATAAAAGAAATTCTCTCTTGGTTTGTTTGACTGACAATCACTTCTGCTCAGGAAAGAGAACAATTTGGCACGAGCAAGGAACACATGTGAACAGTGATCTAATGACTTCATCTTCTTTCCCAAGTTTTATTTTTTTGAAACAAACTCTTCTTCTTGGGCTCTAGCTGACTGTTAGGGTATTTTATCCCGAGGCACTAACTATGGAGTTGGAGTCCTGAATTAAGACTGGCTAGAACACAGATAGCCCTAGAGATTATCATACTAAATGAAGTTAGCCAGACAGAGAAAGCCAAAAAGCATATCACTTAAATGTGGAATCTTAATAAAATGATACAAACTAACTTATATACAAAACAAATAGACTCAAAGACATGGAAAACAACCTTATGGCTATCAAAGGGGAAATTGAGGGGAGGGATAAATTAATGAGTTGGGACTAACAGATACACACTACTAGATACAAAATAGATAACCAACAATGGCTTACTGTATAGCATAAGGAACTATATTCAATATTTTGTAATAGACTATAATGGAAAAGAATCTGAAAAGAATATATGTACAAGTATAACTGAATCACTATGCTATACACCTGAAACTAACACGACATTGTAAATCGACTATACTTCAATTTAAAAAATAAAATTTCTTTCATGCTGTAGTGTGAAAAAAAAAAAGAAAAAAAAACTGGCTAGAAATCCTAATCTGACTTCATTACTAAGTAGTTGTGTGGCCTTGGGCAAGTATTAAACCTGGTTGAGCCTCAGTTGTCCCACATTGAAAATGAATATACTAAGCCCCCGTCAGGGGTCTGTGGTGTGCTCTAAATGGAATAATGTACAGAAAGCCAGCTACAAAGTAGATGGTTCAATGTTCCTTTCTTGTCTCCTGTCTGAATCCTGTTCTCTGACCTTGTTTCTGTTTTTCCCAGCTTCTGGCAGAAGTGAGTTGGCTCATCAATTATTATTTTACAGAGCAGGTTCGTTGCCTTTTTGTACCATGAAAAATAGGAAAAGAAAAATAACATTAGTAATCTTTAATTGACCCCCCTGAGAGGGATCGGATGCCAGAACTGAATTTTAGGAGCACATTCAAATCCAAGAAACTAAAGCTAGATATTAAATTATTATGAATGCAGAGAAAGGAGAACTCTCTGTGACCCAGGACATCTTTTGGTTCATGGTCAAATGCATCATCTCTGAGAGTAACTTCATTATTTAGGTTCCTGTTTTACTCATTTTAAATAGGGAACAAACAGTGCCCCTGGCTTCTCCCCCAGCAGTACTTTCTCCCCCTCTTTTCTGGAAGCTGCCAGAGGGGGGCTTACCAATGCCAGTCAGAATTCTCAAAGAGATTGTGCTTCTCTTCTTTTCCAATTTTTGTTCTCCTTCTAGGATACCTACCACAAGAGCTCTCTTCTTTTCTATTTGCAGTGACCTGTCCAACCTGTAAGAAAAAGACAAATGTCTCTTTGCCCTGATTTCATCCCTGCTTCTCTTTCTCTCAGAAGCACTCTAATCCCCCAAATTGAATTTGGAATGAGACACCATTCACTGACCATGGGGACAGTAAATATATGCATAAATGGAATCAAACCTCTTTTCTCAAGCAATTTGTCTTCACTCTAGCCTGAAATTGTCTTTTAAAGCTGGAGAACAGCCTTAATTTAGACTCCAACTCAATAGCTAGTGCTTGGGGGATTAAATATCTTAATGATTCACCAGAGGAGAAGTATGTTTGTAAAAATGCGGCTAGGAAGGGAGATGAGGTTATTAGATCATTGTTGAGTAGTGGTAAGGAGAGGAGCGACTGAGATCTGAGCTGGAGTACATGGGCAAATTCTAGGTGGGTCAAAATGGAATCTCTGCAAAATACTTTCATATTAAATTCTCTGCACCGAGAACCTCTAAGTTTATGACTATTATTACCCCTGTTCATTTTACAGATGAGCTCTGAATGGAGTTCAAGGTGATTAAGTAATGTGTCCCGGGTCTTACAGTTAATTAAGTGATAGAGACACAATTTTTAGAAGAACCATCTGACTTAGACAATGCTAAAGTTCAAGCTTCTAGCCAACACTTCACTCCACTGTGTCCCTTAAATTATTGGAGACATACATAAAATGATAGCTAAAAATGCCAGAGATGTGGGATGAGTGTGAAAAAGCAGAACAATCCATAGACACTGAGGGCATCTCTGAGGAGGTTCTATTCAGCATGGCAACCTAAGGCACCAGGCACTGGAAACTTGTCTCAAGATCACTAGGATCACTGAAACCTTACTCCTGTTTTGATTTGCCAAGCCAATGAAGGTTGTTGAGGTTGAATGTCAGATAAGACCTCCTGATCCCGCTCATACTTTTATTCCAGTGTCAAAAGTGCCCCATTCACTTTTTCCCAGTGAAATCCGGAAGATGCCAGGATTTTTCTTACAGAGTTCTTTTGTCATCAGGGAATGTTTTAACATGACATATTTGGCATTACATGAAAAGTCTTCAAGTGTCTCTGCCTCTAATTTTAAAATGTTATTTATTCATTCATGCATCCATTCATTCATCCAACATCTCTTTATTGAATACCTTCTATATCCAGGCACTATATATTGTGCTCATCACTTGGTCTTCTCATTCTGGACACCATCTACTTTATAGTAAATATCAGAATAACTCTAATTCTAGCATCCCTCTGAAGTTCGCCACAACACCTGTCTCCACATTTGTGGAAAAGTAGATACGGTAACTCAAAGGCAAACCAGTTATTTAAGCTTCTTAGTGCCCATATCTATACAAGAGGGGTAGGTAGAAATGAGCAGCTTACACTAGATGGGTTATCAGATGTTTTCTAGTTCTCAGGTCCTTTAATCTAGCAGCTTTGTTCTTAGTTATACTCAGCAAAGAATCGTCTGAGTTCGCTCAGGTTTGAAGATATTGGGGGTTTCATTTACAACATGAAGAGTTTGGATGCATTTTCTCGCATCTCTAAAGTTCTGTGATTTTAACAAACCTCAGCTCCACTTAGCTCCAGGGCACCTCCTTGGGGGAGAGAAGAGAGGAGGCATCTCTGAAATATTTACTGATTCTGAGGAGGTTCTGCTTGTCTCATTGGAGCTGGAGGAGAAGACTGCTTTCATAGTCTGAGCCAAGCATCTGTCATGACCCTCTTTTCCCTCATGGGAGGCAGTGTTGAGTGAAAGGATCTGGAAGCAGGAGTTCCAGCCTCAGATGGCCTGGAGTTGGTCATGATTTCTTACTTGCTGGAGTGCCCTGAGACAAGTTATTTCACCTCAGTTTCTTCATCATAAAACTGAGCTGATAGTAATTTACAGGATGTAATGATAACTAGAAGCAACAATATCATAGATCACTTAGAACAGAGCCTGGATCCTAGGCAGCAGTCAATAGCTAATAGTTATTATTTTGTTGAGTAAAAGCAGTTGGTCAAGTATTGTATCCAAGTTTGGGAGCCTGTGAACCTTAGGAAGTACAGTGAGGGCCTGGCTGGGGAAGCCAGGTCAGGTTAGAGGGATGTTGGAGGGCAAGAGGCTGGGTCTGGAAAGGCCTTTGACTGTGGCTTCTAGTTCAAGCCAGTGAGCCTATTTCCAGAATAGATATATATGTCTTATAAAAAAAATCTTGACTTTTAAGGGAGGGCACATATCATAGATGAGCTTTTAAAAATATTTTATTTATTTGGCCGATGTGGATCTTAGTTGCAGCACACATTTATGGAAAAGTAGATAGGGTAATTCAAAGACAGTTGTGGCATAAGAACTCTTAGTTGCAGCATATGGGATCCAGTTCCCCAACTAGGGATCGAACCCAGGCTCCCTGCATCGGGAGCACAGTCTCAGCCACTGGACCACCAGGGAAAACTGATATATGTGCCTTTTGGTCTTTCTTTTTTTTTTTTTTTAAATTATAGCAGCTTTATTTTAAATTTCAAAATTGTATTTTTCATGTAATCGAAACAAAAATTATGTAGATGAATACAAAGATGAACATACATGCTTTAAACACTGACAAAATCTAGTTACAATATATTTTTAAACAAAGTTTAAAGAGCCTGGGCACCCTGGAGGCTGGGAATACATGGAGAGAAAAGCTAAACAAGGACGAGCGTCAACTTTGACTTTCCCTTTGACTTCAAGTCATTTTTCTCTCCTGACTGGGGAAAACCCAAATAAGCCTGTGACTTATTGATCAAGAATGGAAGAAAAAAATCATGCTGGCAGGAGCCATGCTGTGCTGCATCCAAAAGAATCTGGGCCTTGTGGTGGGCGACTGGAAGGGGAATGCTGGCTACCTGCCTTGGAAGCTGCAGAGCAGTCCCGGGGCTGGAACTGAGAAGGCAGAGAGCCTGCATGCATCGGGCCCCAGTCCTAAAGGCAGTCATGACATGCGGTCTCCTTCTCTTCTTTGGGGGTGTTAGGCTGGGATGGGGAAGGGAATTGTGGTTCCTCCAGAGCAAGAACTAGGGAGGCTTCCAGAGAGAGCTCAGAGGCTCACCTGCCAAAAGGTGCACTGGAATTTACAAGCATCATCTCTGCCTGTTGCTGTTGATAGTGAAAAACAGAAAAGGTAGCTTTGCCAACTAATCTCAAGCCTTTCTGTGAATCAATACCTGGGTTCAGCCTGTCATTAAAAGAAGCACTGCCATTGTGGACTGGGGACAGCTATTTGATAGGATGGCTGTGCCTGATGACAAGGACAGAGATAGGGAAAAAGCTATGACTGAACACATCAGGCAGCATGCTCATCATATTTCTCTTTTCCTGTTTCATCCTCCTATATGTTATCACTTTGATTCTCAAAGCAACCATGGATTTACAGAGCTTAGCATAGTAAGAGGACACACATACACATATGGGCACACACCACACTCACACACACAATTTGACGTAACCAAACCTCATAAGAAACACACTCTTCACAATTCAATAGATGTTAGAAGGAACTTTAGGTGCCCCCCATAATTTCTCATGGGAATCAGAGGAGCCTGGGTACAGTGGAGGCTGGGAATATGTGGAGAGAAAAGCTAGACAAAGGCAGGCATTGACTTTGGCCTTCTTTCCTTTTGACTTCAAGTCATGCTTCTCTCTCATCAAAGCAAGAAGTTTTCTACAGTAAGCTAGGTGGACGGTCATTCTTCTCTTTCGTAAACATTTCTATTAACAGTAATCTCAATACTCCTTATGACAACCCATTCTATTGCTGGTAGCTCAAGGAGCATTCAACAACACCTCTGGGCTCTTGCTTTTCAGTAAGCCACAAGTGTAACACTGATGTGAAAGGTCCACCCTTTATCATTGATATACAGTTCTTGCTCAGTTTGGATCTTGAGTGCTCAAATCCAGCAGGAAACCTTCCTTCAACTTTCCTACTCTTCTTTAGTGCTGCCAAATCACCACCATTGACCCTGAACAGACCGAGGGGCTGGTCCAAGAGAAATAGCTGCATCTTAATATTGCTGCTGCCTTCCTTATTACTGCTCTTCTCCTGAGGACTACAGGAGAATTCTGTGCCAATTAGAGGTGATTTCTTTTCCCTATCATCATTCTTGACCCCACAAGCAATACCTTTGTTTTTTCTCCTTTAGAACTGTCTGTAGAAACTTATACTATGTTCCCAAGGAGAGGTCTAGAGGTTTTCTGGTGAAGGTAATGTCTTAGGCTGGATGATGAGTTTCTTTGACTTATACCAAAATTATGTATCAAGAAAAGACACATTGTCCTTAATCTCCCCACCTTGAGTAGCCTATCTCTGCCTTCTCAATGCTTCCTGACTTGCTCATAAAGTAGTTGAGCAAATATTCATCTCCTCTTCTTTAGCCAAAGGTCTTTTAATGAAAATTATTCAAGATATTCATCTATTGCTGTCCCTTTCAAATGGTCTTACTCTGTACTTATGGTTTGAAGAAGTAAAAATCCTAACTGTAAGTGTTAGCCTATCAGAACAATTTGTCCAGATTCCCCAATTCTGATCTTGATATCTTCCTGACTCTTCAACTCTCTAATTCTCTTGCTTAGATCATTTGGTGTTTTTCTCCAACACTGTCCTCAGATAAGAGTCTGAGATTCATCTAACTTTATATTGGGGCAGAATGGAAGGCAAGCTCTCTTTCCTTGGCTCTGTCTTTGAGAATCCTGGTACCCTCTTGCCCTTTGCCTAGGAAAGAAGAAATCTAATCTGCAACCCAGAGTTCCCTTCCTTATTTCTCTACTATGGATAAAAACACAGATTAGACCCAATGCACACTTTCTCCATTAATATAAAGACAAACCCGTCACCTGGTAACATCTGTCAGTCTTAGGTCTGTTTCATGGAACAGCGGACATACCATTCCTTAAGTATTAATTCGGCAAAGGACAAGAGTCAAGGAAAACTCATCCAAACCTAAGGTGACTCATGTTTGCCATAATGAGGTGTTCAATGGCATTTCATTATACACTGTAGTCCTCCAGTGGAATTTGAAGACAATGTGAAAGAGTATTAGCCGGTTTGGCATTGGATGAAGGTATACTTCCACTGCCCTATTTGTCAATGGATACATCTTGGGCAGACGCACTTACCACTGACTGGGTCTGGGCAATGGGCTGTAAGTATAAATGATGCATATCTCTTCTGGACCAAAGCATCCAAAAGCTTGTGAATATATTGTCTGGGTTCTGCGTGAGTCCCTGCTGGAGCACAACTTTTCCAGTCACTCAACTTGAAAAGGAGTTTATAGGCACACAAAGAGAAATCTTCGTTGCATTATGCCTCTGAAATTTCAAGCCTAACTTTTTCTCTCAACACAGCCTAACTCACCATGACTGGCATAATGTCTTTGTCCCAGTGCTTAATAAAAATGGCCACTTGACTTATGTTATTGTAGTTGAGTTCCTTGGGACTCCGTGAGGCCCTGAATGTTGAACCCTGAAAAATCCTCTTTGAAAAAGAAAAGAACAAGAGGAGACTATATGGGTAGCTGTGTTTGGGGACTTAGGTAGAACTTTTAGTAATCAGGGTCCTGACTGCAGATGTCTTCTTCTCTGGCAGTGGCCTTGTCAGATACTCTGGTTCATTTCTGGGCTGCTGGGATGAAATGCGAGCTTAGAAGAGAAACTTCGTATTGTTAATTCCTCAGCATAGTGAACAGATGCCTTTGAAAGAAACTGGAATGTCTGAGATGGGATCTGGAGTTGAACATTTAAAAGACGTGTACTCTCTGTGGAACCTTCATGATATAGCCAGGCTTCGGATCTCCAGCCCTGTTGTTTTTTTTTTGCCTATCAGAGACTGCTCTTGCATAAGAGCTACTTCAGTAGCTACTGAACCTACTGAATTTTCTACTCAGAGCTATTGATATAATCTGATATGTGTCTTCCCCCTTCTCTCCTCTCCTCAGGAAGATTTATCAGGCAGTCTTTCTGGAGCTGCCATTAACAAGCCATGGATTGCTTCTCTTGGGAGGGAAAGAAAACCAACACTTATTCAATACTTACCACAATACACAAAATGTGTTTTGCATATTCTCTTATTCCTAACAGGAAGTATAGCAAGAGCCAGATATTGAAATTGAGCAGAACCCTGCAGGGTCTTCCCAGGAACAAGCCTCACCCCTGTGTCCATACCTTTAGTTTACAGAAAAGCTTTAGCTTCCTTGGCCCTCCCTGAATTCCAAAAAGCAAATTTATTCAGAGAAGTGAAAAAATTCCCAGGTGGTGCTGGTGGTAAAGAATCCACCTGCCAGTGCAGGAGATATAAGAGACACAAGTTTGGTCCTGGGTTGGGAAGATCCCCTGGAGGAGGCCATGATAACCCATTCTTGCCTGGAGAATCCAATGGACAGAGGAACATGGTGGGCATAGGGTCGCAAAACCATAGGGTCGCAAAGAGTTGGTCATGACTGAAGTGACCAAGCGTGCATGCACATGAGAAAATTCAGAAATGAAGGAAAACAGTCAAGTAAGACAAAATAATGATTGTTTAGCTATGAAACAAAATTGAGGACCTTTTGTTCCTCCTCACAGGTTCTAGATAATATCCTTGAGTTATTTTCCAGATGCTAAAACCCCTACCACCTGAAAGAAGTTAACTGCATGCTGACCACCAGCATGTAGACCCCAGACTGGTTGAAACCAGAAGATTGATGATTGAGATTCTTGAAACTTCACCCTTTTACCTCACCATCAACCAAACAGAGGACTGTATATGAGTGGACAACACATTCTGTGACCTCCCCGCCCCCACACTGTCTTACTCTCTTTAAAACACTTCCCTGAAAGCTGTCAAGGAGTTCGTGTCTTTGAAGCATTAACTGCCCATACTCCTTGCTTGGTGCCTTGCAATAAATGCTATGCTTTCTTTCACCACAGTCTGATGTCAGCAGATTGGCTTTGCTGGACATTAGATGAGCAAATCCAAGTTTGGTTCAGTAACCCAATCACAGATTAGAAGAAACAAGGGACTTTGGTGTCTTAGAAACTATGTTCCGAGTCCCAGCTCTGAATTACTAGCTGTGTGACCTAAAATTAATCTCACTGAATCTCCTGCCATGACTCTCCAAGCAGCTGATAATACCCCCCAGGCTGCTATTGGGAGGATGATGCACTGTGTCAAATTATGCGATACTGTCTCTGGAACATAAATACTCAATAGTCTTCCCAGATGACCTATGAGAAATTTCATGTTAAAAATGAATTTATGACTTAGAGATATTGCATATCTTACCCTAGATTACCTAATGCAGAGCAAGCCATCAAACTAGGTCAGTCTGCTTCCAATTTAAATATCATTAGATGACAGAATTGAATAGATATTACATAGATCATATGCCCTAAAAAGCCTAAAATATCTACTATATTACCCTTTAAAAAATAATTTGCCATATCTTTATTTGAAAATAAAAATATAACATTTTTGCATATTGAAGAACTCTGAAGTGAAGTGAAGTGAAGTGATGTGAAAGTTGCTCAGTCGTGCCCGACTCTTTGCGACCCCGTGGACTATACAGTCCCTGGAATTCTCCAGGCCAGAATACTGGAGTGGGTAGCCTTTCCCTTCTCCAGGGGATCTTCCCAACCCAGGGGTCGAATCCAGGTCTCCCACATTGCAGGTGGATTCTTTACCAGCTGAGCCACAAGGGAAGCCCACTGAAAGCATTCATCAAAGGGTTCACACTAGTAAAAAGCATTCATGAAGGGGCTCACACTAGTAAAATAAATTTACTTCATGGTGGTGGTGATTTAGTTGCTACGTCATGTCCAACACTGGTGACCCCATGGACTATAGCCTGCCAGGCTCCTCTGCCCATGGGATTCTCCAGGCAAGAATACTGGAGTGGGTTGTCATTTCCTTCTCCAGGGGATCATCCCAACCCAAGAATTGAACCCAGGTTTCCTGCATTGCAGGCAGATTCTTTATCAACTGAGGTATGAGGAAAGTCCAAATTTGGTTTGAAGCAGAGAGAAAAATCGATTGTTTTTTATTTTGCTTTTTATATTGAGGGGGTAATGTAAAGCTATTTTATAAATCTTGCAATTAATAGACATGTGGTTCAACTTACTATCATTTCTGGGTAGATAAGACAAAGAGGGAACTGTATCTTATGAACTAATTGTCTTTCCCTGTGGGAAAATGGTAATTGGAGTGTCAGTCCAACTGTGATTCCTAGGGAGTAGTATACCATCAACCCCAGGAAGCCCAAAAGACTGTATTTGCTTGATCATCAAAGATTGAAATGTTCTTAGAGGACACACTGTACCTTACTCAATATTGAAGGAGGTAATAAATTCTAGGGCTCTTCAAATTCTTTCTGGGTAACCACAAACAATTTGGTGCTTTACTATAAAAAGCAGAACATTCTATTTCGATTAAATTGAGCTGTGTTACACAGCATCTCGTGGAGTCTTTTACTTCCTCTGTCTTTAATGTTTTCTTAATAAAATCACACATTCAATTATTTAAAAGAGCCAAGAACCAATAGGGGATTTACTGACCCATTGCTTAAAGCTTAGAAATCCAATTTGCCTTTCCTTTATTGCTAGTTGATCAGACCTAGGTTGAAGGTGATGAAAACTACTGGATATTTTAGAATCATTTTAAAGAGCTGAGAGATTTGGCTCTCCAAGTCTCATCTATACCTGAATAGAATGAATTTCATTATTGATACTATCACAATTGACATTTCCCCAGGCTTGCATTTCTTCTATCTCCAGATTCATTACCTTTTTTCAAATTGCTAATGTACTAATGTACTGAGTTCTGGCAATTTCCACTGTGATTTTTGCCTATATAAGAATTTTCAGACATGCTGTGCATTAATCCATTACCAGCTGTTAAACAGCCTAGAAGGACAGTCAGTGTGACTTGTCAGTATTTGCACCTTTTAAAAGCATATCTAGTTTTCCTAAAACAATCACATGCATTTCACTTAAAGAAAATGGGTGCATAATTATTAAAGACACCTAATTTTTCCAAGCAAAGACTTAAGAATATTAAGTTGAAACTTTTTTCAATAACTGAATTTTTATTCAATTCTCAAAATGAACATAACCTTTTCTTCACAGTGTTGTATGTTAATTATTTGTAAGTTTAACTCAATTTTAATTTCAATGCAGAGCAGCATTTCCCTTTAAACTTTCCGGAAATATATAAATATAATGTTTTAAATATCAACTTGACTCTCTAAGTTGACTTGTTTTCATTTTTTGGAGCAGAGAAAGATTCATTGCAGCACCATGCCAGGAAATGGGTGACTTATGCCTACCCCTACACCCAAACCTGAATTTCTCAAAGGATTTCAATAAAGCATTTTTAAATGCCAGGAAAGGAAGAGGGGTCACAAGGGTGTGTGATCAACTTGTGCACAATTTTCTGAATGGTTGATGTTGAGGGAACATGGTGGTTGAGTTTATCAGTTCTTAGGTGCCAGTAGGTGTGGGAGCTATTATTATTATTAGCTAATTTCTTCCATTTGGTTTTAAGCATCTAAAAAACTCAAGTAATATGCATGATATCCTATTATCTGAGTACTTCAGAGAGGAGCTAAACCAGAGGATATGGGAGAGGGATCTGTCCCAATCAGGCCCCATAGAGTCCTGCTCAATTAAAAGTCCCCCCCTTTTTTTTTTGATACTGTTCAGTACTGAGGAGAATAGGTGTTTGACAAGAGAAGGATAAAGACGTTAGTCCTAAACTTGACATAGGAACCTATAAGGTCCTGCTTGGTTTCACCAGCAGACACTGCTTTGAGAATGGCTGGTGGTGTCCAAGCCTGACAAAGCTTGGGAAATTTGAGTTCTTGGCAGGAGAGTGTTTGAAATCACACCCACAATGACCCCCGAGTTTTACCTTTGATTTGTGAACCATAGCTATTCCATTTTGACTTTCAATAAGTTGACATTTTTATTAAATAATTTCCCCTGATATTAAGAAAATTTGTTTCACCAAGCTTCATTACAACACAAGTGATGGTTCAACTAAACTTCATCCCAGAAATGCAGCTGATGGAAAATGATAGTCACATGGTATATATTTAAAGCAAAATGCTGGATAGTAATTTCGTTCTTTACAGTTATTAATATATTCAATTTATGATAACAGCTCTTGAAACAATCATGCTGAATTTTAGTAGACATACTGGATAGGACAATTGCTCTATTTACAAGGTTATGGAGATAGCAGGATGCTGGTTCAGGAAAAATGACTTACAGAGTAATGATGATCCTTACTAGCTGCATGGCCATCACATTTCTTAGTAAATTAGAAAAGTTTTTCACAATCCTGGATCCAAATTATTTATGATCTCTCATGCCAGTGCTCCATATTTATGCTCTGTGCTTCAGCCAAATGAAATATATTTCAGTTCTTTGAAGAAAGTATTTTAAAAATCATTTTTCAACTCTACCTCTCTATTAGCTGTTATCAACACATTCTTTACAGTTTTTAGTAGTCACTTTTATGCTTTGTGCATGCATGCGAAGTCACTTCAGTCATGTCTAACTCTTGGAGACCTTATGGCCTATAGCCTGCCAGACTCCTCTGTCCTTGGAATTCTCCAGGCAAGAATACTGGAGTGGGTTGCCATATCCTCTTCCAAGGGACCTTCCTGACCCAGGGATTGACCCTGCATCGCCTACACTGGCAGGCCAGTTCCTTATCACTAACACCACCTGTGAAGCCCATCACTCTCTACTAACTGGCTCTCAAAATTTGGTGCAGTAGCATCAGCTGCACTGGCTTACCTAGGAACTTGTTAGATGTGCAAGGTATCTGGTCCTACCCCTGGAGGTGAAGCCCAGAAATCTGCATTTTAAGCCCTTGAAATGAGTCTAATTTATGCTGAAGTTTGAGAACCACTATCTTATATCATACATTCTGCTTTCTCTCTTTATTTTACCCTATATGCTCTGTATCGCCTCCCTTTTGCCTAGTTAAAAAAAAAAAAAACCCTAAACCCAAAATGAAACAGAAAGCCCATTTTTCTTGCCTTATCTATAATACCTTTCTTAATTTCTCCCTTCTCTGAATTCCCTTAGAATTAAAAATATAAAAACCATTATAAGGCATATCCCTATTAAACTTTGCTTTATAGTTAACTGGCAGTATTTATTATCTTCCCTTCCGTAATACAACCTCCCAGAAGACAGGCACGCTGTCCTTATATCCAG
Organism: Cervus elaphus; assembly: GCF_910594005.1. NCBI lineage: Eukaryota > Metazoa > Chordata > Mammalia > Artiodactyla > Cervidae > Cervus > Cervus elaphus. The sequence continues at coordinate 73,888,536 of NC_057815.1, read as the reverse complement.
CATGTAAGTCCCTGATAGCTCAGTTGGTAAAGAATCTGCCTGCAATGCAGGAGAGCCCGGTTCAATTCCTGGGTTGGAAAGATCTGCTGGAGCAGGGATAGGCTACCCTCTCCAATATTCTTGGGCTTCCTTTGTGGCTCAGCTGGTAAAGAATCCCTCTGCAGTGTGGGATCTGGGTTCAATCCCTGGATTGAAAAGATCCCCTGGAACAGGGAACAGCTACCCACTCCAATATTCTGGCCTGGAGAATTCCAGGGACTGTATAGTCCATGGGGTAACAAAGATTCAGACACGACTGAGCAACTTTTACTTTCACAAGCCAGTAGTTGGTCTTCTATCAATAATTGATTGCTTGTCAGATCTTGTTTCTGACACAGAGCCTCTACTACCACAGACTCATTTTTGCTTCTGAAACTTGTCTAATATTGTTCTACCTCTGCAATATTTATTCCTCCCTCTATGCTATGTATTTCTTATTATACTCCTACTCATTCTAACCTCCTCTTAGATCTCCTCAATCAAAATTTGTATGAATTTCTGCTTTCAGCTATAATGGGCTACCTTATAGGATACCATCCAACCCAGCAAAAACAACTGAAAAAGTTAGATAGAGTAATTAAAATAATTGATTTCAAGTTATTAGAGAGCTACCAAGACATCTACACAGAGGGGTTAAGGTCTCAGAGAAAGGAAGCACTGAGTGAACTTGATATACTACCCTGTTTTTTTTCTGGAGACATTCACTGATTCCTAAGAATCAGAAGCCAAGAGGGTGAGATGCTGAGATGTAAGCTGCTGCTAAGAAGCTAATACATGCAAAAGAGATTTTTTTTTTTTTTGCAGTCTCATGGGTCTATGGATATAAAAAATTGGAGTTTAAGGCTGCCATCATGATTCAAACTGATGAATTCACCTATTACTTTATACCTTTCTGACTTCCCTGGTGGTTCAGTGGTAAAGAATCAGCCTGCCAATGCAGGAGACCAGGAGACATGGGTTTGATCTCTGGATAGGGAAGATCCCCTGGAGAAGGAAATGGCAACTCACTCCAATATTCTTGCCTGGGAAATTCTATGGACAAAGAAGCCTAGTGGGCTATAGTCCATGGGGTCACAAAGAGTCGGACACAACTTAGCGACTAAACAACAGCATATATCTTTTTATGCATTGTGGACTGAATCATATCCCCTTAACATTCATATGTTGAAGTCCTTGCCTCCAGGTGAATATATTTGGAGATAGGACCTTTAAGGAAGTAATGAAGGTTAAATAAGTCATCAGAGAAACACCCTAATTTGACATGATTAATGTCTATAAGATGAGGAAGATACACCAGAGATTGTCCTCTCCATGACAAAGGCAGAGGAAAGACTATGTGAGGAGGAAAGGCCATGTGAGGATATAGTGAGAAAATGGTTATCTCCACGTAGATCTTTTCAACCCTGCTAGCATCTTCATCTTGGATGTCTAGCCTCTAGAACTATGAGAAAATAAACTTATATTGTTTAAACAATATAAGTCTGTGATATTCTCTATGGTAGTTTGAGCAGACTAATAACATTGAAAATCTAAAAGGTGATACAGAAGTAGTAATTAAATTTCATGACAATGGTCAATATACAGTAAACAGCTGACACTAAAGACACCATTTATAATAGAACCTAAAACACAAAAATACCTAGAGATATATCTGAATAAGGATATGTGAGTTGTATAAGCCAAAAAACTGCAAAATACTAAAGAAGTCCCAAACATAAGAAATCTACCATAGTCAGGTACCAGACTCAATATCATAAAAATAAAAACTGTCCTCAAATGGATCTAAATAAAAATATTTGCCATATTTTGGTGAAAATTTAGAAGATTATTCTACAATATATTTGAAAGTGCCAAATGTCACTTGTCAAAACAATCTTGAAGAGTTTGAGTCAGTCAATACTTCTTACAAAGGCATTATAACATGTAACCTAACCAATTTGCCAACAAAGGTGTTGTTGATGCAGGTTTATTCCTTGGGTTGAGAAGATCCCCTGGAGGAGGGCATGGCAATCCATTCCAATATTCTTGCCTGGAGAATCCCCATGGACAGAGGAGCCTGGGGGTGGGGGTGGGGGTTGGGGCTACAATCCATAGGGCCGCACAGAGTCAGACACAGCTAAAGCCACTTAGCATGTGTGCGTGTATGCCTTCTCCTATTACGAATACCATGCTAACTATATATGAATTTAACATATTGGAGTACTTTCTTCAGCTGTATAATATATAGTGACTTTTGCTTAACCATGACAGTCTTATGCAGGTCTACCACAGAAAGCCACAAATAATCAAGGCTATATGCAAACTCCATGAAAGTAGAGACACTTTATTTGCAACTGTAAATAGTGATGGTTTTTCCAGTAGTCATGTAGGGATGTGAGAGTTGGCCCATAAAGAAGGCTGAACACTGAAGAACTGATGCTTTCAAACTTTGGTGTTGGTGAAGACTCTTGAGAGTTCCTTGGTCTGCAAGGAGATCAAACTAGTCAGTCCTAAAGGAAATCAACTCTGAATATTCATTGGAAGGACTGATGCTGAATCTGAAGCTCCAATACTTTGGCCACCTGATGCCAAGAGCTGACTCATTAGAAAAGACCCTGATCCTGGGAAAGATTGAGGGCAGAAGGAGAAGGAGACGACAGAGGATGAGATGGTTGGATGACATCATCGACTCAATGGACATGAGTTTGCACAACCTCCGGGAGATGGTGAAGGACAGGGAAGCCTGCAGTTCATGAGGTCGCAAAGAGTTTGACATGACTGAGAAACTGAGCAACAACAAACTTAATCAAATGGACCAATGGATCAGAATAGAAACTTATCAAATGGACCAATGGGTCAGAGCAGGCTGACATATATACAGTCACTTGAACTATTCCAAAGGTGACATTTCTGTGCAATAAGTAAAAAGATAGTATTTTCAATAAATGGTTTTGGACCAATTTAACATCCATAAGAAAAGCCTAAATCTTGACCTTTACTTCATACCATATGCAAAGCATATTTCTTTAGAATATATTTCTTTATAATTGAGAAAAAAATTGAGTTTCCAGAAGTTCACATAGAAGGATATCTTAATGTTATTGGAGAATGAAAATATTTCTTAAAGAGGCTATACAAGGAAATCCTAAAGAAAAAAAAAAAACTGATAAATGAGATAACATTGGAATAAAAACATTTGATCTCAGAAAAAGCTATGCAGAAAGTTAAAAGACAAGCCAGGATAGAAAAGGATACTTGTAGTTCATACATCTGAAAAGGACTTTCCTCATCTGAGTGATTAAATGTGTATATTAACTTTGTTAAAATTTGAACCTGTATATTAAAAATTTGTGCATTTTTGGTATATTTGCTAACTTCAACATAAAATGAATTTTAAAATGATGACCTTATTAGGACATCTAATACACTTTTGTATTCATTAATTTATCAAGCATTTACTGGGAACTTATAGTACACCAAAAATTTGAACTAGGCTTAGGATTTACAGTTGCAAATAAAGTGTCTCTACTTTCATGGAGTTTGCATATAGCCTTGATTATTTGTGGCTTTCTGTGGTAGACCTGCATAAGACTGTCATGGTTAAGCAAAAGTCACTATATATTATACAGCTGAAGAAAGTACTCCAATATGTTAAATTCATATATAGTTAGCATGGTATTCGTAATAGGAGAAGGCATACACGCACACATGCTAAGTGGCTTTAGCTGTGTCTGACTCTGTGCGGCCCTATGGATTGTAGCCCCAACCCCCACCCCCACCCCCAGGCTCCTCTGTCCATGGGGATTCTCCAGGCAAGAATATTGGAATGGATTGCCATGCCCTCCTCCAGGGGATCTTCTCAACCCAAGGAATAAACCCGCATCTCTTATGTCTCCTGCACTGGCAGGCAGGTTCTTTAAGCCCAAGGGCAGGCATAACAAAAGCTAAAACAGCTAGCATTGCTTTGAACTGGAGATCCTCTATCTACCCTTCCTGATCCATTTTTTTCAGCTTCTCTCTGCATCAGGAATCTAATTTGTAGGGACTGTAACAAATGTCCAAAAATATATAGTCTGATTATATTGTTGTATTGAAATGTGGTTACACTCATTGTGTATGTAGTATCTATGTTTTCAAGAGAACTTATGACTTGTAAGTTTAAAATAATTACTATCTGACTCTTAGGGGAAAAAAAAATGTTGAATTCTAGGCTATTTTGATGGGCTTCTTTGCCTTCTAAGTTCTAGCTGGGTTGGTAAATAGAGCACAGAGCCAGAGGTCAAAGCGTGGGAAAAGAGTGAGTTCTATCTATGCAAGGCATACTTGGACTAGAGAAGTCTAGTCTATCTAAGCTCTTAATTCTTCCCAAGGCTACTCTTTCTTCCTCACTCTCTTCTGGGTCAGATGACTCCATACTTTCTTCCCTTCCCATATATCAACAGTAATGGCAATAGCTCTGCATTATCTCTTGTGATTTTCTTCTGCAGATCTTTGAAAATTGCACCTTTATTGAACTCTCCTCCAATTATTATAACCTGTGTGAGCCATATTTTACCCATTGGCACCCTGTCTGATTATTTTATTAAGCACTTATTCATTATCAGATGCTGAGCTTCATATTCATCACATAATTTAATCAGGAGAAAAGAAATCTGTAAGGTAGATTTTATTATCATTGCTCACTTTTTACAGTTGAGGCAGCCAATGTTCAAATCTGACAAAGTTTGCACAGCTAAAACTAGCAGACCTGGGACTTGAATTCAGTGCTATTGATTACAGAGCCTTCAAAGCTGAAAATCTTAACCATAAATTTCAATAATTTTTATCGTCTTACAGTTTTCTTGAAAATATATCATTGATTTGATGCTTAGCGTTAAAGAAACTTTCTTATTTATGATTCAATTGAACCATACCATGACAGTGTATCTGATATCATTGTCTTATTATTGCAGATAGATAAATTGAAGCCAACATGAATTAAATTATTTTCTTGAGGATTCTACAAGATCAAATTTAATACAGCCAAGTTTTCTTGCCTCCAACTCTGATATTATACACAAATGTTTAGTCATCATTTATCATGGAGATATATATATATCCATCCATTTTGTTCATCCATTTTGAATGAAAGTTAAAGGTGCTTTTGCTCTAAAGATTGCTGTCATCATAATATACATTGTATATATACATATTCATGCTTATACCAATGGGTTATCATATGAGTAAAGTAATGTGACGCATGTTATGTGTATGCAGGATTAGAAGAGAAAGTTAAGAGGCAGAAAAAATAAAATTTCCACATGCATTGGGAATTGTTAGCCTTCTTTTCTGATCTAGAGTATTACAAGTTAATTAATTCAGACCAAATCTGAAAAGTTGAGATGAAGCACCGTCCCATGCTGCTGGGATTAGACTCATGAGCAGCCGTGTGTCAGCCAGCTTGCCAACTGGTCTCTATCAAATCCTTGGCCTCCTACTGTGTGCTCAGTCCCAAGCCAAGACTCTGGCCAAGAGAGCTGTTGGAGACACACAGATTCTGCCTTGTTTAATTGGCCTTCTGAGAAGATAAACTGGTAGCAGGCTTCTAATAGGTCCTAGCTCCTTCCTTTAGCCCTAAGGCAGGGAGTGCTGTGGATTGCAATAACAGTTCCTCCTATTGGTTTATGGAATACCTTCTATGTCTCCAGTTTCCTGATATGGGCACAAATGCTCCTAGTTGACTCTCTCACATTCAAAGAATGTATATTTTAGGAAAATTTGTTTAAAGACAAAGATACAAATATCTAATCCTATTTCTTTTGTTTAGTCTAAAGAGGATGCTTTAAAAAATCAACTGACTTTCTCTTGAGAAAAGAGCTCAGGATATAAGTGTGTGTGTGTGTGTGTGTAAACTGATAATTTAAATCTCTTGATTTGATGATATCCTCCTATCAGATCCTCTTTTCCTAGTTTTTGCTAGATTTGTGGGAGAAGGGATGAGAAAAGCATCTGATATGAGACTCATTTGCAGGGATTACATTGTCACATCCAACAGCAGGATAATCAACTCTTTCTCATGTGTACATACCAGTAGTCAACGGAGAAGATGCGTTTGTGAATTAAAGTCCTGAAATGCAGAGTTCAATCACCATTGATTGTTATGATAGTGATGCTCTAGCTCTTATGTGTCCCAGAAGCGAATGAGCATGGGTTGTGGGTTCCAAGAAAGCCAGTCATTTTGCTCTAGTCCCTCCTAAGGAGAACTGGTCTTTCTTTTTTAATTTAAGTTTATTTTAAATTGGAAGATAATTGCTGTACAATATTGTATTAGTTTCTATCATATATCAACATGATTCAGCCATAGGTATATGTATGTCCCTTCCTTCTTGAACCTCCTTCTTACCTCCCATCCCATTCCACTCCTCTAGGTTTTCACAGTACACCAGATTTGAGCTCCCAGCATCATGCAGCAAATTTCCACTGGCTATCTAATTATACATATTCTTTCTAAGACTTATTAAGCATACCATATTTGTTCATTGGACTGAAGGAAATCAAACCAGTCGATCCTAAAAGAAATCAACCCTACATATTCATTGGAAGGACTGATGCTAAAGCTGAAGTTCCAATACTTTGGCCACCTCATGCCAAGAGCTGACTCACTGGAAAAGACCCTGATGCTGGGAAAGATTGAAGGCAAAAGGAGAAAAGAGCAACACACGATGAGATGGCTCGATAGCATCACTGACTCAATGGATATGAATTTGATCAAATTCCAGGAGATAGTGGAGGACAGAGGTGCTTGACATGCTGCGTTTCACGGGGTCACAAAGAGTTAGACATGACTTAGTGACTGAACGGCAACAACAATTTGTATGTATTTCTATCGGGCTTATATTTTCCCAGGGGGATATGTCAGTTAGTTAGCCAAACATTAAGTCCAATATCCTGTCTGTCTGCCACCTGATCAGTCAGGTAAAAAATGCAGGTAGTTCAGCATTCTCTGTCCAATGTGAGAGGTTCAGTCCCTCTCTGGATGAACAGCATGTGAAATATCATTGGACAGAGCTGAACACAGACCATTAAAGAATCTGGGTCACTGGGTCCCAATATGCTTAGAACAAATGCTGGCATTCTGTGGGCTATACTGAGATATCCCAAACTTTAAACCTCTCACTGTTAACATTTCTCCCATTTCCAGAGAAAAATATCAGAAGTCACAAAGACCTTCTCATTAGCTAAAGCTTTTCTTCTATGCATTTTAAAAAATAAGAATACCTATACTTCCTATGTGCTAGCAATTGCTTACCAAAAAAATCAGTAACTATGTTTAATGGAAAAAGCTATATGTGGCTACCTTTATTTGAAAAGCTATCCGTGAATACATCCTATAATGATTTCCTTTGTCTGTGAACTAGCTCTATCTTCTGGGGCCTTGTTCAGAAGATTTCCTTCTAGGCCCATCAACAGGATGAAGGGAGTCCTGAGGAAGGCAGTTATTCCACTCTGGGGTGAAGTAATCCAGCTCTCTTCCATAGATGAGATATCTCTGGAACTAGACTGGAAAGGATTGATAAGATTTTTGACAACTAGAGAGGAGTGACTCCAGCAGGAGTCAATGATAGAAGGTAAGACTATGCATGTCATATGTAGAAGTCTGCTCAGACTCAAATGACTGAAATGGAAGACTCTCTGGAAGCAGCGGAAGAATAAAGTGTTTGCTTAACTGTTATGTGAGATTTCTTTACATGATTTGGAATATTGATCCTGATATGGAGCTTAGCTAGCTACTTCCTGACATTAAAACCATTAAGTCTTTTAATACCTTTGGTGCATAGCTTCGGCTAAGAGTCCAAAGCTCAAATGCTCTTCATTAATGCAAGAGCCAGATGTCATCCAGTGTGATAGCCCTGTCAGTCCTCTAGGCTCTGGGACCATACTCACTGGTGTCTGAGCCTGGGATAAACTTTCCAGCCAATATTGCCAGCATACTTGGCCAACTGTACTTTCAAAATGACAGAAGTCTGGAGAAAGAGTCTAGAGATGGTGCCTTCTGTCCTTCAGCATCTCAAGGGCTCTCAGAAATTCTCTACTTATCACAAACAATTTTTTCCATTTTCTCATCAGTGGAAACAAGTAACCAACTCTAATTTCTCCTTGGAGATTATTGCAGTCTGTATCTGCTTGCTTGCTTATTTCTGCCCAGCTGGCCATTAATGGATGTGAGTTTCCTTCCAACCTGTCATGAAATAAGAAGTTATAAAGCTCTGAACTTCTCAATAGCAGGGACTTCCTGGCAAAAAATGTGTGGGTGAAGAGTGGAGGAACCAACATATATACTGACATACTCTTTAGAGAGGGTAAATAATTCAAATTTGCTGTTATTTTTCACTACAGTAGTGACCAGATGATCAGTGTTTTATATGCAGTAAGAATGGAAAAAAAAATCCTAATAAGATATGGATAAAAGCAAGGCCTGTTTTCTTTCTTTTTATGAATATTCCACCTATGTATATGCCCCCTCTCTTTATTCAAAGAGTGGAAGGTTCCTCGAAGGTTGAATGACATTTTCCTTCTCTTTGCTGTAAAAGCTATGTTCTAATTTCTGCCATAGCATTACACTGCAGTGACATATCTATTTAGTTTCCTTCCTGCCCCACTGGGAAAGGAACATCATTTATTGATATTTGTGCTGCCCTTGGAATAAGTAAAACTAAATGTTTCAGTGGAAATTTAAGGTCTGCCTAATCAGATCCCTGCTACATCCACACCCCTATCTCAGCACTTTCTCATTTGGGCGGTACATTAGGTTACACTGGCTTTACTCAAGATCCTTAAACTTTTTAAATGTAGTATTTTTTTGTCTCTTGAATTTCTACTCTTTTTATCAAAATTGTGTACTCTGAAGACCTACTTTGATAAGAATGAAAAACAGATATACGTATGACCATGATGATGACAGTGATGATGATGAAATTTATTGGTTTTGACTTTTCGCATGTGATTAGATATTTCATTGAATTTCCTCATTTATCCTTTATATCAGTGTTACAGATATTAATAGTGTTATCTTTAATTTATAGATGAGGAAACTGACGCAAAAAGAGAACGAGCTAAGTGCTTAGGACACACAGTGTCAAAGTTGGGTGTCAAACAAGACACCAGCTTCTAGAGACTTTGCTCTCAACCATCTTCCTCTACTGCCTCTTGTATTTTTTTCTGGGGGGGGACATCCAAGAAAAACATTTATTATTATTTTTATATTTTGATTTGTTCTATAGCTCATTCTGGATTATTTTTTTCCCTCTTCTTTTTCATCTGTTGCTGAGGTTTTTCATTTTATTATATAAGTTTTTGAAGATTTTTTAAATCATAGTTTTTATTTCCTTTATACGTCTGCCTCTTCATTGGCCTCTTGCGGTTCTGTGGGGATTTTTTTGTTTTGTTTGCTTGATTGTTTTCCTTATTGCTCTTTTCCTGCTGTAGTTGTTATTTAATATATATAAATCTTTTTTATATACTTCTATTTAACTTTGCTTTTCTATTTTTTTCTTCTACCTTCTACTTTGCTTCCTTTCTTTTTTTTCAACATGTTTATTACTTTGTTTTGCTTTCTTTCCTTTATTTCCCAGTTGGCATTCTGCTTTGGTTTTGTTTTCCAGTTTGTGTTTTAGTTTTGTTTTTATTTATTTATTTTAATTTATTTTAATTGGAGGCTAATTTGCCTCTTGTATTTTATGGGACTTTTTAGACTCTAGAAAATGTCCTGGCATACTCATGATTCTAATCTACTAGGAAAGGACTTCTGTGATATAGAAGTAAATGATAAAGCTTTCTATCAACCCATCATATGTAAATCTGCATATGAATGAAGGGTGAGTCCAAACCAACTCATATTTTCTATATAAGGGGCTTCGATCTGTTCTTTGGGGATTGTCTGCAGAATCTCTCTCTGCCTTCCCTTACTCTCCCAACTATAAGAATTTGCTCAGAGTATCTTGATACCAATTGCTTCACTTTTAATTTAAACTAAAATTTTGTCTCTTTGTCTAGTCTCTCTTTTGATTAGATACTGTTTCATTTTGACTATTTTTTTTCTAACATCTTGTTCTGAAGATGCAATCTAAATATCCCATTCTTCGAGAACATATATACACTCTTAATTCTGACTCAAATCTTCATTTGAGTTTCCAAGTCCTTGCTTGCTCAGCTGGGGAATGAAGAGATTAACAATGCATATATTTTTAATTTTCAATAAAATTGTCCTACTAAGTTTTAGAACACATTCACATTTAAGCTCAAATAGGATTGGCATTAAAATGGACAGAACTGGTTTCCTCCATACCCGGATATGATAGTTAACACTGTGACATTTCTCACATCAGTCTATGAAAAAGGAGGCAGAATTGATTTAAAGCACATGCTTGGCAATAGAACAGTTCTGGGGTTTGAAGACAGGCTTTGCCACTTGCTAACTGTGTGTCCTTAGGAAGCTATTTAACCTCATATTAACCTATGTTTTCTTATCTAAAAAATAGGAATAATACAAATATCAACCTCAGAGAATTATCACAAAGTTAAATACACATGAAGTATTGGCAATAGTGCCTGAAACCCTTAAAATGAGCAATAGACGTTACTATATGGGGTTCTATATTAAAATAGTAAAGCCATAAAAATTTTTGTTCAAGAAGAGCTAATGTTGTCTCTTTACCTTTGCTATTTTGAACTCCATTTTTGTCTGTAAACAACAATTGTGTGAGTTAGTGGTCAGTATAGAGTCAGAATTAACTAGATGAAGTGTTTGGATTTTTAAATAGAACACTAGGGCCTCCCAGGTCACTGTCATCATGTATTATGTTTTGGTAATAAAGGGTGAGAACACCCGGCTCCTTTTGTGATAGTATCATCTTGAGGGAACTGCCTCAACTTTATAGGGTCAGAAAGTCAGTATCATTAGCTCACTCTGGGGTGACTAAAGGTTTTCATCAGCTTATCTCAGGGAAATAACGTGTGGAAACTAACATGGCATAGAGGTCAACCAAAGCTCTCTTCTAAAATGCAAATATGATCCTGTCATTTGCTTCCTTGGCATCCGTCAACGACTCGCCATTGGTTTCAGAAAAAGGCTCAAACTTAATACAAGCCTAAAAGGCCTTCTTGTGCTACATTCTGTGAATCTTAGCTCCCTTATCTCTTTCCACTTTCCATTTGTAAATGACTTTCTAAGCATATTAAACTTCTGACATTTTATAAAATTTATCATACTTTCAGTATACTCTGGGTCTTTCCAGATGATATTCCTTCATCTTAGAGCACTCTTCTCCCTGCTTCTGTTCCCCAGAATCACTCCTACTCATTCCTTGGTTCCATGAGAAACATAATTTTCTCTGAGAAGCTATCACCACCCTGCAGTTCTGGTTATGTCCCCTTGCATCCTGCACTTATTCCATTTGTCTGTCATTTACTATTCATTTTCTTGTTTTTTCCAGTTGATTCTAAGTTTAGTGAGGGTAGGAACCCTGCCTATCATGTTTACCATTATCTTTCCAGAATACAAAAAATACATGAAAGATATTTACCTCTGAATAGGCTTGTACATCTGCATTGCTCAGGCCCTGTTTTCTATAAGTGGTACCTTGCTTCTCAACTCCCTCATTTCCAACTTGGGTAGGCTTGTTCAGCAGGGAGTTCTCAGAAGCTCCCAGGAGACAGTTGCTTCCTTGTATAATGGGATTTAATAGTGGTAACTATGAAGTTTTATAGGCCTGATTTTTTGCACTTTTCTAGTTATTTGAACCCAGATCTGGGCTTGACCAATTTAGAATCCCATTTTTTAAAAAATTTATTTTGTTGAAGTATAGTTGATCTACAATGTTGTGCTAAGAATCTCATTTTTCTTTATCATACATTGTGGCAGTCTTTACAAATGTTTTCTCATCTGACAGTGAAGTCTGTCCATGTCTTCAATACCACCCGTGATCCAGCTCACCTTTTCAGATGCAGAATCACACCTCAGTGAGTATGCAGGACCCAAGCTCTTCAAAACAGTCCTTGTGTGCATGTCAACCCCAAACTCCCTAACTATTCCTCCCTCCCACCATCCCCTCCTGGTGACTGTAAGTTCATCCTCTAAGTCCGTGAGTCTATTCCTGTTTTGTAAATAAGTTCACTTGATATGTACACATCACTATATTTAAAATAGATAACCAATGAGGACCTACTGTATAGCCCTGGGAACTCTGCTCAATATTACATAACAACCCAACTGAAAAAAGAATTTGAAAAAGAGTAGATACACATATATGTATAACGGAATCACTTTATTCTACACCAGAAACTAACACGTTGTTAATCAACTATACTCCAATATAAAATAAAAAGTTTAAAAGAAAGTCCCTAACTCACAAGGGTATCTTTTGATTTTATGTTAAACCACTTTGTAATCCTTCAATAAGGATGAATTTCTAGCTGCATTTTAAAAATTGCTGTTGCTCCTTGATGTTTTCATCAGTTCTTTCTTTACTTGATGTGTTTCAGGCGGATACCTAATAAGCAATCTTGCCTTTGGTCTTCAGTCCAGCCTTTGCCTCTGGGGATGGACTTGAAATTAAATCACTGCATTTATCTTCGTGTTCTCTTTTGTCTTGCCTCATTGCCATTACCCATTCAAGTCTGATAATCCACATGTGTCTCCAGCTATTTAAATTCAGTCTAAGAAAATGGCCTTCTCAGATTAAAAGAAACCCTTTCCAGTAATGGTTAGAGAATGAGCATGGCAACTTTGTTAGAATTTATAAACAAGATTTTATTTCATGCATATATTAGGCAGGCTGATTCTCAATAGGTATTATTATCTCCATAATGAGGAAGTTGCGAGCATAGACCTTTGAAGCAGACAGGTCTGTATTATTATCTGCATGACTCTGGGGAAATCACTCTTCCTCTCTTATGTCTCCTGCATTGGCAGGTGGGTTCTTTACCACTACCTAGGAAGCACCTCTAAACCTCAGTATCTCCATATATAATATAAAGCTAATAATAATAGTGCCCATCATATAAGGTTGCCATGTTTATAGAGTGGTTGTATGTATAAAACTCTTATCTTAATACCTGACACAGATTATATAGATAGTATAGGCATTACCATCTTTACTGGGTAGTAAAAATAGTAATCTGTAGTCAGCTAGTTATCAGTAGTCAGCTATCTCCAAATCCTACAGTAGTGAGATGACATGTTTCTAACTTGGGAGTTCCTAGTTTAGCAGTAGGTCCTGAAAACTAATTTGGGTGATAAAAGTATCAGTAATATTAGAGCTGATAAAATAGTCATAATAAATAAAGAACTGCTATATGGGAATTTATTGGTTATTCAAGGCCAAAGAAAGCATGGCTTCTACAGTGAGACCCAGAGTGCGAGGGAGAGTTCTGGAATTCAACAAAAATGACCTTTCTCATACTTGGGTCCAAAGCCTATCCCATGGAATATCTTGCCTTTATGAGATGACGTTGAGAAAAATATAACCCTTTGGCATTTCTATTATGAAGTCAAAGGACCAGATGCCACCCTAAGTGATTTGTGCTTATTTGTGTATGTCCCTGAATACATGACATGAACTATTGATTTTCAACCGGCAGTTGCACAACAGCATCTGAAGACTGACCTTAAATTATCTGGGTTGCACATAAAAAAGTTCCTTGGACTTTTAATCAGAACATGACTCTATCCAGACACAGAGAGGAGAAGGATGTGAGGACAGCTTCAAAGCTCTGTGGATAGTTAATAGCTTTTTTACACATTTCCTTCTTAATAAGGAGGAGGAGAGGGGAGGCTTTTTTCTCTAATTAGAAATTAGAGAGCTGGAACTGTGGAATGGCATAGCTGCAGAGGACCTGGACTATTAGTTGATCCAACTCCTCGTTTTACAGAGGAGAAATATTGGGCTCAGAAAGATGGATCACTGGCTTAAGTTCATGTGATAGAGAGAAGCCAGATCTGCAAATTAGCTCTTCAGAGTTTAGATTTGGGGTGTCAATTTACAATCAATTTATAATCTTATAGTACTTCTGTCAAATATTTAAAGTATAATACTACTGTACTATATCACTGTAACTCTATTAGTCAGCAACTTCTATCAGACGATGATTAAAAGCATAGGTATGGTGATCAAGCAAACCTGGGTTCCAGTCTAGAGTCTGCCATTTGTTAGCTATGTGGCCTTGGACAAATTACTTAATCCCAGTCAACTTAATTCTCTTCAACTGTAATGAGGATACTCATAGTCAGCATCTATTTTTATTTTTGTGACTGTAAAATGAGAGAATAAAGATAAATAATACAGTGCCTAGCACAAATTAAATATGAATGAATTGTGCCTAAAATTATTGATTTCAACCAATGACCATTGTTACAAATATCAGAAAATTTGTTTAACTTGTACACAGAATACATCATGAGAAACGCTGGGCTGGAAGAAGCACAAGCTGGAATCAAGATTGCTGGGAGAAATATTAAAACCTCAGATATGCAGATGACACCACCCTTATGGAAGAAAGTGAAGTGGAACTAAAAAGCCTCTTGATGAAAGTGAAAGAGGAGAGTGAAAAAGTTGGCTTAAAGCTCAACATTCAGAAAACTAAGATCATGGCTTCCGGTCCCATCACTTCATGGGAAATAGATGGGGAAACAGTGTCAGACTTCATTTTCTTGGGCTCCAAAATCACTGCAGATGGTGATTGCAGCCATGAAATTAAAAGATGCTTACTCCTTGGAAGGAAAATTATGACCAAACTAGATAGCATATTAAAAAGCAGAGACATTACATTGCCAACAAAGGTCCATCTAGTTAAGGCTATGATTTTTCCAGTGGTCATGTTTGGATGTGAGAGTTGGACTGTGAAGAAACCTAAGCGCCAAAAAATTGATGCTTTTGAACTGTGGTGTTGGAGAAGACTCTTGAGAGTCCCTTGGACTGCAAGGAGATCCAACCAGTCCATCCTAAAGGAGATCAGTCCTGGGTATTCATTGGAAAGACTGATGCTGAAGCTGAAACTCCAATACTTTGGCCACCTCATGCGAAGAGTTGACTCATTGGAAAAGACCCTGATGCTGGGAAGGATTGGGGGCAGGAGGAGAAGGGGATGACAGAGGATGAGATGGTTGGATGGCATCACCAACTCAATGGTCACGGGTCTGAGTAAACTCCGGGAGTTGGTGATGGACAGGGAGGCCTGGCGTGCTGCGATTCATGGGGTCACAAATAGTCAGACACGACTGAGCGACTGAACTGAACTGAAATGAACTGATCCAAATTTGTTTAGGCAAACAAACAAACAAAAAATCACCAAGAGATATTCTATAGTTCACTGAATTCCTAGAAGAAGAAGAATTCCTAGAAGAAGAAGAGTTCCTAGAAGAAGAAGAATTCCTAGAAGAATGTTATTCAGTCATGTGGTCATATCCGACTCTTTGCAACCTCATGGACTGCAGCATGCCAGGCCTCCATGTCCCTCACCATTCCTCAGAGTTTGCCCAAGTTCATGTCTATTACATCGTTAATGCCATCCAGCCATCTCACCCTCTGTCACCCTCTTCTTCTTCTGCCTCAATTTTCCCCAGCATCAGGGTCTTTTCCAAAGAGTCAGCTGTTAACATCAGGTGACCAAAGTATTGGAGCTTCAGCTTCAGCATCAGTGCTTCCAATGAGTGTTTAGGGTTGATTTCCTTTAATATTTACTGGTTTGATCTTGCTCCAAGGGACTCTCAAGAGTCTCTCCAGCACCACAGTTAGAAAGCATCAATTCTTCGGCACTCTGCCTCCTTTATCGTCCAGCTTTCACAACCGTATGTGACTACTAGGAAGATCTTAGTCTTGTCTATATGGACCTTTGTCAACAAAGTGATGTCTTTGTATTTTAACACACTGTCTAGGTTTGTCATAGCTTTCCTGCCAAGAAACAATCGTCTTCTAATTTCAAGGCTGCAGTCACCATCCTCAGTGATTTTAGAGCCCCCAAAGAGGAAATCTATCCTAGAAGGACTAAAATTTTCAGGCTATTTAGTAGGAATAATGTCCAAAATCAGGTGCCAGAACTGATGCAGTGGTAACACTACTGTTGGAGATTGACCTTGAAATTTGCATAGCTAACTCCATGGTTACTGGGCTCTGGAGGCTACTTCTAGGGCATCCACACGGTTTCCTCTAGGATACAGATGTGTGTGCACCACCGTTAACAAAGCTGTTTCTGCATAGGGCCTGCTTTTTCAAATCACTAGCTTTTAAAGACAAATTTAGGTGGCTGAACCTAGAGCCTGGTATACAGAGTGAAGTCAGTCAGAAAGAGAAAAACAAATGTCATATATTAACACATTTACATAGAATCTAGAAAAATGGTCCTGATGAACCTACATGCAGGGTCAGAATAGAGATGTAGACATACAGAATGGACGTGTGGACACAGTGGGGAAAGGAGAGTGTGGCGTGAATTGAGAGAGTAGCACTGACATGTATACATGACCATGTGTAAATAGATAGCTAGTGGGAAGCTGCTATATAACAGGGAGCTCAGTCCGGTGCTCTGTGATGACCTAGATGGGTGGGAAGGAGTGAGAGGGAGGCCTGAGAGGGAGGGGATAGATGTATATATAGTTATAGCTAATTCTGTACAGCAGAAACCAAAACATTGTAAAGCAATTATCCTCCAATTAAACATTTTAAAAAGAATAGCACAATAACAGAAATGATTACTGAAAAAAATGCCATTTAAAAATGTACCATTCTGTGGCATTAAGTCCATTCACATCTTCATGGATCACTAGCTTTTGATTCAAAATAATTTAATAAGGATGTATATTTTGAATAGAAGTTTCTATATTTGGCTTCTAAAAAGGGACTCAAGACCTCATAAGGTACTAATTCCATAAATTTTTGACACTGTTTGAAGAGTGTTCAAAGATTTAGTGTACCCAAATTAAGAAAAAAATCTCCTACAATTCACTTTTTTTTTGCACAATATCAATTTACACACTTAGATGATATTTAAATTTCAGACAAGAAGTACAATCCATTTTCTGCCTGATATAATGCAATTATCCTATAATCAAAATAAAATGTTTATTTCTCCCCCCTTAAAAAATTTCCATGCCAAGTCACTTCAATCATGTCCTACTCTTGTGACCCTTTGAACTGTAGCCTGCCAGGCTCCTCTGTCCATGGGATTCTCCAGGAAAGAGTACTGAAGTGAGTTGCCATGCCTCCTCCAGGGGATCTTCTGACCCAGGGATCGAACCCAAGTCTCTTACGTCTCCTGCATTGAGAAGTGGGTTCTTTACCTAAAAGCCCTTAAAAAGATGGAGAAGGTAATATCTATAGCAGATGTCTCATTGAGGGTAGTTCAATTCCATGTTGCAGCTAATCCAATCTGTAGTACAAACACCTCTCCTATGACTCCTTTGACCTGATGGATCCAATGATATTCAAGGTATCTTTGGAAAATCAAGTTGCCATATGGAATCCATCCCACATTTGATGAGGGTCCTTATAGCATTAGCACTGAAGTTAGGAGTGAGGACCATAGAGCCAGAGCTGCTCAGGAAAAACTCTGGCTCCATTATATTCTTGCCTTCTGACCCTAAAAAACCTACTAACCTCTCTGTGCCTCAGTTTTTTTTTAATTTATAAGTTCCTATCCCCTATCCTCTGATAAAGACTAAATAAATAATAATAATAAATAAAAGTACTTGGAAAACAGTTTGACATAAAATACGCTCTAACATGTAAGAATTTGCTGACATGTTACTACATCCATTCTGCCTCTGGTTCCATGATGAGCCCCTTAATATACTCTGAATAATAAATTATGGAGTAAGTTGCAATTTTAACCACTGAGAGTATTATGCTAAGTGAAATAAGCCAGAGAAAGGCAAATACCATTTAATTTCACTTGCAGTGAAGTGAAAGTTGCTCAGTCGTGTCTGACTCTTTGCAACCCCATGGACTACACAGTCCATGGAATTCTCCAGGCCAGAATACTGGAGTGGGTAGCCTTTCCCTTTTCCAGGGGATCTTCCCAACCCAGAGATCAAATCCAGGCCTCCCCCATTGCAGGTGGATTCTTCACCAGCTGAGTCACAAGGGAAGCCCAATAATCCTGGAGTGGGTAGCCTATCACTTCTCCAGGGGACCCTCCCAACCCAGGAATTGAACCGGGGTCTCCTGCATTGCAGGCAGATTCTTTACCAACTGAGCTATGAGGGAAGCCTCTTATTTCACTTTTATGTGGAATTCCACTTATATGTGGAATCTAAAGAAACAAAACAAAAGAACAAACAAAATAAACATAGTCAAAGATACAGAAAACAAACTAGTGGTTGCCAGAGGGAAGAGAGTGGGAAGGCTCAAGAAATAGGTGAAAGAGATTAAGAAGCACAAGCTTCTAGCTAAAAAATAAGTGTCATAGACTTGTAATATACATATGGGGAATATAGTCAATAATATTAAAACAATTTTGCATGATGACAGATGGTAACCAGACTTACTGCAGTGATTATTTCGTAGTGTACTGTGGTGATTATTTCACTATGTTGTATACCCAAACTTAGTATAATAATGCATGTAGAGTATAACTTATTTTTTTTTTAATGTTTTTTGAATGTGAAGAGAGAACCCCTTTGCTTTAAAGTGCCAAGTGTCCCCATCATGGTCTCTCTAGGGTCTTACTAAAGAGAACATCTTCTTTTGTCCACTTACTTTTTTGGGTGCACTCAGCTTCATCTCTGCATCCTCAACAGCAGTGAGGTTATACAAACATTTTTGAATATTCAATAAACATTTTTGAGGGAGAGTCCTAAACAACTAAAATTATAAGCAAGTAGGGTAGAGATTCTCTCTGTTTTATTCACTAATATACCCCCTATGCCAGAATCAGTACCTGGTACCTAATATATTCTCAACAAACATTTATCATAAGAATAAATGAACCACACACAATAAATGAAGCATAAATAATTATAAAAATTATTGGATAATATACCAGTTCTGGATAGATGATATGAGTAAAAGTGAATATAGGTATTTGGGGCATTTCTAAATTTAAATAATAAATAATGAACATTTCTAAGAAACATGATTTGGTTATAGCTGATTCAAAGCCTTTATGCTATCACTAAAAATATACACTAAATTCTATGTCTTAATGCTGGATATTTTCAGAACAGGAATGACTAGAAAGATAGGATAGAAGTCTATAGATGACCTTGATAGCTTCTTTGATGGTGAACACTCAAATTCTATTCCGTTATTTAATATTGTGTGCAAATTGGGAGAAAAGTGGGCCTGATGTGATTTATGATCCGTCTCTAAGGGAGTTAGCACAGGGCCAGTTGTTCTGTGAATGACTTTTGCTGATTTAGTCTGCTCTCATTTTTTTTAATCTTAAATATTCTCATTTACATGAGTGAGTGAGAAAAGGTATCATTTATAATCTAATAGAAAAGCAATTCTGCCATTTTTCAAGAAAATTTCAGCTTAAATTTTTTATAGAGAGAATAAAAATTAAGTTTGGAAATCCTCTTTAGAAGCAGTGAAGTTAACTTCTGAGCTATCAAGAATTTCTGGATATACATAAGCATTTACATAATTTTTGAAAGAGACCATCTGGATTAAGGGGGTGTAACAGAGGAAACATTTAAATTTTACCTAGGATGCATTACTCTTTTTTACATATTGTTTCTACTTGCCAAAATGTTAGAGGTAACTTAGAATCTTACATAGGCTGAGTTTTCACAGCCTGAAAAGTGAAGTGTAGTATGAAAGTGCTAGTTACTCAGTCGTGTCTGACTCTTTGTGGCCCCATGGACTGTAGTCCACCAAGCTCCTCTGTCCATGGGATTCTCCAGGCAATAATACTAAGGTGGGTTGTCATTCCCTTCTCCAGGGGATCTTCCTGACCTGGGGATCGAACCTAGGTCTCCTGCATCACAGGCAGATTCTTTATTGTCTGAGCCACCCAACACCAAATCCAGGTTTAAAAGTGGAATCATATTAACACTGACCATTCAAATTTAGTTAGTTCTTGTTAATTCTAATGCCAAATAGCCAATCTTCTGTAATGTCTTCTCCAGTTAAAGATCTCAGGCTGCCCCTCACATGTGTTTACAAATATATCTTAAACATGGACTCCCCAGTTACCAGCAGAAGATGGAATGAAGCCTCTAAAAGCTCCTCTGGTTGAGGAGGAGAAATATCATATGACATCCCTTATATGTGAAATCTAAAAAGAAATGGTACAAATGAACTTACTTACAAAACAGAAACATGCTCACAGACTTGGAATGTGAAAGCCACTCAGTCGTGTCTGACTCTATACAGTCCATGGAATTCACCAGGCCAGAATACTGGAGTGGGCAGCCTTTCCCTTCATGAGGGGATCTTTCCAATCCAGGGATGGAACCCAGGTCTCCTACATTGCAGGCAGATTCTTTACCAACTGAGCCACCAGGGAAGCCCAAGAATATTGGCGTGGGTAGCCTATCCCTTCTCCAGTGGATCTTCTCCACCCAGGAATTGAACCGGGTCTTCTGCATTGCAGGCAGATTCTTTACCAACCGAGCTATCAGCGAAGTCTCAGAGACTTGGAGAATGGACTTATGATCGCTGGCAGGGAAGATGTGGGGAAGGAAAAGTCAGGGAGTTACAGATGGTCATGTACCCATTGCTATATTTAAAATGGATAACCAGTAAGGTCATATTGTACAGCACATGGAACTCTGCTCAATATTTGGTAGCCTGAATGGGAGGGGATGGGGAGAATGGATACATGTAGACCTATGGCTGAGTCCCTTTGTTGCTCGCCTGAAACTGTCACAACATTGTTTGCTAATCGGCTATACTCTAATACAAAATAAAAAATTTAAAAAAGGAAAACACTCAGCTGGTTGCTGAGTCATTTCTTCTTGTGGGTTCATTATATTCCTGTATCATATCCTAAAACCATGTATGCCTTCACGCTAAGTCTCTTCAGTTATGTCCGATTCTGTGCATCCCTATGGACTGTAGCTCTCCAGCTCTGTCCATGGGATTCTCCAGGCAAGAATACTGGAGTGGATTGCTATTTCCTTCTCCAGGGGATCTCCCTGACCCAGGGATTGAACCTGCATCTCCTGCATTGGCAGCCAGGTTCTTTACCATTAGCGCCACCTGTATACTTAAAGTATTACACTTGTGAGCTTGATGACTTTGTTGTTTAGCTGCCAAGTCTTGTCTGACTCTTGTGATCCCATGGACAGCAGCATGCCAGGCCTCCCTGTCCCTCACCTGATGGCTTAACGGCTTACTTGCACTCAAATAAAACATATTTACATACATAATATAATATATAATCTTTTACCCCCTCTCACTATTCTGGTGGTCAGGATATGTTTCTTTGTGTACTATCCTCACGATCTCAAAAAATGTGAAAAAGCAATTGTGCCATCCTACTACCCACCCCCGACCCCAACAAAATCTCTGAGAAGATAGCAAAATAAAGAGAACTGAAGGGGAAACAGCTTGATTTTAACCATGACTGAGTTCCTGAGAAGGGCTCCATGCCGCCTATGGCCTTGGGGGCTTCAACCAGGAAGGAAATTAAGATGATGGAAATCCAAAATAGGTTTAAATAAAATCCTGGGCTTTTCACTGAAAGTATTTCAGTGTCCAGCATGGCACCCAAGAGATATTACTTGCCTCCCTCCGTTTTCTCTCCTAGCTTCTTTAGGGAGATTTTTTAAAATTTCTTCTATAATCTATATAAACCACAAAATTCCTTGAAAAGACTGTCTGCAATAAATCACATTCCAGTTATACCAGTCTATAACTTAAAATAATTAAAACTTCAATCCAGATATTATTAGAATTTCAAAGCATATCAAGTGGTATCTTAATTCATATATAAGCAAAACTTTGAAGAACTTCCTTTCCAGTAATGCCCTGCTGTCTATCTCATACACTGCAGTGGTTCTCAAGTGTTCTGTACCTTTTTTTTTTAATGATATTGACCTCCCTTCTCCAGCCTCTCTCCCCAGATTGGTGCTAATTTTGGATCCTGATGTCTTGGTTTCTCTCCTTAATTTTTTCTGCAGTTCATCTTTTTTTTTTTTTTTGCAAGTTCATTGAGATTTTCTGACTTTTTTGTTTTTTGTTTTTTCTTATTCATTACTATCAGGTTCTGTAAAACAAAGGACGTTCAAATTCAAGGGTTAAACAAGCAAGCAAGACTGATTATATATTTTATTTCATGCTCTTCTTGTCACCTGCTCATCTTCCTTCCCTCTATTCAGTTTTTTTGCTTTCTTTCTTCACTTCAAAAATAACGTTTTCTCCTGTCTATGAAATGAGAGGATACATTTTTCTTAAATATATTAGTGTTAATTGGGTCTGGTAAACATGCAAATACGGATAACTTATTGAAACTGTTGAGTTTTCTGGACTCTTTTTCTTAACCAGCGGAGCTCAATCGTGTCTGCCTTAGATTTCATCACTGCCCTCCTGGATTACATAATGTTGCAATCTTCTGTCATCCTCTTATCTATGTCAATTAAACAGGAACACAGGAAATAAGCAGCATTTCCTTGTTTTCTTACAATGCTTTTCATCTCTTCTCTAGCTGATAAGAGATATCTATAAACTTTAGATATTTCTCTGGCATGGACTGAAGTTAATTCAAGTAAAGGTTTTAGTGTTAAAGACTCACCAAAGCCGGGAAGCTTAAGTGTTTGTTGTCAGGTTTAGAAGGTCACACAGTTCTAATAGAGAACAAGCAGAAAAAAAGAGACCGTTGAAAGGACGGTGAAGATCCCAGTGATAGGCTGACAGCACTGATGTCTCTCGACAGTGTGTTTCCTCCACTCCAACCATGTTCTAACATGTGTAATGGCATATGGAAATAAATGAAAATTGGGAGAGCATGAAAAATGTTGTAATGTGAGTTGAATTAATTTTAAATCAACTTCATTGAAATATAGATTAAATAGAATGAAATGCAACTATTGCAATTGTATATCTCTATGAGACTGACAAGTTTGAATGGACGTGTAACCACCACTACTATCCAAATATAGACATTACTCCAAAATATGCATTTGTGACCTAACACTGTTTATCCTCCAGCCTGGCTCTGGTAATCACTGGCCTGCTTCTGTCATTTTAGACTGAGTTGTGTCTTTAATTTTGCATACAAAGGAAATCATATAGTATATCTCTCTATATTTTTACATCTGACTTCTTTCACGTCCCATCTCATTTTCTGAGGTAAGAGTTATCCTGATTCCAATACCAGACAAAGGCTTTCCAGTAAAAAGCATTAGAAGTCAATGGCCCTAGTGAACATAAACATGGACATCATTAACACAGTATTAGCAAATTAAATTTGGTGGTAAATAAATATATCATAACCCAATTAAATTTATCTTAAGTCTTAGCTTTACGTTTTAGTCACAAGTATATTCCCTGGGAATAGGCTTAAGGCTAGTTGTAGTTTGCTCCTGTGGGTACTTGTTAACTTCAATGGAATAATACAATTTCTCTAGGTTCTATATATTCTTTATGAGGTTATTACCATAGCTTTAAGACCCAAAACTACAGACAAGAGATCCCTGTATTTATAATAGCTGTGCCCACCTGTGTGTTATGAACCTATTAGTATCTTCAATGCATTTATTATCCAGCATGAGATACACATGAGATAGTTAGAAAATTGTGAAGTGGTGCCCATTCTGAAGGGATGGTGTATAATTACAGTGAAAATTCTGTGATTCAGGGTGTAAGTAGGTCTTTTTAAAGTGGAAGTTTAGATCAAAGTAGAAGGTGATAACCCATGAAACAGGTGAATTCAGATCTGGGTGTTAAAGTAGTTCTTCATTTTCTCAACAATCATCAGAATATATTTTGTACCATGATTCCTCGTGACTGTGTTGTATGATAAAGTTGTAGAATGGGGTTGTTTAAATTTTACATACAGTAGAGTCACTTCCAACTCCCTCTCATTCTCATGAGTATTCTGGAATGTTTTCTCAAGTGGGTAGAAAAGTGATAAAGTTACAGCTAGGAATAGTTTAGCATTGTATCTTATTTATTATATTTTCCCCATAGAATATTCCATCAACTATTATGTCGGCCATTAAGGTGATGAAAAATTAAAATAATTGGTATTCTAGTTTTTGCTAATTCACTTTAGCTGTACTAAGTTTGGAAAAGTATTGATTCACCAACACTTTGAGACCTTGAGAAGCAGACTAGCTGAAAAAAGACACCACCCTCCCCCCACAATCTGTTAACTGTGTTTCCAACTGCCACCCTTGATTTTGGCCATGCTGGAAGTAATTAGCAGAAGTCTAGTTTTATCTTGAATAGTTCCACTAAGTCTGCTTTACTTGCATTTTATTACATATGCATTTAATGCAACTATTGTCTTATAAGGTTGATTTTGCTACAGCTTTCACACACTTTGTGCAAAATATATCAGGATGACAAGTAAAAATTTTCCCTTTGTTTTCTTGAGGATTGCCAGTGGCATCAAAATTGATTATTTAAAATCTGGCCCATAGTGTCTTAAAGAGCCCAAGTTTAACTATATAAAAGACTTACAAATTGGGAAAATGTGATATAATGGAAAACCCTTGAGTTTTATAATCAGAAAGTCTTGAATTTCTATTCTTATTCCCTTAATTTAATGATTGTATGACCCTAGATAAGTCATTAAACCTTCCTGGACTTTTCTTTCCTTATCTGTAAAATGGACATAATGTCTGTATTATGGTTCAAGTTTCATCTGAAGTGCCACTTCCTGATTCTACCATCTCAGTGAGATCTTTGTGGATATTTTGTCCGAAGAAAAAAAAAAAAAAAAAGAAAAAAACTGCTTCAATCCAATATCATCTTCATTTTGGTAAAAGGTTCTTCAGTCTTGACCAAAGATTGGCTCATGGCCTAAAATAAACCAATTGGATATTTCTTTCTTCCACTACTATTATATGGAGAAGCATAGAAACTAGCAATGGTTGTTGCAGAGTCATACCTTGGTAGGATCCCCAGGTGGATTCTTGATGTCTTGTTTATGAGATTCCAAGATTACAATGTAATCTGTTCTTTAAGAAGCCTGAATACTGTCTTCTTTCTTGGATTCTGTGAACTATCATGATACTCATTTCAGAAACCCACTTTGGTTTGTCATAGATAGTTTCTATGTTTGACATTCAGAAATCTATCCCTTATCATTGCCTCTCTAATGCCCTTCACTCTGGTCTTTATAACACATGTGACAGTTGTAATTGATTTTTCAACATTTATTTCCTTTACCAGAAAGTACATTCTATAAAAACAAGGAACACTGTCTGCCTTGTTCCTCTGTTTTCCAGTGCTAATCCCCAGCATAGTGCCTGTCACCTGGAAATAGTTAATGGTGGATTCATAAAGGGTTTATGTAGAGTTCTCACAGCCCTTATAAAGTGTGAATACTTCTCTTCCCTCCTTTTTCTACCCTCCCCCTGTCTGTTTATTCTAACACCAAAAGTATATCTCTTTGAAAATACAAATACTGCCATACCCACGTGTCCTTGAGCTTTAAATTGTGCACACATATCTTTCCTCTATCCACCTCTCCAATCTGCGAGTCTTAAAGTTTCTCTTGAAATGAAAGCAGATTCAGCACATGATTCACATGCTTTGAAAATCAAAGCCGGGGTCACTGTCTCTCCTACGGGAATGTAAGGCCCCACATCCAGTTAGTGCCGGGCGTTTTCTGCCAAAGCCCTGCCCTCTGCTCCATCTTTCCTGTGGACATTGCTGGGCAAGCGGCCCCAGTCATAGTGACCAGAGGTCCTGAGAAGGTGTGTATAACAAGCTCACACAGGAATCGAACCTATGACCTGGTTCTTATTAGTCAGTCTACCCAGCAGACCTGCCTCTAAACTGGTTGCTGAATTTCTCTCAGATCACTCCTGCTCTCTTAGCTCCAAGGTCCTGATTCTAACCCTATAAAGATAGTTAACTCAAAAATGTTTTCCTGCCATTTTTAGAATATCTGGAGCAGAGCGACCTTGACCTTGGTCAGTGTTTGGAAAGGTTTGTGAGAAGTGGATGCATTGCTATTCCGGGAGTTACAAGACAATGTCAAGTTTCTTCTTTTTTTCATTTTCGGCCCTGGAGGCTGGTTTTGCAGTATAGCTATTGGACTATAGATACAGGCTTCTGGTTTAGCAAGTAGCCAGAATTAAACAGAGGGAAGTACAAATCTACAGAGAATGTAGGACTATCCACACAGGAGAAGCTAGCTATTTTAAGAAAAAACCAAGCTGCTTCTAGCTAAATGCCTATTATATGCTGGACACTCAGCTACACATTTTTACTTAGAGTATTTTTGTTGATGTTCTTTCATAGATATTATTTCCCCCATTTTACACATGAGTGAACTGAGGCATAGAGAGGTTTAACTAATATGTTTAGGGTCACCCAGTATAGTATGGAAGTTGGTCATCTCCTTCTATTTTAGAATTCATCACATCCTTTCAACAATACTGAATTTCCTCTGTTAACCTATTGCTCCCATGTCTCTATGACAAAGTCTGCTTTGAACTTAGTTTTAGCTGCAAATAGACACACAATAGATTTGTCTTTCTCATTAGCCAGTTCTGAAAAATATCAGTCATATTTAATCAAAATTTCATTTCACTTCTCACATCTTTTTTCCAATGTGATAGGTGTTTATTATTATTTTCTCAGGTTCCATCTTTCTTCTTAGGTCTGGATATGTTCCTTCACAAAATCTGGGTGAAGCTGATGAATTTGCATTTCCACAAGACCTCTCTGTTAGTCCTACCCTCACCCCAAACATTCTGACATAGGAGATCCCAAAACACAGATGGAGAAAGACTATGCCAAGGGCAGAAGGGTCGTGCTGCTTCTTTCACTGTGCTTAACTTGAAATCAGAAGTTAAGGAAGGTTGATGCTTGGAAGACATAAGGATTTGGCTTAGATCCTGGCTCTCTCATGGTTTGGGTACATAAACCTGGACAATCTTGTCAATCTCTCAAATTGTCAATATCCTTATCTATAAAATGAGCACACCAACAGAATCTCCTTCATAAGGTTGCAGAGAGCTTAAAATGAGATAGATACTATACTTGGCATATAGCAAGCATTTGATAAAAATTTTCTTAAAATTTCTTCCAAATATTGTACTTCCTACATAATACAGAAAACTAAGATCATGGCATCTGGTCCTATCAGTTCATGGCAAATAGGTGGGGAAGCAGTGACAGACTTTATTTTTGGGGGCTCCAAAATCACTGCAGATGGTGACTGCATCCATGAAATTAAAAGACGCTTGTTCCTTGGAAGAAAAGTTATGACCAACCTAGATAGCATATTAAAAAGCAGAGACATTACTTTGTCAATGAAGGTCCGTCTAGTCAAGGCTATGATTTTTCCAGTAGTCATGTATGGATGTGAGTTGAACTATAAAGAAAGCTGAGTGCTGAAGAATTGATGCTTTTGAACTGTGGTGTTGGAGAAGACTCTTGAGAGTCCCTTGGACAGCCAGGAGATCCAACCAGCTCATCCTAAAGGAAATGAGTCCTGAATATTCGTTGGAAGGACTGATGCTGAAGCTGAAACTTCCATACTTTGGTCACCTGATGCAAAGAACTGACTCATTTGAAAAGACCCTGGTGCTAGAAAAGATTGAAGGCGGGAGGAGAAGGGGATGACAGAGGGTGAGATGGTTGGATGGCATCACTGACTCAATGGACATGAGTTTGAGTAAGCTCCAAGAGTTGGTGATGGACAGGGAGGCCTGGCATGCTTCACTCCATTCACAAAGAGTTGGACACTACTGAGCAACTGAACTGAACAGAACATAGTACACAATAATTCCAAGGTAGATTCAGTAAGAAAATATGGATTAAAATTAGAAAAATGTTGGGAAAAATGCAGGAATTAGTTATACTTGGAAATTAGAATTTCAGTTATTCCAACAAATGCCTGTTATGTGACTGTTTTTCTGCATTGCTCTGTGTACTGTGCTAGGTATATTTTGTGGATATATCTCAGCCTTAAAACTGATAGGCAGGTGGGCAAACCATTCCACTTGTTTGTTTTGTTGGAGATAAAATATTTGATTAAGAGAATTATGATTCTGACCTAATATGGACAAATTTAGAGATGTTTGTTCTAAGTTTTCAAAGTTTTAAAATATGAGTACATTACTACTAAAATAAAAGATCTCTTATTTCAACCAAGAAGAAAAATCATGTAGCCCGTATAAATTTGCCCAAATTTGAAATTCCAGAAAATTATCCTGAATATTCTCTCCCCTCATTTTTTTTTCTGTGACTTCAACTCTCTGATCAAAATGAAGCCAATTTATTTTGTGAAGATTTTAATAATATATTAATTATGATAAGATTGGAGCCTAATGACTAGCTGCTTGAGGCTGAAAGACCCTGGACTATTTTTATATACTCTCTGCCCTTTCAGTCTGACCTACTTTGACAGTTCAATTAAACCAATTGACTGCTGAAGTTTGTTTATGAGATGGCTGGGGAAGACTGACTATTTGGGGTGTTTGGCATTTGTACAAGATACCATTTAATAAGTTCCCTCAGTGTATTTCTGGAGTCCAGGAAAATGTCATTCTCTAACCTGTTAGGTAAATCACTGTTGAGTATGTGTGTGTGTTTTGGAACTTGCATATACAGTGCTCACAAAGAATTTTCCCTTAAAAACAAATTGTGTGTAACTTGATTATTGTCAGTCTACAGGTCTCAATTTCATGTAACTTGAATGAGATTGATTCATGTGCTTAATTGTTCCATTACTTTTTCATCTGATGTTTATTCATTCATTTTTTTCAGTGATTATTTATTGAGCATCTATGCTTCCTCAGGTGCTATAATGGACCCTGGGGATAAGCAGGAAAATAAAAAAGTCATTCTTTAAAAGGAATATACTGACAAGCAAATAATCAAATCAATGATTTAATAAATATAATAGCCATATGTATCACAAAGGAAGAACATGGGTTACTTCTTTTGTTAGAGGTTTTTAGCTGTCACAATCTATTAGTAACATTTTCCTATCTCCCAGCATACATACATGCTAGGATTCTGTTGTTTGAGTTACTGTTTTATACCAAGTACATGTGAAAAACATGAAAAACTGCATTTTTCAGCTTTACTGAAGATGCTAGTACTAAATGCATTATAGTGTGTATGTTCCGGAGCTGATATATAACTATATGCCTTTTCATTGCTGGCTGAGAGATATCCTCATTTTCCCCCTATTATCATTACTCTCTTACAGTTTTTGATCTCCTTGATACTTTTGATACTCTCTTGTGTTGTCCCCCATCCTATTTATTTAAGTCTTAGCTCCCTAAGAGACTCTTAGAATACTTAAAGGCAGGATCCATACCTGATTCATACTGTTCTGCTGGACAGACTTTGGCTCCAACATGTGCTTAAACACTATGTATTGGTTTGCTGATGCATTTCTTCCTGTTTATGTGTTTTAAGTGAATGAACATTGATCAGTGGTCAGGATCATTGTAGCCCCATCCATGTAGCTGTTATTGATTAGTCTATCTTTCAAGGTTACAAATCTTAAAAGGCAGTGGAAGCTAGCTTTCTTGGCTCTACAACTTTGCAGGTAAATTACCAAAGTACAACTTAGTTGAATAAGCCTGCTAACACCATACTGCTTGTTGTCAATATGAAGGCTCATTGGCTTTAGATCTATCCAAGAGATAGTGAGGGAAGTCTGGTGTGCTATAGTTCATTGGGTCACAAAGAACTGGACACAACTTGGACACTGAACAACAAAAACTACCAAGAGAAACAAAAAAAATGAGAGAGTGACAGGTTCTAAGTATGGACAAATGTAACTCCTTATCACTGAAAGGTTGGACCTCAGTTATTATGAAAATTTGTTAGTGGAAATGTGGATGGAATCCCTAGATAAAAGGTAAGAATCGCAAACCCACTCGAGAAAAGAAGCTATTCCTGCTGGCTAAACCTCGGCTTTTATAATCTTGCTTTCCTACTATTAATGTCAGATACTTGTCCTGCTAATCTTCTGTTATATCCTCAAAGGTTTTTAAGTTTCCTCTATTTCTGCCTGTACACAGATTTATAATTGATTTTTATTTAATTCATATCTAACTTATAGGAGGTTTTCTTAACTTTCTAATTCAGGAATAATAGTGGAGTAGATTGTAGCAGTTCAGTTTTTACATTCACCCCTTGTTTATAAGTACCCAGTGAGAAGAATTACATTACAAAGGATGAGAGCTGTCTGTTGCTAATGATAAATGTTCTGTGTTTGCATTTCATCTTTGCTACTTGTCGGCCAGTTGACACTGAAGAGTTGACACGCTGGTTGATGCGTGTGTGCATCGATATTTACTTCATTGGACTGTTCTGAGGATTTCACGAGTTGGTACATAGAAAATATTTAGAAGGACTTATAGGGAGCTTGGTGCATATTAGCTGCTATCTTTTCATGAGTATTGCTGTTATTTTACCACTAGATATTCAGGGGATGGGGTTTTAATAGTATTACTTCCAAGAACAAAAGTAGAGTTAGACACTGCCCTCCATTTACCTTGTCTCCCAGTCAAATTTTGGACTAAGTACATATATATTTAGACCCAAAGAAGATTAAAGAATATTGAGAAGTGCTTAATAGTGCCCAAAGCAAGGTTCTCTTGTGGAAGTTTTAATAAACTGAACTCTTCATTTCTTCATCTTCAAGAAGAGGGAGAAAGGAGGATAAAAATTGGGAGGAGGATATACTTAAATGTGGCTTCAAAGACAGAACAGCAGTGAGAAAGAGAGACATGCTGGTTACAGTGGAATCCTGAGTTTGCTTATCAAAAAAAAAAAAAAAAAATGGTAGTGTGCAGACTTAATCAGAAGTGCTGCCTAATAAAAAATGGACCATACCAGATTTTAACCAATAATATTAGCAAGTTCTTCTAATCTACGTAATTACTACAAAGAGGAAACACAGAGGTAGAAGTGTGGGGAAAGATTACAAAAATATTGCTTTACCTATGCTATATTCAGGACTTCTTGCAAAATCTTGTCCAGATGCTATAGATTAAGAATTTGAAATCTAATATGGTTGATAATAAAATAAACCACATAGCTCACTGTTATAAAGGGTTGAGTAAGACATTTTCCATAAGGAAGAATCAAACAAAATTACATAGGCAGTCTGGGCAGAGTTTCAGCTTGTGCAATTTAAGAAGGTTTCCTAGAAGAGGTAACATTTAACAAAAGTCAGAATTTACTATGCACTGGCTTTGTGTACGCAATGTGTTAAGTGCTATACATATATTATCCCATTTTGTTCTCACAAGTACCTTATGAGGAAAAATTGCTTTTCCCATTTTACAAATGACAAAGGAGGCTTAGAGAGATTAAATAATTTCTAATGTTTATGAGTAGTAACCACGCAAATCTGGTTCAAAGCCAGATTTCCTGAGGATGAGTACCTAACCTCTCCATTCTACTGACTTCTGCTTTGCTCTGTTGTTTCTTACCAGGAGATAGGAAGGGTCTAATGGAAGACATGAGGGAATATGTGAAGAAAACAGTGGCTATTTCTATCTGTTTCATGGATTTTAATTAGGGAACACTGTCCAAGGCCTGAGGCTGGCAATGCAGAGTTATAAGGCATAGTCACTTCTACTAGGGAGCTGGGAAACAAGGCAATGAATAAATAATGTCAGGTGAATAATACAAAGAGTAAGTTGTGACTATTTCATTGATGACTGTTTATTAAGTACCTGCTATATGCTAAATTAATGAGATTGTAAAGATGATTATAATTTATACTTCTAAAACGTTTCTACAACTTATTAGGTAAGATGATAAACGTACATAAACAACTATAATAGAAGGCAGGATATGTTAAGCTCTAGCAGAGAGGATTAGGAAAAACGGGACCAAGAGAGAACATAGGAAAATAGAAAAGCAAGACTGTCATCCACGGCACATGGATCGCTTTATATGCTACTGCTCTATTTTGGGGCTTACCTCATTGATTTTTACCACCACCCATAAAAGTATAGAAATTTACCCTAGTTTCATGCATTAGGCCATGAGGGCATGTGAAAGGCTGTGTTCCACTTCAGAACAAAAACGAAGGCTGTAAGAAGCAGATCTGTCTAACTGCCAAGGCTCTTTTTTTTGAAGGTAGCATTTGACATTTGATAAGAAAGAGAAATAGATATAGAACAGTATAATATACGGACTCCAGGGTAGTCCCCAGATAGTCTCGTCTCCCAATGGTCACACCCTGTGTAGGTCTACGTCATATGGACTCTAGTAGAGAAAGAGTCTGAAAAAAGTGATGTGAAAACATCAGTTGAGAAAATTCAGAAGAGAAAGAGCCACATTTAACAAGAGAGTTGAGTAGAAATTTGCTGAGTCTAGACTGGATACATCGACTCGTTACAGATCAGAGCTGCACTAAAGATATATTATTCATCCCTACCTCTAGTCCTCTACCTAACGATTCAGCGATTTGCATGGGAGTCTGGAGCCTTCTGGCAATGGACTTATGAAATTCAACCATTCATACTTGGGGTTAAGCAACATATGAACACGTTTGGAGGTCTATGGGGATGATGAAAGGAGGATACAAATACATAAGTCTTAGGAGAGGATTCATTCAACTCAAGAAAGGGAAGATTTATCTCAGTGAGCCAGACTCCACCAAAGAGCCTGAGGATCAGACGGGACAAGCGGCTCTCGGAATAAATGCATTGCTTTTGTACTTGAAGCCAGCCAGAATCAGCCACCTGAGTAGTGTCTATTCTTGTTAGGAAAAGAAGTATTATATCTACAAATATTAAAAATAGTTTTATCATCTAACTGTTCCATTCAGCTGGCTGTGAAACCCTGTAAATGAGCAGAACTGTGAGATCCAGGAAAAAAGGAAGAGCGTTCATGTAGACTGGAGAGTGAGCAGCAGAGGTGTCAGAATTAGCGGTGCCAGTAGCAGCCAAAGGGTATGTTAGCGTCCTGGAAATGGGTAACTGCATGAGTGAGGTCCATGGTAATGTGAGATCTCATTCCAGAAGCAGGCACACAGCAGTGCTCCAGGAAAAGACACAAGAAGGAGCCTGGATTGAGCACTGGAGGTAGGGTGACCAGCTATCATATTTTGCTCAGGGATTGAGAAATGTTTTAGAAAGAGGGGCTTTCCACACTAAAATGGGAAAGCCCTGGGCAAACTGGAACAGACTGATCACATAAACCAGAAGGATTTGTAAATAAAGTGTATTACTAATGGGAACCTTCCAAGATTTTAAAGGAGAAAGATGACCTCAAGTAATTGAGGGACAGGGTTGTTCCAGAGAGCCGGTGTTTTGCTGAAGGAAGATAACAAGAAGATGAAGGCCAGGGAACATGAAATGTGACCTCATTTCTATACGGATTTATGAAATCGGATAATTTAATCCACCTTCAACTTCCCTCATCTCAAGTCTAAAGAGTTTGTTCACTGACTGGACTGAGGGTATAGTCAGAACTGATTAATACAATTATTACCTAAAAGTGAAAGTCACTTAGTCGTGTCCAACTCTTTGTGACCCATGGACTCTACAGTCCATAGAATTTTCCAGGCCAGAATACTGGAGTGGGTAGCCGTTCCCTTCTCCAGGGGATCTTCCCAATCCAGGGATCACACTCAGGTCTCCCATATTGCAGGCAGATTCTTTACCATCTGAGCCACCAGGGAAGTCCAATTATTATGTAAAACTATGAGAAATTCTGGTCCATATACAAGACCAAGTCAGAATTAGTAAGCAGGAGTAGAGGTCCAGATGTTATGATAAGTGAGGATGAGGTTTAACCTGAAGCTGCCAAAAACAAGGATTCATGATACGGGGTCAGAGAGATGAGGATTTGATGTAGGGAAACAAGATGAATAGCAAGAAGGCAGCGACCAATTGTCTTGGAAGGAGGGGGCAATCATGGGAAGAATGTTGATAAATTACAAAGAATGAATCAGTTTTTACTTAAGTCTCTTTTAGTAGCCCAGCTATTGATAGTAAATAATTATGTTGCCCTGTTTTAAAGAGTCAGAGGTAGGAGTACAATATGAGTCTCTACTTTGGGGGGAAATCTACAAGTATTATTACACAATGTCTGGGCATATATTAGGCCTTAAGTAAATGCTGGCTTTCTATCTTCATTCTTCCTGAATGAGGGAGAGCACAGCATTTTCCTGAGTTAGATACCTAGTACCTAGCTGATCTGATTCTAGTCCATTCTCCATGCTGCTTCCAGAACTCTCATCTTCCAAAAATAGTACATGACCTTTTAAAAATTCAGTTCAGTTCAGTTCAGTTCAGTTGCTCAGTTGTGTCCGACTCTTTGCGACCCCATGAATCACAGCATGCCAGGCCTCCCTGTCCATCACCAACTCCCGGAGTCTACCCAAACCCATGCCCATCGAGTCGGTGATGCCATCCAGCCATCTCATCCTCTGTCGTCGCCTTCTCCTCCTGCCCCCAATCCTTCCCAGCATCAGGGTCTTTTCCAGTGAGTCAACTCTTCACATGAGCTGGCCAAAGTATTGGAGTTTCAACTTCGGCATCAGTCCTTCCAATGAACACCCAGGACTGATCTCCTTTAGGATGGACTGGTTGGATCTCCTTGCAGTCCAAGGGACTCTCAAGAGTCTTCTCCAACACCATAGTTCAAAAGCATCAATTTTTTCGGTGTTCAGCTTTCTTCACAGTCCAACTCTCTTTAAAAATTACTAGGCATTAATTGCCATTTAAATAATAAGATTCAAAATTCATAGCACCCCAAACCCTTTTTAATCTGATTTTGATGTTCCTCTCTAGTACTGATTTCAGCCACTCCTTATATGCACCTTTAATTATAGACATATCAGCTCTGTCCTCCTTTAAAAATTAAAATCTCCTTCCTGCATTGAAAATACCTTATTTTCAAGACAAAAAAACATGAAATAAGAAAGAACATGAAAGAATAAATTTGACAAATACTATGCAAAATCTACATAAAAAAACTTAAAATACTACCCGGCTACCCAAAATACAAAGAAAATAAAATACTGTATTCTGGGAAGGACTCACATAATCATGCTAATGACTCATCATTTATTCATTCTATAAACTGAATACGCAAATTTCATCTATTATTTTCCTAACTTGATAAATTTCATATGAAAAAAATAAACAACAGTGTCCATGACATTGTTTAAATGCTTGAAGGAAGGGATGGTCCTAATAGATATTAAAACACTAGAAAACTAGAATAATTAAAACAGTGTAGTACTGTTACACATATAGACCTATCATTGTGGTTCACAGAAATTCCAGAAATAGTACCAAAATAGATATGAAATTTTAAGTATGTGATTAGTATGACATTGCATCTTGATGAGGGACTGACTCAATAAATGTTGGAATAGGCACCTGTAAAACAATAGAATTGGATTCATAGTTTACTCCTTAATTAACTCCAGATTTAAAACTGAAATATAAACTGCTAAAAATATTAATTAAAGAAATGGAGAATAATTTTAAAAATATTTAAATACTAATTTCTTAGTATTATACAAAGTCCAAAAGTGAAGGGGATAAAATAAACTGCTAAATGCTATTGAGAATTTTAGTAGAAAATCACAATAAAGGAAAATGTGAAACTCTGGAAAGCATTTGTTAATCATATCACAGAAAAACGGCTTTGAGCTCTGTAAATCTATAAAAAATAGTCTACAAGTTCAATAACAATGAGCAAAGGAGCAAGCAGTTCACAGAAAAAGAAATACAAATGGCTCTTAAACATATAAAAGCCTGTTCAACGTCACACATCAAAAAAAGAATATAAACTAAAACTCTCCTAGCCTTCATATTTACCTCTCAAGATTGGAAAAGGTCAAAAAGTTTGATTACACACCGTGTGTTTGCCCAAGTATAGGGAAACAAACCTCACAATTCTCTAGCAGAAGTTTAACTTGGTCTAACTTATGTGAAGAAATAAAAAGAAAGGCAGTCTCTAATAATTTCATTGCTTCCTACATACTTTCAAATTTACAAAAAGAAGACTTACAAAAGTCCAGTAGAATCTATGTAGAATCCTGCTACACCTCCTTTATGCCTTTAATTTATTTTTGTTGGAAATTTGACATAAAGAACCCAATCATTTCAGAAATGGTAGAAATATGATTCACACATGAATTGTCTTTGTAACAACTTTACCAAACAACTTCACTGCCTGGCCCAAGTGGCTTGTTCTGTGCATTTTAACTGTTAAAATCCTCTTTCTTGGGTCTTCTCTGGTGGAACAGTGGTTAAAAGTTAACCTCCTAAGGCAGGGGCTTAGAAGGTTAGTTCAGGCCATCAGGCTGAAGGCCTTAGATGGCTTAGCAGGCTAGTTCAATCCCTGGTTGAGTTAAGATCCCACATTCTTTGGAGCCAAAAAACCAAAACATAAAACAGAAGCAGTATTTTAACAAATTCAATAAAGTCTTTTAAAAAGCTGTTCACATAAAAAAATCTTTAAAAGCAATTTTCTTCCTTTAGTTGATTCCCGATTTCTGGCTTTCATTCTGCCCTCTGAAGTTGTCATAGACTTTTAATTCTACCAATTCAAAAGAGTATAATGCTAGATTTGAAATTATCAATCACCTAATTTTAATAATAAACAGCCCCCCTTTTTTTTCAGTTTTCAAACAAACATAGCTAAGGTGCTTTTTCCTTTGGGGAAAGTGGTTGTGATCAAAGCCCCCATCAGTCTTGATTAAGCAGAGATTATTATTCCATATGCCCTTCCTTGCTAGAGTCTGCACAGAGCAGACTCTTCCAGGCTCCTTTATGCATGGCTCACAAAGAAAGCTCTAAGAAGTGGAGACTCATGTTTCACCTGAGGCTGGATGAGCGACTTGCCCAGGGCAGTGCCTTAATCAGAGTTTTTGCGATTTAGCAAGGGAAATGTCAGCTTTGCTTCTACCCCAGGAAGAAGCATATAATGAGCAAGTAGAAGGATCTCTTTTGGTGATGGTTACACAAGTGCCTTTGATGATGAGAACAAAGAGATGCAAATGAAAACTAGGGACAGCCTTCTGTCTATAAATGTTTCTGGCATCTGAGATCTTTTTTCTCAGCTTTAGTATCAAAGAAATACATGGAGCAAGAGCCCAACAACTAGTGGTCCCTCAGGGGTACCTGGTTACCTGTGGAAGTGACCAGACAGATGCTTCAGGGAAAGATGGAAACTGTAGGAAGTTGATTTTACTGGACCTCCACGGAGATGGGAGGAGTGTTGTTTTTTGTGGAAGGCTGCCAATTAATTCTCCCCACATGACGCAGTTGAATAACTGAAAATGCTAATCAATAATGTCCTTGGAAAGGAAGATCTTTTAGCAAGCTGTGTTCTTCCTGAGCTTATTTCTACTCCTGGGGACAGTTGTTTAAGTAGGTCTTCTTTATATGAACAACTATTTAGTCCAGCTATAGTAGCATTGAAAATAGCAATGAAACAGCGCACTTTTTTCCTTGGAATCTTGGATTTTAAATCTCAGTTATGGGCCTAAGTAAGTTCTCAGGTCAGGCAAAAAAGACTTTATTTGACTATTGTAATAGAAGAAACAGATTGAATTCAACTCTACTGAAACAGAAGGTAGGAGAGGTTTTAGGCATGTGGGTGAGCTTGTGAAAGTAAAGAATTTTAGTTAGGAGGCTGGTCAATGTGATGAGGCCTCTGTGTTCGCTACTTAGTACTTATCAACATTAAGCTCTTATCCTCTCACAGATACTGGAAAACAAGGGTACTATCTTTCATGATGATTACATTTCAAAGGGGTGTCCAGGTCCTTGAGACTCGAAACATTTCTGGGTGTAAATCTGGCAAGGGGGTGGGTGAAGATTTATATCTCAAACGGGCAGAGAAAGGATTTACAATCACAAGTTTTCTGAAATAGATGCTCTAAGAAAGGGGACGTCAGGGACCTATATCAGGAAGAAAACTAAACTTTAGTCAAACTAGGGGGAAACTTAAGGCCATCTTGTTCATTGTAAGGCATTAGGGAGCTCTATCCTCAATTCTTAATGAGTTTAGAGAAGAAAATAATTCTCATTTTGAGGAACTCAAAAGAAGTCAACCTTCCTAACCAAATATGGAAGATCCAGTTTAAAAGCTTAAAGCTGGACTGTGAACACTGCTGAGAACAGTAAAGATTTGGCAAATGAGGACTCCCACCTCTTGGCGGAAAACAATTTCTCACCAGGTGGTACATCCCTGACTCTGTCACCTTACCTAAAACAACTCCATGTGCAGACAGTTAAGTCTTAAGAGACCAGCCTGCAAAGAAAGACCCGGGAAGGAAAGAAACAATTTGTGGGCATCTAAAGTTAGGTGCCTATGCATACTGCTTCATTTAGTTTTATCAGTGAATCTTGAGAATTTATTACTAATCTATGCAGCATATGAGGATATTGAGTTTTGGGGAGGGTCTGTATTTTGCTCATGGCTCCACAGCTAACACACACCACAATCAGTCCAATTCTTTCTGGTGCTTGAGATATCTCTGTTTTTTGAGTAGGTATGTACGTGTGTGTCCTGGAAAGTGTGGGGCAGGGCAGTAATAGTCCTGTGATTATGCCTTGAGCATTTAGTGATCACAGTAGAGAAGGGACATATAGGCCAATCCACCATCAGTCTGCTCCCCACCCCAAAGACAGTAGAGCCTGGCTCTGTGACTGAGCACTAGATTCACTTTCACTGTTTTCAATGTCTCCTTGCTTGTAATTTCTGCAAAAAAATACTTTGTCTCCTCCCACTTTTTTTTAACTGGTGTTCAGTTGCTAAGTCTTGTCCAGCTCTTTGCAACCCCATGGACTGCACCATTCCGGGTTTCCCTGTCCTTCACTATCTGTCAGAGTTTGCTCAAGCTCATGTCTGTTGAGTCAGTGATGCCATCCAACCATCTCATCCTTTGCCACCCCTTCTACTCCTGCCCTCGATCTTTCCCAGCATCACAGTTTTTTCCAATGAGTGGGCTGTTGGATCAAGTGGCCAAAGTAGAGGAGCTTCAGCTTCAGCATCAGTTCTTCCAATGAATATTCAGAGTTGATTTCCTTTAGTATTAATTGGTTTGATCTCCTTGAGTGCAAAGGACTCTCAAGAGTCTTCTCCAGCACCACAATTTGAGGGCATCAATTCTTCATTATTCACCCTTCTTTATGGTCCAACTCAATTTTCTGTTCACAACTACTGGAAAAACCATAGTTTTGACTACATGGATTTTTGTCGGCAAAGGATATCCCTGCTTTTTAATACACAAAGTTTGTCATAGCTTTCCTTCCAAATAAAGAATGTCTATATTTTGTATTTATTTAAATTGAGTTTTTCTTCTTTTTTGTTTTTAGGAGCTCTTTAAGTATAAGGATGTTGGCTCTTCTGTTTTTTTTTTTTTTCTATAATATTGATTTCCTTAAGCAAAGTTACAAAATATGTAGTTGAATACATTACGGTTTCTTACAATTACTTCTAGATTAAATCATATTTAAGATTCCCTCACTTAGAGATTGTGAAGGAGTGCATAGATCTTTCTTCTTATACAATATAATTTTATATTTAGATTTTTGATCAGTTTGCCTTTGCCCTGTGTGCGGTATAAAGTATGAGAGATAGATCTAGATTTATCTTTTTCCTCAACTGACTATTTGTCCTAACACAATTTCTTAAAACGGTTCTCTTTCCTCCCTTAATTTGAGATGCCACATTTATAATATCAAATGGCCACATACACTTTGGTTTATTCCTGATTTTTTGTTGTATTTCTTTGATATCTCTTTTTGATTCAATAACTGATGTATATTTAAGGAATTTGCATCTGCTGAACAGTGAAGAAGTCAGCAGCATCTGTTCCAAACTGGCCTGGAATCCCTTGAGGACTGAGCCCCAGGGCACAGTTTATATCAACATTATGCTGGATATTTGTTAAAACTTTAGATTCCTGTGCTCTGGTTCCTAAGAAAATCAGAATCTTTGAGGACAGGGTGTTGGGGAACATATATCTTTTAAATAATAAAAACTTGTTTTTTTCCCAAAGATAAATATCCAAATATTTTAATCCATTTTGTCTATCATTTTTTATATATCAATAATTTTTGTCAGTCATTTTTAATAATTAATTATTTTTCCCTGTGATGAAATAGTTTATTTTTATTTTTTCTTATTTTCACTTGGAGGATAATTGCTTTATAATGTTGTGCTCTGCTATACAACAATGCAAATCAGCCATAAGTATATGCATAGATAGATAGATAGATAGATATGTGTATGTATATATATATATCTCCCCTCCCTCTTAAGCCTCTCTCTCTTCCCCACCCAGTCCCACTCTTCAAGGTCATCACAGAGTGTCAGGCCGGGCTCCCTGTGTTATATAGCAGCTTCCACTAGCTATATATTTTACACATGACAGTGTATATGTCAGTGCAACTTTCTCAAGTCATCCCACCCTCTCTTTCCCCTGCTGTGTCCACAAATCCCTTCTCTACATATGTGTCTCTATTCCTGACCTGCAAATAGGTTCATAAGTACCACTTCCCTAGATTCCATATATATATCTTTATATATGATATTTGTTTTTCTCTTTCTGACTTTACTTCACTCTATATAACAGGCCATAGATTCATCCCCCTCAGTCAACTGATCCACACTTGTTCCTTTTAATGGCTAAGTAATATTACACTGTATACATGTACCACAACTTCTTTATCCATTCATCTATTGATGGACATCTAGGATGCTTCCATGTCTTAGCTATTGTAAATAGTGCTGCAATGAACATTGGGGTACATGTGTCTCTTTGAATTATATTGTTCTCAGGGTATATGCCCAGTAGTGGGATTGCTGTGTTATATGTTATTTTTTAATTTCTGTTGTTTTTTTTTTAAGGACCAAGGGCTTCCCTGATGGCTCAGATGGTAAAGAATCTGCCTGCAATGCAGGAGATCCGGATGCAATCCCTAGGTCAGGGAGATCTTCTGGAGAAGGGAATGTCAAACCACTCCAGTATTCTTGCCTGGAGAATTCCACAGACAGAGGAACCTGACAGATTACATGGGGTCACAAAGAGTCAGACACAACTGAGTGACTAACACTTAGGGGATGACATTTAAAAATAAGCTTACCAATCAATTTTCAGGTAAGGTTTAGAGGTGGAAAGAAGGCAAATTCAAACATTTTTCTAATGTGTATCCATTTCATCCTTTGTTTGTGTAAATGCACAGAAAAGCATTTCATTTCACTGTATAAGTTGAAAGACCAGGAAGGAGCTATTATATCTCAAAATGCAACATCTTTTTTGACCACTACCCAAATCAACAGGTATGATTTCCTTTGGTATCCCTTAATGATGGAGTCACAGGCAAGACTGAGGTAGTCCAGGCAGGAGAGTTAGCCAAGTGGACAAAACCAGGAGGATTAAGTGATTATTTGAATTCCTCTGTCTCAGTTTTGGCCAAAGTATTTTTATCTTCATCAACACATGAAGAATGCCTAATCTGTACATCCAGAAAACCAATGCCAGATGGATAGGAGTCATTGCGCTAACATGTTCACTAACCATATTTAGAATCAACAAATAAAGATAAGTTATTTTGCTTGTAAAATCATAACAAGGATGAAAACAGAACCAATCATGGGAAAGCAGTTCCTCACTAAAGGGCTTAAGAGCCCAGTATTTCTGTAGTTCAATGTCCCTTGCTCCTGCTTCAGGGTGCATGAAGTCCCTCTGCTTGTCTAAAGCTTGAAGTCTGGCTGAAGCTCATGGACATTTCTTTAGCTAAAGGCTCAATATAGGAATTTATCTGCAGTGGCTGTCTAATTGCTGGGGATGGAGAAAGATCATCCTTCCTCCAAGATGCTTAATGAAACAATTTAGAGACACACCTAGACTAGACATTAAGGTTCTGTAGCCATTTTTCATACTCTGGAAGAATGTTTAAATGGTTTATTTTCAAGAGGAAAACTTATGAAAATTTTGAAATATACATAATTTTGACATATTATTGAAATATTTTCCATTAAAATGAAAATATAAAAAACATTGAAATATGAATATTTTCATATTCAATGTCAAATAATTCTATAAAAGTTATATGCAATTTAGATTACTTTTTTGGTTTACAATTATATAGAAACCAGTACAAAAGTGGAAATCAAAAGAATCAGGCTATTTTTCAAGAGTTACAGAAATTAGAGTCAAAGAGAAATTCTCATTTGTCTTTCCTTTAAAAAGGATCTAGCATTTCTTAGAAGGTATAATGCCAGACAAGTTTCCTGCCACAGCACGAAGAAAGAACAACCTCTCATCCCTAATCTTCTTCATAGAAGTGGAGATGATGGGACTTCCTTGGTAGTCCAGTGGTTAAAGCTTCACCTTCCAATGCCAGGGGTCATGGGTTTGATCCCTGGTCAGGCAGCTAAGATCCCACATGCCCCAGGAGTGAAAGAGCAAAATAATATTGTAACATTAAACATTAATTATTAATGTTAAATATTATAACATTAAATATTAATATTAAAACAAAACAATAGTGTGACAAATTCAACAAAGACTTTAAAAATGGTCCACATCAAGAAAATCTTTTTGAATAGAAAGAAAGGAATGGACATGGTGATGCTTATGGTAGATTGCAATCAGAGTAGTCAGATTCAAAGAAAGCATAGACGACTTTGATGTACAGGAGGATAACATAGTGGATCAGTAGTAAAGAATGTGCCTGCCAATGTAGGAGACATGGGTTTGATCCTTGAGTCAGGAAGATCCCCTGGAGTAGGAAAATGGCAACCCATTACAGTATTCTTGCTTGGGAAATCCCGTGGACAGAGGAACCTGGCAGGCTATAGGCCTCGAGGTTGCAAAAGAGTTGAACACAGCT
Source organism: Cervus elaphus (assembly GCF_910594005.1). NCBI lineage: Eukaryota > Metazoa > Chordata > Mammalia > Artiodactyla > Cervidae > Cervus > Cervus elaphus. The sequence continues at coordinate 73,845,569 of NC_057815.1, read as the reverse complement.
GAGTGACTAAACAACAAACAACGATAGTGGGATAAAGGTCCAAAACTTCCATGTGAGGAGAGGAGAACCCAAGGGGACTCAGAAGAAATAAAACTGAGGACTGAAAAGAGGAGGTTTATCCTCAGGGTCTCAGTACCATGGTTGTCAAGGGTCAGCGGAATGGTGGAGGGTGTGGGACCAGGAGAAGTCCCAGAAGTCTGTGTGGTGGTTTTCTAGGCTATACTGTGGAGGAATAAGGACAAGAACCTAGACACAGATATGTAAGAGACAAAGCTATTTAATCACAAGTACAATACAGGTGCTGACCAAGGAGAATAGCAGACTTCAGCACTAGTGCCAGTAGGACCTTGGGACCACAAATGTGTTTGGCTGCTGGATTTGTGGGGGATCTGTGGGGGATTCTAGGGGGAAGTTTGCAAGAGTAGAAGGACCCTTGAAGGCTCAGGGCAATAGCTAGCTCTTTGCCAAATGTATAGTAGTATTTCAGTAATTGTTTTGGTCACCAATATAGCTCTCTGATATATTCAGGCAGACTATCAGAGTATCAGAAGACACACATGCTCTTCTGTGCTGGCATATGCTGTGAATATGAGTATACAACGCCACAAAGGGGCTAAGATACTGTTATACCTGTGTGTTTCAGAAGATGTTGGCCAAAGGTGACATAGATGAGCCATTAGATTAAAAAATTCCAGATTAAAACTGAATTTTATTCGCCAAGAGTAACAGCTCACACAATTCCAAAATGTGTGAGCTACAAGATACATGAATTGACAGAAAAGAAATTCTAAAACAAATCTGGACACTCGCTTTCATTTGTGCAACACTCCATTTTTCAATGATACAATGTACTCAAAACCAGCTTAAAAACTCAAATCAACTCCCCTGGGGTCTCAGTGGTTGATCACAAGTAGCAAGGGGGTATTTAGATTTGACCTTTACTGCAATTTCCATCCTATCTTTATATTATGCCATGTATTTCCACATAGTTCATTGTCTTTGTTCTTATGGATAACACTATGAACTACTTTAAAAATAAGAAAACACAGGACCCTTATTGAAACTTTCTTAGCTCATCCTATTTTATCATTGGAATAACACACTGAGGTAGGCATTTTACATTTAAGAATATTTAAGGATTTGAAGATGTTTTGTAAATAAGGGGAAGAACCAGGGTTGGAAACCTGCTTGTCTGATTCTTTTTCTGTTACTCCCTGCCAGGAGCTAGACTATTTCAATGTTTTGTGACCCATGAAACCTAGAGTGATCTTGACCTAGCACCTTCTAAGTGCTCCATAATCTAGGGCCTTTTCTAAAAGATAGAAACTTCTCAATCTTCAGGGTAATTTCTGAGCATTTTAGTGTTAGTCTTCATTGCTGATTGTAAATGTCCATTCTATCATCCCTGGTGTATTAAGTATATTAAGTACTACACCTAATAAATCATCTGTTGGTCTACAAACTGAAGAGGAGCAAAGCTCTAAAGAATGTATGTGTACAGGGTGTCTATAAATTCAAACTCATGTCCACTGAGTCGGTGATGCCATCCAACCATCTCATCCTCTGACGTCCCCTTCTCCTCCTGTCTTCAATCTTTCCCAGCATCAAGGTCAGCATCATCCTCAGGCACTACACTTAATATATCATCTGTTGGTCTACAAACTGAAGAGGAACACAGCTATAAAGAATGTATCTGTACGAAGTGTCTATAAATTCCTCACAGAGGTGAGTCCTTATGACTGGAGTGAGGCTGACCAGGGACAAGGAGAAATGCTTCTAGTGAGAGAGACGTTGAAAACAGACCCAAGGTGACAATAAGTATGGGTGGAGATACCAATGAGCTTGTCTTGTTACCCTAGCATGAAATATCCCTGCTGAATAGTGGGGAAAAAATGATCAAACTCTATGTAGTATTAAATTGCAGAGGACATATGACATGATATAAACTTACATGAATTAATGTGAAACAAGCCTGGCGTTCTACGTAACTGTTTATGTTACCTGTAGCCCTGAAGCTATACGTTTTGTACGATTTAATTCATTCACTCTAAGTTATATTCCAGAGAACTATGCCAGAAATCTTGATTAGTGGCCTATGTTTATCAGCTGAAAATCAGTTTTCTTTGGGGTGAGGTGGGGGATGGGGCCTATTCAAGCAAGTTCATCCTCCTCAACAGGCTTGAACCTTATGTCTGAACCTCATTTCTCTCTGTGTCCTTATAATGCTTTCCAAAGTGAAACTGACATGAAGTGAGGGCACCTCGTCCCCTTTCGCTGCCAAAGCCTCGTAGATCCCTTTGAACTTCCTTACTGCTCGCTCATTTCACAGAAGGTTTCAAAGGGTTTCTTGGGAAACAGCCTTCCTGCCACATCTTGTTGACCTGCTCTCGTTTTGTGGCCACACTTTTCAAAAATCATTACCTCCTGTGGAAACAAATTCATCATAAGCCTCTTGCAATATACCTCCAGCCATGACACTTTTGGACTGACATTTATTCACAGATTGACTATAAATAGGCAGCAATTTACACCCAATTAGATGTGGAGGAGAATCTGGGGTTGCAGGAGAATTTCCACTCACTCAGTATGCAGGGTCTGTGTGATGGCTGAGTGACTGATGTTGCTGCCATTTGCTAAGATTCTCTCTTATTTAATTTCCATTCAGACACTCTTAATTTGAGCAGAGCCTTGGGAATGACTTAAGACAGGGTAATTAATTGGAGCATAGCATCTTTGAGAAAAAAAAGGCAAAATTATTTACTCCTTTTCTTTTTAGAAATGCCTGAATAATGAGAACATATTATCATCATTTAACTTCCCCCAAATTCTTATTAATTTATTCTTATTAAATTAAAATCACTAGGGCTATGTCTTCCCTAACTAAGAAAATGTAATCCAAATATTAAGCTGCATACTTTGGTCACCCCTAAGAATCACAGATTAGTTTCAACTTGGGCTGGGTAAAATGAGTTGCTGGCTTTGGAGAATGGATGAAAAAGACATGTAATAGTCAATGAGGGGGGCTTTGATCATACAGCATCTAATAACTGCTGTTCAAAAAATCTCATTTAAAATGAGAAAGTTGAATCCCTAAGCTTCCACAAGACCTAACAGTGATTAGCTCAAATGAATCTAAACTGCTGCTAAGAATTGATTATTATGGGGAGAAATCTGAAGAGAGTTTTTATCAAATTAAGGCAAGGAATAGTGTTATTCAGCCTAAACAGAGAAAGGAGACATTTATTTAATCCAATAGTTTCAGAAAGGATTACATTTCTATACACATATAGAAATCATGTGCATTTTTAGTTTATGAAGCATTAAAATGGAAAAAGAATTGCTCAAATTGCACCAAACCCAGTTTTATCATGCCAGAGACATTTTGAGATCTTGTAGAACAGTCCTTTTCAAATTTTAATGTCCATCCAGTCACCTGGGGATCTTGTTAAACTGAAGATTCAGATTCAGTAATCTGAGGAGAAGCATGTGATTCACATTTCTAGAAACTTGCCTCTTGACGCGGATTCTGCTGGTTCTTGAATCACCCATACTTTGAGTAGTGAAGTTTTAGAGCATCTGGGTCATGATTACGAAAATCAGTTACCATTGTATGGGGGTAAGCTAGCTAATACTGTGTGATGATTTATATAATATATGATAACTAGTGCTGTGATATAGCCATTGACACAAAGAGAGAATAGTTTCAAAAGTAAAAAAGCTAGGAGATAGAAGATACTACTGTCTAATCTCGCCTCTACTACAAATGAACATTCCTAATATATGTGTAGTACTTTGCATTTTGCAGATTAATTTTAGCTAGTATATGTCACATGGTTTTATGTTGATCCTCTAAAAACCCTATGAAATCAAGCAGGCATTTTACTTTCATTTTCCTTATGAATATCCTGAAAGTAAAATTTGATGTGATTTGCACAGTTTTGCATTATCATTCAGCAAGAAAGCCGTGACTCAAACTAATGTCTCCTGACCACAAGTACACTGTTCTTTCTACTAGCAGTAATTTTGCATGAAACATATAACTTCTCTAGTCCTTCTCTTATTTATGAAAAGGATGATCCAGGTTCAACTAGATCAGTGGTTATTAACTCTCACTGTGCAACCAAATTACCCTGGGAGCACAAGAAATCATACCAGTGAGATCTCCTTCAGTGCAGAGTCTTCAGAAATGAGGCCAGGGTACCATTTGTTTACATCTTCTAAGCTGATAAGTTGATTCTGATATGAGTGATGACTGAGAACCAAATGTATTAGATATTCACGAAAGCATTTTTCAAGGTAAGCCATGTTCCTTTCTTCTTCAGGAAAATCTACCATGACTTTGTTAAGAAAGGTGAAATTGTGATTTAGCAAGCTTTTACTTTTTGTCTTATTGCATAGGACTCAAAAATTTAGGTAGATTTCAGCTGATGCCTTTAAAAAAGATCCCTTTCACTCAAACAAGTGAAGGTTCAGTTTGCTCCCTATATCGACACTCTATGCAACATCAGTATTTCTGAGTTTCCTATTTTTCCTTTGAACTTGGCCCTGAATAGTCAGGCTTTTACTCGGGCTCTCATTGAAGTGAATGTCTAAATCCTTCTGGTTGCTTTCTGGCATGATTGTTTTCTTTGTGGCCACTGTGACTTGAAGGAGGATTTAGACTCAAAGTAAACATACCTAGATTACCTGAGATTTCTGTGTCAGAAACTGGTAACATGAGCGGTTTAGAAATAGTCTCTTCTCAAGAGTTAAAATTTCAGTGCTGAGTCTCCCTGAAGCAAATTTTGAAAAAGCTCAGGTTGTTGAAAGCAGATGGTTGTTTTTCTTTTACAGAATCTTTGGCTTTTTTTTATAGTTGTCACAAGATCAAGGGGACAGAATTAGTCAACAGCTTTCCCTCATAGTTTCCGTTCTGTTGATCATTTTTCAAAAGTTGAAGAGACAGGAGGAAAATGAAGGCCTTGAACATTTGGGAGGATCCAAGGGGCGGGGGGGTTAGGCCTTTCTAGGGGTAATTCTTGATTACCTGTAATCTAAGAGGGTTCTCAATAAAGCCATAGCTTCCTGAAGCATCTCTATTCTGAGTGATGTCACTGTATCAGTAATGCATCTCTGAGTTTCTCTAGCAGGGTTCGGGGTTTGAGGCATAACAGACCCAAAACAGCTTCTTTAATTTTGGTAGTGGAAATTTAATTGCATATATGTTAATAGTATCCTTGAAAGGATATTATGCAATCCAAGTCTTGATTCCCAAACTTTCTAACGTGAATTTTCTATAACCAGGCAGTTTATTCAATGAGGAAATAAAATGCATACTGTTCAAAGATGACTACAATGCCAGTTTCCTGGGGTAGATGGTACAGAATAATATTTTTTACAGCAGATCATTAATCTTGTTGTTCCTTACTGTTTTAGTCTGATCACTCAGTCTTTCTTGCACTATTTATTTGAGTGGATTCATGAAGTCCAGAGATGCTTGTTTCATTTAAGTTTACTATGAGATTTTTACACCCTGTGGAGAATTCTCTGGTTGTCATTATAAAATACACTTTTATTCACCCCAAGCAGAATGGTCCTGTAACACCCCATTGCCTTTTCTAATTTCTAGAGTTTCTTTTTCATTCTTACAACATCTTTAATAGCATCATTCTTGAACCCCGTTGACTCACGGAGAGCAGAATCATTTTGTTTGGGAGATTCCAGATGTATTTCCTGCATCTCACTCCCTGATAAACAGTCTTGTCTGAGCCCAAATGTGCCTGGCCTCTCACAAAGCATTTGGCTACCACTGTTCTGGGGAGATGGTTACTGCATTCACAGGGTACTGGAAATTTCTACCGTCCCATTAACTCCCCTATTTGTATCTTAGAACTCTATTTTCTAGTGTTCCGTCTCTGCAACTTGTTGCCATTTCCCCACAGAGAAAAGTATGGAGTCAGCGACTGATATTTAAAAAGAAAAAAAAAAAAATGGTAGTAAAGCAATTGCTCTCATTTGGAATTAAAAATATTTAACTAAAATTTGTAAGAGCACTCATCTGGTAGCATTAGAGCCAATTACTCATGTGCATGTTGAATGGGCCTTCCCAATTCAAACTGTGCAGTAACTCTCTCTTTATGAATGAAGGTAAACACATCTTTGTAGTAAGTTGGAGGATCTAAGTTTTAACTCTTCCTGTGCCAGTCTGAAGGCTGGACTGATATAAAATGTAATGTGCTTAGTTGTTCAGTTGTGTCAGACTCTTTGTGACACCATGAACTGTAACCCGCTAGGTTCCTCTGTCCATGGGGATTCTCCCAGGCAAGAATACTGGAGTGGGTTGCCATGCCCTCCTGCAGGGGATCTTCTCAACCCAGGTATCGAACCCAGGTCTCCTGCATAGCAGGTGAATTCTTTACTGTCTGAGCCACCAAGGAAATCCATAAAATGTAATAGCAGTTTGAATATAAAAAATGAAGTGAGGTGAAAGTCGCTCAGTCCTGTCCAACTCTTTGCAACCCCATGGACTATACAGTCCATGGAATTCTCCAGGCCAGAATACTGGAGTGGGTAGCCTTTTGCTTCTCTAGGGGATCTTCCCAACCCAGGGACTGAATCCAGGTCTCCTGCATTACAAGCAGATTCTTTACCAGCTGAGCCACAAAGGAAGCCCAAATAGTTAAAAAAAAAAAAAATAGTAGGCATTTAATTTTTATAAGGGGAAAAATTCAGATAGCAGGGTCTACTGACAGATGGTGTCACGTATTTATTTCATCTTTGGTGTATTTGCTCTTTTGTAAGGGTTTAAATCACAGTGCAGTCTAGGTTAGAATGATTTGGAGATTGGTTTTGTCCCAGAATTAAATATTTGCTAGGAGAATGAGAGAGAAAGTTAGTTTTATTGGGTTTTTATTTTCTGTTCTTTCAGATCTAAGCTCCAACCACCTTGAATCCATATTTTGTTTTAAGGGTCTGAATTTTATGGAGATCATGAAGGAGGCCTTGTGCTTTATGGTTTCTTACAGTGTTTGACCAGTAAGATCTCATGGCAGGACATCAGGAGGGTAGAAGGTAGACTTTTATGTCCCCTGGCTCCCTTCCTGGCAGGCTGGCCCTGAGATAGCTGTGTTTTTTCAAGGAATGTCCTTTCATGACCCTCCCTACAAGACTCTCTCCATTTAGTGCTGGGGACCTCTTTTCCTCTCCTTCTTCTGCCTTAGAGGTGACGTGACTAGTTTTGTGGTTCTGTACAATCCCTTGTAATTTTCTTATAAATATGAGGGTGCTATGTTCTGTAGAGACCTTGAGTGATTCACGAGAATTAATTAACAGGTTTTAGTAGGTGGGCTATGTGTTTGTCTTATCTCTAAGCTTAAGGTGAGGGAGTCTATTAATCATATACAACCTCCAACCTTTAAGAAAAATGGATTTGCAATACAAACGGCAACTAACATGAATAGTGAGTGGAGAGTGATAAGGAGAGGCAAGAATGTATATATGTGTAATATTTAAGGATGATTGATATTCAGTTGATAGGCCTTCATGCAACCATATAGCTGCTTATAAATGACTTTCACTTTAATTGCCAGGAAATTGTAGTATTGAAAAGTGTTTTGAATATCACCCTAGTTTCACTGATACATATTTTTATTAATATTATTCATATGGATAAATTGATAACTTGGTATACTGTTTTTTCTTTTTCTTCATCTGAAGATTGACAGAGAAGAGCATTAATCAAGCTTCAGGAAGCTATAGCTTTCAACTTGGTTCAGCATCCATATGTAAGAAAAAATCCACTTGCAAAATATATTACATGTGAACTGAAAAAAAAGTAAGCCATAATAGCTTTATCATGAAACTCCCAATATTTAACACTTAGAGAGATTTCTGTGAACAAGGCAGTCACTTGCATCCATCATGAGCAATCTCTTATTTAATCCTTCTTAACAAATGCTGAATACTATTATATTCAAGTTTTTCAGTAAAAGAATATAGGGCTTAGATAGGCTTAACTTGCCCCCAAACATGCATTTAATTGGCATCTAATTGGACTTTGATCTGGGGACTCTCCAGTTTCAAAGCCGAAGTTCTCAACCATTACGAAAAACCGCTTCCCTGAACTTTTCTATAGCTTCAAGCAATTCTTATGTTTTTGTACAACAGTGATCAAAAAAATTTTAATGATCATTAATTAAAGTAGGAAGAATTACTTGTAATTGCATTAGTATATGCTTATTTCTTGACATTGTCACTTAAATTGGCTCAGTAGATGCTTTTATAATTCCTATTAAATATAAGATATGGAGTCCCAGCACAAACTGAAGGGGCAGCTGTGGGAATGTTAGGACACATGTGAGGAGAATTGTAATAAAATAATTGGCAGAATTATTTAATTAAAAATCTGTACTCAGAAGGGAAATTAGATATTGTTTGGTCCAATACCTTCTTTTATATAATAATGAAATGGAAACTTAAGATAGTTCAGTGACCTCCCAAAGGGCACTGTGAAAATATATGAGGACAGTTGGTAAGAAAAGGCTTCCTACAATGATTCCATTAAACAGAAACCAATTTATTTTAATAAGCTTAAAAGAAAAGTGATTTTAACAAATGAGGGTAAATATCACTAAATTAGTATCTTTGATTTTCCTCTACTCCCACTTTTATAATTAACATACTATACTCTATAAGGTTAAGGTGTTCAGCATAATTTGACTCACACGTATTGTGAACTGATTACCACAATAAGTTAGTTAATATCTATCATCTCATACAGGTACAGAAAAAAGAAAAGAATAAAAAAAGTTTCTTTTCTCATGATGAGAACTTGTTAAGATTTACAGTCTTAACATTCTATAAATATATCATACAGCAGTGTTAACTGCAATCACCATTGGTATGTTAAATCCTTAGTACTGATTTATTTTATAACTGGAAGTGTATACCTTTGACCACCTTCATCCAATTTCCCTTCCCCTCACCTACCTCCTCTGATAACCACAAATCTTATCTCTTTTTTAAGAGCTTTTTTCTTTTTTTAGATTTCAAATAGAAATTAATTACAGTATTTATCTTTCTTTGACTTATTTACTTAGCATCATGCCCTCAAAGTCCATCCACGTTGTCACAAATGGCATCTGCTGATAGACTCTTAGGTTGCTTCCATGTCTTTGCTAATATAAATAATGCTATTATGAACATGTGGGTGTGGAAGACTCTTAGTCATCATGACCTGGTTTCCTTTGGAAAACCCAAAAGAGGAACTGATGGATCATATGGTGGTGGTAGTTTTATTCACTGTCATGGCTGGCTGTTTGCAACCCTATGAACTGTAAGCTGCCAGGCTTCTCTGTCCACAGGGTTCTCTAGACAAGAATCCTGGAGTGGGTTGCCATTTCCTTCTCCAGGAGATCCTCCCAGCCCAGGGATAGAACCTGGGTCTCCTGCATTGCAGGTGGACTTGACGGAGCCACCAGAGAAGCCTTGGATCATATGGTAGTTTTATTTATTTATATTTTTAATGAATATCCACACCGTTTTCCATAGTGCCTGTACCAATTGCAATACCTCTATAAGGGCAAAAGGTTTTCCCTTTCTCCACAACCTCATCAGCATTTATTATATCTTGTCTTTTTTATGAGAGCCATTCTAACAGACCTAAGGTGATAGCTCATTGTGGTTTTGATTTGCATTTCCCTAATGATTAGTGATGTTTATCACCTTTTTGTGTACCTGTTGGCCATTTATATATCCTTATTGAAAAATGTCTTTTCAGGTCCTTTGCCTGTTTCTAAATTGGATTATTTGATTTGTTGCTATTGAGTTTTTTTAATATATCTTGGATATTAACCCCTAGTCAGATATATCTTACACAAATATTTTTTCCCACTCTGCAGGTGTTTTTTTTTTTTTTTTTTTCATTTTGTTTGTTATTTCTCTTGCTGTGCTTAAGTGCTTAACAAGTTTTTTTTAATGGAGCATTTAAGATTTTCTGTACATAAAATAATGCTATGTGCAAATAGAGACAGTTTTACTTTGTTCTTTACAAATATGATCCCTTTATTTTTCTTTTGCTTGCCTAATTGCTCTAGCTAGGATTTACAGTACTATATTGCATAGGAATGCTGTGACTGGGCATCCTTCCCCAATTTTTTTTAATTAATGAAATTTAGTTTCTAAATAAAACTGTGAGCCAGTTTATAGAAAAAGGCAAATGAGATGTTTATTTTTTGATAAACTTTGATGACATGGTTATAAATATACTTTTTATTAAATTATATATATGTGTTTTATCAATTTTCCTTTAATATTTAATTTATTACTCTGTTGAAGCACCTACTCTGTTATTATTTATGTGGATTTATTTTCTCAGTTGTTATATAATAGAGTGCTACCTAACCTGAATTTTTCATTAATCTAGAATTCAAGAAACAGCAATCACATCCAAAATTCCATTTTGGGACTTCATAAAATGCTGCATCTTTACAAGATTTGATATTTTACTTTGTTATTAATTTGAATTATATTTTAAATATATTGGTAAATACAGAAGAGACCTACTTACAGATATTATGCCATAATATGGGATATAAAGATAGTATCTATTATTATGTGTGGAGGGGTGTGTAAATAGAAGCTAATTTTAAAACTGGCCAGTCAGTGATGTATATTTTTATTTATAATATTTTAAACCCCTTTATTGAAAAATGGTTAACATTCAAAAAGCTGTACATATTTAATGCATACAGCTTACCAAGTTTGGAGATAAGTGTATGCATGCGTGTGTGCTAAGTTGCTTTAGTCATGTCTGACTCTCTGTGACCCTGTGGGCTGTAGCCCACCAAGCTACTCTGTCCAAGGGTTTCTCCAAGCAAGAATACTAGAGGGTGTTGCTGTGCCTTGCATGACTACAACTTATCCTATAAACATATTCCTCCTGTTCAGAATTTTCCTTCCCTGTTCTTTAACATGTTTGTGATAAGAAGGTGTAACATAAGATCTACTCTTCTAGTAAATTTTAAGTATGCAATATAATGTTGTTAACTATAGACTCTGTGTTATGCGGTAGATCTCTAGGACATATTTATGTTGAAAAGCTGAGTTCTTGTGTCCTTTGAATAATATTTCCTCTTTTCTCCTTCACCTCAGCCCCTGGCAACCACCATTCTACTCTCTGTTTCCATGTGTCTGACTAATTTAGATTCCTCATATAAGCGGTACCATATAGGTTTGTCCTTCTGTGTCTGGCTTATTTCATTTAACGAGCATAATGTCCTCCAGGTTCATCTATGTTTTCACAAATGGCAGTATATCTTTCTTTTTTAAGGCTGAGTGATTTTCCATTATGTATGTACCATGTTTTCCTAATTGATGGACATTAGTTTGCTTCCATGTCTTGGCTATTGTGAATAACATATATGATATTTGTTTCTTCATGTGAATTTGTCACTGTAAGGACTTGAAAATGTTTTATTGGATAATAAGGATGCCTTTAAGAGTATGTGTCCTATAAATTAGATCATTTCATAAATATTGTGTGTTTACTATTTATACCACAGCACTTATGTGCGTTTATATACATGTTTGAAATGGGGGTCTTTATAAATCAAAATGTCTATTAAAAATAGAAATTTCAGGTAATTTTATATATTTAAGAATCAAACATTAATTTTTAAAATTGTTCTCAATATGTAGCAATGTCTATTTGTATTTTATCACTGTGTTTCTATTCCTCAGTATAGTTAATGAGTAAACAGTCTCTATTTTTATAGCTGTTTCTATTGCTTTTGCAAGTACATTGATCACAATGTTCATTAATGTTGACATTGGATAATACTTAGCCTTAATTTTTCTTTTTTTTGGCTTAAATTTATAGCAAAAATGCGAAGATATTTAACTATTAATGTTGCTACTAGCAGAAGTTGTTTAATTATATAATACTGTGGTTCTCTTGTTCTCTTTCTGAATTCTGTTAAAAAGAAAAACAAAATTAAAATCCTCCAGTATTTTTATGGATGTCAGTTATTCCTCAAAATTTTCAGACTAACATTTACTCAAATGAAGTGTAGGTTTAATATCTTTCATTTCCTTTTAAGATATCAAAACAAATTTCCCAGAAGCTGAATATCAAATTAATGCTACATAGTTTCTTTATTTCATTTCCTCTCTTTAGCGTTTTTCAAGGATGTAGATATATATACGCCTTAGTGTATGTGTGCACAAACATGGACACACTCATGTAATATACACATGGAATAATGTACTAAAACATCTCTGACTTGCTTTTAAGCCCATTGATTTTGGAAATAAAATTTGTTTGTAGCATGGCTCTGACTGACTGTCAAGGAACATTTTGAGTGAAAATGTTGCCAATCTAGACTATTATTTTTATTTGAACTCTCACCATTGCGCTGCTCATAATCTTATTTTTTATATACAACGAAAACAGCAGACCTGGCCTTGGAGCAAGTCCATTCTATTTCTGTTGCAGCAAATTCTCTCCTCATTCCTGCCAGCTCATAGAGTATTCATAAAGTATGTTTCATATTCTTACCAATGACTCATAAATATAGGGAGAAAAGGAAGTCAGAAGATAGCAGGTCTCTTCCAGGGGCGTGACCTACGGCCCAGAGGGGCACTCAGTCATGCATTTTGACTTTGGTAATTGAATGCTATATCCATTTCACTGCCACATTCTCAATAAAAAATGTAGCATCATAGCCAAACATTCATTGGATGAAATTGCTAAGTCTTTTAAATAACCTCACACCAAGGAATAAATGTATCAGATAAAAATAAAACTAGTGATCCTGATTTTGCTCTTCATTATATTTTTATTTCTGAAATGATAATTTCTATATTTTAGCCATGTTCCATTTATTATTAGTAGAAGTGTATTGTGGGAACCTGGGTATTTCTATCAAGGACATAACTGACTCATTTTCAACAGTTAAAAAAAATGCTGATATATATTTTCCCCTTTCATGGCATTATTGAAACCTGTGTGGCTAAACAAATTAACAACTATTCTCAACAGACTCATTTGGAAGATAGAGCTTGTTTACTGAGCAATAAGAAAGCCATGGGGAATATAAACTGAGGATTTGAGAAAAGAGGCATTTCACAGCTAATTGTTATCAATTGTTAGAAAGCATATTTTATAGAAATAAAAAATAAGATGTATTTTCCTACTGTAACAAACCTACCTTTCTTCCACTTTACTCTATAACTCACCTCCTTCTTGCAACTTATGCCCTTGCTCCTGAAAATTTGGGTAGCAGATAGGGCTTGAACACACAGCCCATAGAGATTGATGGTAGCAGTGGTGGGGCGGAATTTTTGAACTTCTTAGAAGCCCACACAGAAACATAAAAAGGAGCTAAACCACAAAATCAAAAAGCCATGAACACTTACAATAAATCTAGGTACAAGTTATCCTCAAAAACCTCAAACTTGATGGTAAGGGAAAACCATCAATAGTTACAAATTTTCTTTGCTATCAGAAAGCAAAGCAGTGCAATAGGGATTATAATAAATCTGAAAACAAGACAACCCCTACAGTAGCCAAACCAAGTGTACTGAAAGAGTGGTGGACTAATTTGAGAATGACAGCTGAAATTGAAGAAATTTGCTCACTCTGATAGTGAGTGAGCAGATAGGATCCTCAGGAAGACTTGAAGAGGATGAATCAGTCTAAGGTCTGAGAACTGTCAAAACTCCAAGCAAGGCTCCCTTGTAGGACTTGACCCCACACATAAAAGAAACTGTTAAAAGTTGAAAATATGAGCAGGATAGAGGAGAACAGAAATGGAGGAAAGAGAAGTTGCAGATGGGGAGAGAATAGAGACAGGAAAATTCAGAAAGCAAGGCTGTTATATTCTTTTACTCTGCATGAAAATAAAAGAAGATGGATCTATGTGAAGTTAGAAAAGGTATCTTGAATATGTTTTCAACAAGTTCAGGAGAACTAATTTCTCATAAAGATGAACATTCAGTGAGTATCAAGGTCAAATTCTATATAAGTTTACTGAAAAAGAGAATAAGGAGCAAAATGCCTTTGCAGACAGTGTGAAATACAGTCATGACTACAAAACAGATTAAAACTGTAACCTGTTCCAAAATTACTAAAAGACACTAAGAAAACGATAGACAAGTAGTCACAATATAAACCATAGTTACAAAAATTTTGATATGAGATACTCAAACATGGGGAATGAACTAGAAATAAAAGAAAATATAATTTCAGAAATGAATACTAATGTAGAAGAAACCTAAGATTGAATAAAGACAAAAAAATGCTTGTATAACTTATCGGTGCATAGTAAATCATTCCCAATTGTAGCAGTTTCAAACAAAAAAAACATTTGTTTCACAGTGACTGTAAGTTGGAAATTGTGCATAGTTTAACTAGATGCCTCTAGGTCAGGGTCTTAAAGTGAAATCAACATGTCAGACTTAGTGAAGTCATCTCAAGGCTCAGTAAAAGAGAATCAACTTTCAAGTTTATTCATGTCTCTATTTCAGGTCTTAAGCCCTCATTTCTGGCTGTTGGCTGGACATAGATTCCTTGCTAGGTGGGCCTCTCGAACTAAACAAATGAGGGAGTGAAAGGAAGTAAGGAATGTAGAAGTCACAGCTTTTTTGTGACCTAACCCCAGAATGGCATCCTACTGGTTTGGATATATTCCATTTATTGAGTGATTCCCCAGATGTAGCCTGCACGCCAAAGAAGCATGTGGAATATACAGAGGTGGGGATCAGTGGAAGTGACATTATAGCACCTTACAACAATTAAGAGGCAAAAAATTAAAATGAAAAGTAATGAACAAAGATAAAAAGAGAAAATGATAAGTATTGAAGATACACAAAGAAGACTCAACACATGGCTTACTTAAAGTAGATCATAGATTTTTCTGTATCTATAGATATTTGCTACTTAAAATCAAATAGTACACAATGAAATAAGAGTGACCACATTTTGGGAAAGACTTGTCTAGCAGATAGTAAAGGTTTGATTAATGTCAATTATTTTGACAGAAATTAGGAAGTAGTTATAAATGGGTATGTTCAGAATTATTCCTGACATTGTAAAGTCCGTTCAGTCATAAATACTAAGCTAAAGCATTCAGAAGAACATATGTTACCATAAGGAGGAAAGGCTCATTCTATGCATATGAGTTTTGTGGGTATAATTGTGTTTTTCTGCATTTGCTGTTGAAAATAGATGTTAATATCTTAGCCCTTAGCTTGGCCTCTATTATTGTTTACTGAAAATGAATGGTGTATGCTGAAGTTTGTCATCATCAGTTCTCTCTAGCTTTGTGTCAATTTTCAATGTGCCAGACAGATATATGCAATACTCACTCAAATTATTTCAGAGTTTTTTTCTATTTCAGAATATATTTATTGTGTATTTGATACCAATAGGGATGAGGATGTTGCTGTTAATACGTGCCAGCATATACCACTCTCTCAGCCAGCTAATATTTTGCCAAGCTGACATTTGCATCACCAATACTTTTGCAAAATTAGGTTATAAAAAGTCTCATGCAGAATTAGGGCAGTGAGTAAAGCTTAAAGGTATATGAATATATATTAATATATATAATCATTTCATTCACATTAGTCCTAAACTAAAAGGAAGAAAGATGACTGGTTAGAAAGGTAAAGAGAAATGTGATCTTTGGAAGAAAGTTATCATCTTTTCCTAAAATTCTTAACAGTGAAGAAAATTAATATAGACATAGAAAATCATAGACTTTAGACTTCAGAGAACAGGTAGTGATGATAAAAAAGTAACCTAGGATAGCAAAAGTCTGGGCCCCTAATACAGAATAAACTAAAAAGGTGAAAGAGGCATAAAAACTATGGTCCATGGTTTTACTGCAAGAGAAAAAAAGGGGAAAATTTTTCCATTTCAGTAGTTGGCCCTTTGCAAGTCCCTGATTATTAGAATTGCTGGGACTTTAGTGCCTGGACAGGTTATAAAATGAATAGTTTAAAAACATTCTAATTTAAAGTGTGTGTATTTTTTCTACTTCTTTTGGGCTGGTAGCTTCATTTTCATTCTTTTTTGAATTTTTTTCTCTGTGGAAATCTGGAGGAAATTAAGTCTTTACACAGTGTTCCAAAATTCTGCAGCTAGGTTATTTATCTCTCCCCATTTCTCCATCTCTAGGCACCGCAATAGACATCCATACAGGATGGTTGCAATGGTACTGTGAATTATAAATGAAATTTGAAGTGCTTCTCTGATTTGAGGAGAAATAGCTGTTCAGGTAATCACTGCTCCTGCTTACAGAAAAGCAGATCAGGATCATGGGACAGTAGATAAGAGATGGCTCTTTGGAAGTTGAATGTGGAGCTGAGCTTTTCTCCATCTACAAGAATGGGGAAAATTATTTTCTCACTAATTTTTTTTAATGTGACTCATTTGTATAATCTTTATTGAATGTGTTACAATATTGCTTTCTATTTAATTTTTTGATTTTTTGGCCACAAAACATGCGTAATCTTATCTCCCTGATTAAGGACAGAACCTGCACCCCCTGCATTGGAAGATAAAGTCTTAACTACTAGACCGTTAGGGAAGTCCTATCACCTCACTCACTGTAGTCCGTCGATATTTGACTCCATTTTTTTTCCTAATGTATAAACGTGTCCTCTAAGATATGAGGATTTTGTATAGTTGTTTGCTCTTCATGAGAAGATTCTGTCCATCCCTATCTGGGCCCCTTTGGGCTACTATAGCAGAATACAATGGACTGAGAGGCTAATGAACAGCAGAAGTTTATTTGTCAGTGTTCTAGAGGCTAAGTCTAAAATTGATGTGCTAGCTGATTCAGTGTCTGGTGAAGGCCAGGTTCCTGGTTCACAGCCATTTTCTTGCTGTGTCCCCACATGACAGAAGAGGTGACAGAGTTCCCTGGGGTTTTTTCATAAAGGCACTAATCCCATTCATGAAAACCCCACCCTCATGGTCTAAAAATCTCCCAGAGGAACCATCTCCTAATGTTAACTGTCACATTGGAGAGTAAGATTTCAACATCTGGACCGTGGGCCCAAACAATCAATTTTCTAAAAGTGTCACTTATCACTAGAGTTTTAACTTAAACGTTCCTTGAGGTGTCTTATCCTAAACAGAGTTAACTTCCCTTTCTCCTATATTCAGGCAATTTACGTTTCTATTTCAAATAATTTATTAAAATTGTAACTAACTGATTCTTGAGCTAACTTTTGATTGCAGGTATTTTGTGCTTGCATGGTCTTATTTAACACCTTATCTATAAGAGAAACTCCACAAATGCATTTCTGAATGATCACATAAATAATTAAATGACATTTACCAGTTCAGGGACAGGCAGGAAGCTTGCTCTCTGACCAATGGAAGCAGAGTATAGCAAAAAATAAAAATAAGTAATTGATTTTGAATTGGAACTTTGGGATCCAGTGCTGGCTCTGTGCACTTTTAGCTGTGTACCAGGAAAGACATTCTAAGGGTTAGCTTCAACTGTAACATGAAGACACTTTCTTCACACAGATTTCCTGCTTCTAAAAGCTAATCAGATATCCTAAAATGTTGACAAAGGTTCTTTACAATGAAAAACAATAAATGTATATGGTATAATAGAATAATATTGTCCGTGCAACCAGTGACCTGCACAGTTTACAAAGGTTTCTTAGTATCCCCAAAGGTTATATATATAACATATAGAAGAAAGTTTTATATTATATATATATATACATATATATATAATATAGAAGAAAAATTATGAAATTTTGCTGTCTTAAATATTAAAATGCTTGAAAGAGCAAAATTATAATAATAATAGTTATAGAAACTTCAAGTTTACAATAGCTTCACATTGCACTTAACTGAATTTCAGAAAGAGTACTGTTAACTTTTAGGTTTCTGGACTTCTCCTCCCAGCCTTCTGTGCACAATGCCAGTTTTCAAGACCAGAGATAAAGTTAGATTTTTTTCCTGAGATAAAATGGTGAATTCTATTTATTTCAGCAAACAATTCTTTGCTATTTCCTTATGCATAATGAGATATTTATGAGATATGAGATAATTATATGAGAAACTATATGAGATAATTAACAAGATAGTAAAAAAGTACAACAGATACTACTTTGAAAATGATCTATTAAAAAAAAAAAAGAAAATGATCTATTTATAAAAAGTAGTACAGAAATAGCCATGAGGTAGAGAGAAATTCCTTTCTTGTGCAGGATAATGATCCAAGCCCTGCCCATTAGAGAGTCTCAGAGAAAGTGACTGCCTCTGAAAGTAAAGATGCTATAATGGCCTTGGTGGACACCAAGCAATACTGAACTCCACGCTCTGAGGAAGAATCTACTTTTCTTTCTAGACTGTTCTTCATGAAAACTCCCTTTACTAATCTTTTTCCCTCACAGAATGCTATTCAAAGATAGATTAATGATTCAACTGAAACAGATTCCAAAATGGTGACTCTTTAAGCCAAGACTTCTTTGATTTGACTCTGTTCATGGAATTCTCTAGGCAAGCATACTGGAGTGACTAGCCATTTTCTTCTCCAAGGGATCTTCCTGTCCCAGAGACCAAATCCAGATCTCCTGCACTACAGACAGATGCTTTAGCATCTGAGCACCAGGGAAACCAGTTTGACTCTGTAAGGTTTAAAAAATAAGTGAATTTGATAGGCAGAGAATACATTCTCAAGTTCACAATGTTTCCCATGATTCTCTAATATTTCTCTCCACAGTGTAACACATTAGTTACCTGCCTTGTCCCTAAGTCAACTATTTCTTTACCTGATATTCTCAATTTTAACAGTGACAATCTGTTTAAAGGGGGGAACCTTAATTAAAAAAGGGTAATTTTAAAGGCAGAACTAAAATTTCAGTGACTTATTGGCTAGGGTATGTACTTTTGTCTTGAAACAGCATTTGTATTTTCAAATGTCACATCAGAATAGGTGACCATCTATTAATTCATTTGGCCAGAAACTAACACGAAAGTAAGTCCTACAGATATCACAAAGGATATACACTAGAGAATCCAAACTTCTATGTGGCTTCCAAAATGGCTCATTAATAAAAAATCTGCCTGCAATGCAGGAGACATGGGTTCAATCCCAGGGTCAGGAAGATCCCCTGAGAAGGAGATGGTTACCCACTCTGGTGTTCTCACCTGGGTAATCCCCTGAACAGAAGAGCCTGGTGGGCTATAGTCCATGGGGTTGCAAGAGAGTCAGACATGACTTGGCAACTAAACAATAACAAAGAAATATTTAGAATCAGGTCAGTGGTGTAGGCCAGGTACTGGGCAATAGAAGGGATATGAGAAAAAGGGGTAGGCTAGTCAGTATTTTTGACTTCTAGTCTTTGCTTTGCCTACCTTCAAAAATCAGTAGGAAGATAAATATGAAACAGTTTTATTGGGTGAAAGGACTGTCCATGACTGATTTAGGCAGAAGGGCAGTAGAGAGCAGGAACCCCATCTGTACGTGGTGAAGGCAAGCAGAGTATAGATAAGGATCTGGGTGAGAATTACTTTAATATTCTACCTCTAAGTTGGAAAACCATTATAAGAGAGCATAGAAAATGCAGCACATGGATGTCTGATAGCAGCTTTATTAACAATTGTCCAAACTTGGAAGCAACCATGATGTCCTTTAGTGAATGGATAAGTAAACTGCGGTACATCCAGACAATGAAATATTATTCAATGACAAAAAGAAATGAGCTATCAAGCCATGAAAAGACATGGAGGAAACAAGTGCATATTAATCAGGGAAAGAAGCCAATCTGATAAGGCTACATGCCATATGATTCCAAGTATATTACATTCTGGCAAAGGCAAAACTGTGGAGATAGTAAAAAGATCAGGGTTTTCTGAAGGATGGAAGAGGAAGGCGTGATGAATAAGTGGAACATAGAGGATTTTTCTGGAAGTGAAAATGTAGGTAGATACTGTAATACTTTTGTCCACACCCATAGAATGTATAACATCAAGAGTGAAGCCTAAGGTAAACTGTGGACTTTGGGAGATAATTATGGATGGATGTAGCCTCATCTTTGGGAACAAAGGTAACTTTCTGGTGAGTGATGTTGATAATGAGGGACGCCATGCATGTATGAGGGCTGGGATTATGTGGGGGAACCTTGGTACTTTCCTATCAACTTTGTTATAAACCTAAAACTGTTCCCCCAAAAGGAAGTCCTAAAAAGGGGGGATGATGGCCCTTGGTGTGCACCTGTCCGTCTCCAGTCTCTCTGCTCAGATGGTGCCACTGTCTTTCTCGGCTTCTCATCAAGCTCTCCCTTCCTGGATCTCCAGTTCTCTTTTCTCATGTAAACCTCTCTATTGGTTTGTTTATCTTTCTCTTAGAACGAAACCTTTAAAAACTTATTGTGATAAGTGTATAAATGATACATTTTTGAGCTTTTGTATTTCTGAAAGCACCTTTTTTTTCCCCTGGAATTCCTATTACACAGACCATGGACCTTCTCTATTGATTCTCTAATTTTCTTTCTTTTTCACTACCATTTTCCATTTTTCTGTTGATTCTGGGATGTTTTCTTTATTTTCCAATTCTTCTACTATTTAGAAAGTATTTTCTTTTCAGCTGTCATGTTTTTAAACTCCAAGAGCTCCTTTTTGTTTTCTGAATATTCATTTTTTTCTAATATCCTATTTATTTTTCCTGCAAGTGTAAAATCTTCTCTTATCTCTATGGGAATATAAACACTTTATAAGATTTTTATAAAATTGTTCTTCTCCCTGCATTGATTTCTGTTCTTTCAAGTCACTTTATATCTGTATGTCTTAGTTTTTATTTTACATGTTAGAAACGTTCATTTGCTTTTTGGAAAAATATATGAAAATTAAAAGACAGTTGTAAGTCATATAGCTGATAAAAGACTTCTATCCAGAATATAGCATGACCTCTTAAAACTCAAATAAGAAAACAAAACAAAAGTGGACAAATGTTTGAACTGATACTTTCCACAGAAAAATATGCATGAATGATAAATACTCTCAGGAAGAGATGATCAACATTACTGCTGCTGCTGCTAAGTCACTTCAGTCGTGTCCGACTCTGTGCGACCCCATAGACGGCAGCCCACCAGGCTCCCCCGTCCCTGGGATTCTCTAGGCAAGAACACTGGAGTGGGTTGCCAGTTCCTTCTCTGAGTCATTAGGGAGATGTAAATTAAAGCCAAAATGAGGTACACTGCACACCCACTATAATAACCATAATAAAATAGGTTGACTATGCCAATCTACTTCAAGAGAGTGTGAAGAAAAATCCACTCTAACTTATTCTAATTTGGAAAATGATTTGGTTGCGTCTTAAAAATTTAAACATTCACTTACCATGTGACCTAGTCACTCCACTCCTAAGTTTGCACCCTAGAGAAATGAAAACCTATATCCATATAAAGATTTTTATTGTAGTAGTTAAAACCTGGGAGTTACCCAAATATCCATCAATGAATATACAGAAAAGTTGTGGTATATCCATACAATGGAATACTGCTCAGTAATAAAGATGATTGACCACTGATATGCCTAACAATGTTGATGAATCTCTTCTCCTGAGAGAAAGAGACAGAGAATATGTGCTGTATTGCTCCACTTATGTATAAAATGCAAACTAATCAATAATGACAGAAAGGAGATGATTTGATATAGGAGGGGAGGGCCTTGAGAGTGGATTAAAAAGAAGAAACTTTAATGGGTTATAACGAAAGTTTACGGTTGTGTTGATTACATAGGTTTATAAAAATATCACATCAAGTTATTGCTTTAAACGTGCAATTTTGAATGTAAAATACACATATATAAAAACATAAAGCTATTTAATGAAAAAACTGTCTTCATTAGCTTGAGTCTCTACCTCAGCTCTCAGTTCTCAAAATATTTATCACTTTCTGAACTAATATTATCCTGCCTTATTTATTATAACTTTATTAAAAAAATGCACAATTGTTAAAGCAGACCATCTACCAGACATTTTGGATATTTCTGGATCTTACACTTTCAAATTAAGTATAAAATTAGTTTGTTATATCTCATAAAAATTCTTGAGGTAGGTTCTACTTTAATTTTAGAAAAACTGATGGCCTTACTGTCATGAATATTCCTCTCCATAATAATAATTTTCCTATCAAATTATTTTGATTTTCAAGCATATTGTTCACTAGTATTTTATGATTATTTTTCCATAATGATTTGTTTTCCTCTTGTTATATTCCTAGTCAGTTTCTTAAAGATTTTTCTGATATAATGGATATTTGTCTTCTAATTCTATCCTTTTTGTTGTTATTGCTGCTGACTATTTCATTGACCTTTATTTATTAATCTAGCTTTCAGTGAAACAATGAACTCTAGTAATGACTCCAATAATTAATCAGCAAATAGACAATCTTATATCCAATAATTAAAACCAAAATAAAGTTTGTTAATTTTTTTTAATAATCTGGAAAGATGACATTGTATGAGAATAATTTATTCCTTGGTGATTTGGCCAAAATCACAATAGCTTCACCAGGTGAATACTGGGACATTGAGAATTGATGATTTTTATTAAAGATTCTTTATAGCATTTAAGTTGGATATTTTTTTCTGATATCACTTTGATAATTATATTTTCTCTAGAAAGAAAGTTCATTTTATCTATGTTTTCAAAATTTTTAATCAGAAAATTGTCCCTAAAATCATCTTGTAAAGACAAAAGAAAGTATGAAGATATTATCATTTTTCAAAATTAACTTCAATAAAATGAAATATTTAAAATTTTGTCTTAATTCCATTAACATTTTCAACAGAACAGCTTTTTTGGTTAAATAATTTTAATATTTGCTTACTGTGTCATTTATTCTATTAGCAGTTATTTTCCTAGATTCTTGAATTTATTCTAGTAACAGATTTTTCCTAGATTCTTGAATTGAATGCTGAGCTATTTTTTTTTAAACTCTCTTTTTAAATGAATGCAATTAAGGTGAAAATTTAACTTGTCCCTGAGTGTGCTAAGGACAATTTCAAAACAGATATGTATATAGTACCATTTAGCCATTTCATAGCCATACTGTGGCATTGGCAAGAACATATACTCCCATTTTTCACTGGGCAGACATGCTGTGAAGGGTTTAGTGCTTCTCTTTTATTAGTCACACATTTGTGAATTTTCAAGCTGGAAGAAGTGTTCCATAACCACTGACTCACTGGCTGTCTGATCAGTGCTCTGAATATGAGTATGTATTGAAAGTGCAACTAGACACAACAACGAAATCTCCAAGGCAAGTCCATGTGTGGAAATGCTCTTTAAAATAATTTAATCCCAGTCCTTCTTGGGATTTTGGTTATGAGCAAGGACTTTATTATGAAAAAACATCCTTCAGGGTTTAATTCTCTTTGCATCTCATATGAGGTATGTTGTAGAACACAATTTGATTTTCCTTCTTGGATCAGGTTAGCTGCGGACAAGATGGAGTCCTGACTTGGGTCTTCTTGAATCTTCATGTGCACAGAATTTCCCTGGTAGCTCAGCTGGTATAGAAACCACCTGCAATGCAGGAGTCCCCAGTTTGATTCCTGGGTCCTGGGTCAGGAAGATCCCCTGGAAAAGGGATAGGCCACCCATTCCAGTATTCTTGGGCTTCCCTTGTGGCTCAACTGGTAAAGAATCCACCTACAATGTGGGAAACCTGGTTTTGATCCCTGGGTTGGGAAGATTCCCTGGAGAAGGGAAAGGTAACCCACTCCAGTATTCTGGTCTGGAGAATTTCATGGACTGTATAGTCCATGGAGTCGCAAAGAGTCAGAAACAGAGTGACTTTCACTTTCATGTGCACAATATCTGAATTCACTCTAAGAACTGGACAAACAGAAACTTAAGATTTGGGTGGAAGGGTCAGGATGACATTATGAGATTAGGCTTGAACTTCCCCGTCATCTCTAAACACAGTAAGGAAAGGCAATTTTTAAATAACAAGAAAATTATTAAGAATGCTAAACTCAAAACAAAATTATCTCCGTGGACCAGAAAAGGAACAGAAGTTCAGAGTAGTAAGTTAGTAATTAGGGACTGGAGCCAGGGCCCGCTGTGCTCTGAGTCTGGATGAAGCTAGGCTTTGCCTCTTGCAGGGCAATGGGAGCCAGAGCTCCACGTGCATGGCAGGAGAGCAGAGTCAAGTTAATTGCATGAAAGCGGGGGCAGGTGCAGCGCTCACTAGCCTATGAAATATGGTCAAAAGAAAGCTGTGACTCCTGCCTGGGACTCCAGCTTCTGGACATGTGCCTATCTGCAGTGTTGAACGATTCAGACAAAGTCTTAAAACACAATTGTAAAGTAAGTCACTGTGCATTTAGTGACTGATTTTGAGATGGACCCATGTTAATGAGAGAACTGGAACTTTGAACCTTTATAAAAATTGGTCCTGAGTTAAAATTTTCTTGGGAACCAGGCTGTATCTCTGAAAAATGGGATTTCTTTGGCAACCAAAACCAGATTCTCCTCTATTGAGGTAAGAGGGATGGAAGGAGAGTTGTTCCAGAGAGTAAGGTTTATGCCTTTGCCCCAGGCAGAATCCAGGAAATAGCTATGCAGCTCATCAAGGGCCACAGAAATGAGTTTTTAGATAGGCTATAGAAATATCCAAGCCTCGGTCTATGCTGTGGACATAGCAGAGATTTTCCAGACTCACAGAGGCCAGAAAGACAAAAGTGACCTTGAGATCAGTGATAGATGGTTGTGTGGGATGATGACATTCAAGGGATACTGATGAACAGTCACCTCCCCATCCTCCCACATGCTTTACATCTGACTTAGGTGAGCCCCTTAGACACAATCCCATACAAAAGGAATATTCCCACTTGATTGACATTAATTTTCCTGTTCTGGCACATTATGAGTTTAAAATAGAAATTATGTAGGATTACAGAAAAATGTTATCTGTCTTGATTCATACCAGATTCCAATATAAATAATTCAGCCTGGTAAAATATGTTGCTATGTTACTATGAAGTTTGTGAAATGAACAGGGAAGCCCCCCAAGCTAACCAAATAAGAGTATACAGGTCCAGCCATGCCATTCAAGCTCCTCTCTGTCCTGCGTGGAGTTTGGCACCATCTATTAGTCGTTGTTTCTCTGGCTTAAGCTTTGATGTGAATGTCTCCGGTCCTCTGACTGGCTGAGATTCCAGAGTGGGAGCAAAGGCAGACATTCAAGTTATGTGCTCCTGATGAGGTCCCTGTTTGTTGCTGTGGGGAACTTTTTTTTTTTCTTTCGCATCTTCTTTTCCTAAAAAACAGAGGTTTCCTTCAGGTTAGCCATTCTCTCACCATCTTTTTTGAGGTGGTGTTAAGGAGAATAATCAATTTATAGGATATGGCAACCCACTCCTGTATCCTTGCCTGGAGAATCCTATGGACAGAGGAGCCTGGTGGGCTACTGTCCATGGGGTTGCACAGACTCGGACACGACGGGAGCAACTTAGCATGCATGCATGCATTGAAGGAAATGGCAACCCACTCGTGTTCTTGACTGGAGAATCCCAGGGACAGAGGAGTCTGGTGGGGCTGCCGTCTATGGGGTCTCACAGAGTCGGACATGACTGAAGCGACTTAGCAGCAGCAGCAGAAATCTTCAAGGGGCTGATGATTTCCAGGGATGCCTTTTCCAAGTAATTTGAATAAAAAGGCCACACTGATTATCCTGACGTTAGACTTGATACAGCATTCCACTCACCTCTTTCAGCCTAAATCCAGAATCCTTTCTGACTATGTCCAAGTTTGCCTAAAATAAAAATAAAATTGATCTCTGTAAGGAGCCTCACAGATATTTTAACTTATCTGACAATTATAATTTAACAAACCAATAAACAAGAGGGAGACTAAAGGAGCTCAGTAAGACTTTTTAAATCTTGAGTCATCCTACATTTTCATTTTTGTAAGATGATGTTCAAATAATTAATTGGAAACAGGTTGTTAAAATGTGCCAGAAGATGAACTTTTAAGGAAAAAATACTTTTATTTATTTTTCTTTTTTTCAATTTCTTGTGTCGTTACCAGGGAAAAATGAACTTTTTTAATTCCCAAATTCTGAGAAGGGCTTCCCAGGTGGCGCTAGTGTAAAGAATCTACCTGCCAATGCAGGAGACACAGGAGGCATGGGTTCCATCCCTGGGTCTGGGGATCCCCTAGAGTAGAAAATGGCAACCCACTCCAGTATTTTGCCTGGAGAATTCTGTGAGCAGAGGAGCCTGGTGGACTACAGGACATGGGTCCACAAAGAGTCAGACATGACTGAGCATTCTGTGAAGGGAAAGACGATGGTATATTTCTAAAGCCTGAGCAAGCATGTGTACGATGGAGAGGGGAGCAAAATATTTTGTGTTTCAGGTTCAAAGAAAGAATTTAAGTTCAACTGATCAGAAAGATGGTGGATGAAGGCTGGTGCTTGGAGTTGTGAAAGTGAAAACTCAGGTGTGTCCCACTCTTTGGGATCCCATGGACTATAGCCTGCCATGCTCCTCTGTCCATGAAATTCTCCAGGCAAGAATACTGGAGGGAGTTGCCATTTCCTTCTCCAAGGGATCTTCCCAACCCAGGGATCAAACCTGAGTCTGCTGTACTGCAGGCAGATTCTTTACAGGCAGATTGGAATCGGGGAGTAAAGTTCTCAGTTCTCAAGATGGTCAGGTAGGGAGTTGGTATCAGATATTAGAATGATCCAAGCAATCACAGACATAGCAGCAATAAGAATGACTGACTAAAGATGAGAAGTCTACCTGCAGATATTCTGATAAAATAAGCCCCAAGATGCTTAAAAAGTCCTGGAAAGAGAGAGGTGTTCACCAAGAATGACTAGTATGAATGACTTGTCAACTTTAGTAAGCACAGACACAGAGCTAGATTTGGAAACATAGACTTAACGTTTAGAAAATAAAGCAACATTAAGTATTTGTGCACATTCATACTTAAGATAAACAGAAAATAAGATATCAGGAAAATGTTAAAAATGTCTAATGAAAAATTACATTTTTCCAAAAAACTAATTTTATGGCTATAAATTTTGTCTCAATGACATGTTAATTTCTCAGCTTTCAGTTTCTTGGAAAATTTCTTTGAGCTTAATATTTATCTCTGACTTAACCTTCAGTTGTACTTTTATTTCTGTAAGCATTTTGAAATCTTCATCCTTCTTAAAGATTTCTGAGGTCTTAAAATTGAATAATAAACCACTAAGGGTAACTGGATATACACAGTGCCTTCTATAATAAAATGTTTGAATGTGTTTATTTAGCAATGGATAACATAATCTGAAACTGGAAAACTTCTAAAAGAAAACATGGGGAAATTTTCACAACATTGATTTTAGCAATGATTTCTTGGATATGACACTGAAAGCACAGAAAACAAAATTAAAAATAGAGAAGTGGGACTGCAGCAAACTGAAAAGCTTCTTCCTACATAGGAAACAATCAACGAAATGAAAAAGTGGCCTTTTGGAAGATCATATTTCATGGGAGAAAATACTTGCAAGTCATATATCTAACAGTTCAAAAGCATCAATTCTTCAGTGCTCAGCCTTCTTCACAGTCCAGCTCTCACATCCATACATGACCACTGGAAAAACTATAGCCTTGACTAGACGAACCTTTGTTGGCAAAGTAACGTCTCTGCTTTTTAATATGCTATCTAGGTTGGTCATAACTTTCCTTCCAAAGAGTAAGTGTCTTTTAATTTCACGGCTGCAATCACTATCTGCAGTGATTTTGGAGCCCAAAAAATAAAGTCTGACACTGCTTCCACTGTTTCCCCATCTGGAGTTGGTGATGGACAGGGAGGCCTGGCGTGCTGCGATTCATGGGGTCACAATGAGTCGGACACGACTGAGTGACTGAACTGAACTGAACATATATGTAACAAGAGGTTGCTATGCTTTCTTTGGAAAGAAAGTTGTGACAAACCTAGACAGTATATTAAAAGGCAGAGATATAATTTTGCTGACAAACGCCTGTATAGTCAAAGCTATGGTTTTTCCAGTAGTCATGTATAAACGGGAGAGTTGGACCATAAAGAAGGCTGAGTGTCAAAGAATTGATGCTTCCAATTGTGGTGTTGGGGAAGACTCTTGAGAGCCCCTTGGTCTGCTAGGAGATCAAACCAGTCAATTCTAAAGGAAATCAACCCTGAGTATTCATTGGAAAGACTGACGCTGAAGATGAAGCTCTAATACTTTGACCACCTGATGTGAAGAGCTGACTCATTGGAAAAAACCCTGATGCTGGGAAAAATGGAGGCAAAGGGAGAAGGGGGAGGCAGAGGATGAGATAGTTAGATAGCATCACTGACAGTGAACATGAATTTGAGCAAACTTTGGGAGATAGTGGAGGACAGAGGAGCCTGGCGTTCTTCAGTCCATGGGGTCACAAAGAGTTGGACACCACTTAGTGACTGAACAACAATAAAATGAAAAATATAGGGCTTCTCCGGTGGCTCAGTGGTAAAGAATCTGCCTACAATGTAGGAAACACAGAATGCAGGAAATTCAGGTTCAATCCCTCATCCCCTGGAGAAGGAAATGGCAACCCACTCCAGTATCCTTGTCTAGGAAATCCATGGACTGAGGAGCCTGGCAGGTTACAGTCCATAAGGTCACAGAAGAGTCAGACACTACTGACTAAATAACAACAAGCATGCAAAATATATAGGAACTCCTGCAATTTACTAACAAAAGGCTCAGTTAAAAATGAGGAAAAGGCTTGAATAGACATTTCTCCAAAGAGAACATATGAAGCTAATAAGTGTATAGAAAGAAGATCAACATCACTCATCATCAAGGAAATGCAGATCAAAACAATGAGATATCATCTCACACCTATTAGGGTGGCTGTTATAAAAACAAACAAAACACAAAACATAGCCAGTGTTGTAGATGTCATGTAGACATTAGAACCCTTGCACATTGTTGGTTAAAATGTAAAATAATGTGTGTGGGGGGGTGGGGGGGTTTGGTCACTTAGTCTTGTCTGACTCTGTGACTCCGTGGACTGTAGCCCCACTCATCTCCTTTGCCTATGGAATTCTCCAGCCAGGAATACTGGAGTGGGTTCCCATTTCCTTCTCCAGTAAAATAATATAAGTGCTATGGAAATTAATATAGAGGTTCCTCAAAAAAATTAAAATGGAAACACTGTGATCCAACAGTCTCACTTTTGGGCACCTCTCTAAAAGAACTGAAATCAGGATTGCAAAGAGCAATTTGCATTCTCATGTTCATTGCAATATTATTTACAATAACCAAGATATATAAACAACTTTGTCTATCAACACATAAAGAAAATACAATATATACAAACAATAAAATATAATTCACCTTCAAAAATGAAGGCAATCCTGTCATATTTGACACATGTGAACCTTGAGGACATAAGGCTAAATGAAATAAGCCAGTCACAGAAAGACAAATGACTACATGATTCCACTCATGTTGTTGTTTCAGTTGTTAGTTTGAGTCTGACTCTTTTGCAACCCCATGAACTATAGCCAGCAGGCTCCTCAGTCCATGGGATTTCCCAGGCAAGAACATTGGAGTGGGTTGCCATTTCCTTCTCCAGGGGATCTTCCCTGCCCTGGGATTGAACCCATGTCTCCTGCACTGGCAGGTGGATTTTTACCATGAGCCACCAGGGAAACCAGATTCCACTCATATGAGGAATCAAAAAATAGTTAAACTCATAGAAACAGGGGGTAAAATAGAGGTTCCCAGGGACTGGATCGTGGAAGAAATAGCGAGTTTCTATTCAACAGGTATGAAGTCTCAGTTGTGCAAGATGAATAACTTCTGGAGATAACTTCTGGCTGTACAACATTGTGCCTACAAATAAGAATGCTGGGTCATGCATTTATAGGGATAAAGCTTATGTTTAATGTTCTTATAAAAATGTTTTAGAAAGAAAGAAAAATGTGATACCATGAATAGCAACTTGAGTAATTAGGTTGACCTTCTAATTCATTTTCCATATCATCTGTGTAAACTTTGCTCAACTCCCAAACTCTTCCTTGAAGACTAAATCATCTCAGCCAGCCTACAGGAATTTTTCCTCACCTGAATTCCCTTTGACCATTGTTATCTACATAATTCATTGTGTGGTATTGTTTACTACATTTTCAGTAGCTTATTTGTCTCTCTCTCTCTCTCTCTATATATATATATATATATATCTTGCTTTTCCTTCTCCTTTATTATTTATCTCCTTTATGGACCTTGCCTATATGGAGTTGCAACATTTTGTGGGTTGATTAATTATATAAACAATTTCTATTTATAAAGCTTATTTATAACAAGTTTTATCTTTTATGGGTAAAGAAGTTATATGGCATAGTGGTTTGTTGCATTAAAACTTCATGAATAACTGTGAAAAGTAACATGACTTCTCTTCAGCCTTGAGAGTCCTCATTTCAAATGGGGTACTTGTATCAAGTTGGCGTTTGTGCTCAGACGCTCTGTCTTGCTCCACTCTTTGTGCCCCTGTGGACTCTGTCCTGGTTCCTTTGTTCATGGGATTTTCTTGGCAAAAATAATGAACTAGGTTGCCATTTCCTTCTCCAGGAGTTCTCCCCGACCCAGGGATCGAATCCACATCTCCTCCATTGCAGTGGGTTCTTTACTGCTGAGAAACCAGGGAAGCCCATCAAGTTGGTATCTACTATATTAATATTTATTAAATGAGTTGATGAATATTTGCTTTTTATGAAGTATGTGTTAGCTGTTTCTATTCCTTATTGATTTGGGGATCTCACCTGTAACCATCTGTTTGAGGTATTTTGTTAGTAGATTTTTCACTGCTAATATATTTCTTTAATAATTCAGGTTTCTTATTTTCCCTTGATTCACTTTGGTTGATTAAGGTTATTCTGGGAAAATATCCATTTCACCTACGTTTTTAAATTTTATTTGTATAAAGTTCTGCATAGCTCAGGGTAGTGGGTGCTTAATAACTTTTTGATGAATGAATGAATCAGTGACTGAATATCAGGCTCAAGCGTCTAGACTGAAGCCTGAATACATCAAGCTATACTTCACACTTTTGAGAACTGAAATAGGATAATATCTAGCTATAATACTAAGAAAAAGTAAAAACACAAGTAAATGCATAAAGCATGGACAAACATACATTTTCATTGATACAGAGTGCACTTTATATTGATTTTTTTCAGTTGCTTTCTCAAAAAATTTTTTTCTCACAGTTCTTTCCTTTTTCTCTCTCCTGCCTCAAAATAGGACATTCAACATCTGTATTCTTTGTGCAAAGGCAGCATGGCTGTCTATTCTATATATAGCTTTAAAAATAACCTATCTATTTTTAACATCAATCCTACCCATCATTGTACCTGCAGTTCCTAAATCTTGTATTTTTCTAGCATTTCTTGAGGCAGCTTATCTTTCTCCTTGGTTATAAAGATCCTTGTGCCTCTACTTTTTGCTACAGCTTCTCTGATCTCCTGTGTCAGATTCCTGTCTTGCACCCACTTTCTGTCTTGTCAAAATTTGTTAAAGTATTTCATCTTTCAGTAGCCTCTTCTCTATTTTGGCTTATATCTGTTTTATCCCTTTATTATTATTTAGTTGAGACTTTATAAGAACAGGAAAACACACATACAGTAAATAAACCGTCTTGTGCAAAAAGCTTAGTTTATTCTTTTTAATATTTGTGTCATAGTCTATAGAATGGATATTTAAAAATTGTATTCAACTATTTCCTTCTACAAATATATAATGTACACATGATTTATAAATATATAAAATCTCTCATTGCTTCTATCTGTGCACAGTTGAAGAGCATCCCATAAATGAAGCTGTTTTATTATATATTTGTCTTCTGTAATATTAACATGACCAGCCATAAACAGACTACTTTGGCAAAATATTGTATCAATTCACATTCCCAGCATTAAGGAATTGGGAACATA
This sequence comes from Cervus elaphus, assembly GCF_910594005.1. Classification (NCBI taxonomy): domain Eukaryota; kingdom Metazoa; phylum Chordata; class Mammalia; order Artiodactyla; family Cervidae; genus Cervus; species Cervus elaphus. The sequence goes on along the minus strand of NC_057815.1, from coordinate 73,813,614 downwards.
TATCCACATCATTGCCAGCGGTGGGTGGTAGTACCCTTTATAGTTATCACCACCCTGATAAAAATGTTAATCATTGTATAACTTTACATTTCACCACAAATGAGATTGAACACCTTGGCATACATCTTTTGGACATTTTGATTTCCTCTAATATGAATTGCCTATTTGTGTCCAATGATAACTTTATTATAAGGTTGTCTCTTTTTTGAATTACTGGAGGAAGATTATCTGATAGTAAGTATAAAAAATTTTTGTCATATTTTTATTATAACATTTCACCAATCTACTATCTTACAGAGATGTCTTTTTCTTTTTCTTTTCTTTTATTTTATTTATTTATTTTTTTTATTAGTTGGAGGCTAATTACTTCACAACATTTCAGTGGGTTTTGTCATACATTGATATGAATCAGCCATAGATTTACACGTATTCCCCATCCCGATCCCCCCTCCCACCTCCCTCTCCACCCGATTCCTCTGGGTCTTCCCAGTACACCAGGCCCGAGCACTTGTCTCATGTATCCCACCTGGGCTGGTGATCTGTTTCACCATAGATAGTATACATGCTGTTCTTTTGAAATATCCCACCCTCACATTCTCCCACAGAGTTCAAAAGTCTGTTCTGTATTTCTGTGTCTCTTTTTCTGTTTTGCATATAGGGTTATCGTTACCATCTTTCTGAATTCCATATATATGTGTTAGTATGCTGTAATGTTCTTTATCTTTCTGGCTTACTTCACTGTATAAGGGGCTCCAGTTTCATCCATCTCATTAGGACTGATTCAAATGAATTCTTTTTAATGGCTGAGTAATATTCCATGGTGTATATGTACCACAGCTTCCTTATCCACTCATCTGCTGATGGGCATCTAGGTTGCTTCCATGTCCTGGCTATTATAAACAGTGCTACGATGAACATTGGGGTGCACGTGTCTCTTTCAGATCTGGTTTCCTCGGTGTGTATGCCCAGAAGTGGGATTGCTGGGTCATATGGCAGTTCTATTTCCAGTTTTTTAAGAAATCTCCACACTGTTTTCCATAGCGGCTGTACTAGTTTGCATTCCCACCAACAGTGTAAGAGGGTTCCCTTTTCTCCACACCCTCTCCAGCATTTATTGCTTGTAGACTTTTGGATAGCAGCCATCCTGACTGGCGTGTAATGATACCTCATTGTGGTTTTGATTTGCATTTCTCTAATAATGAGTGATGTTGAGCATCTTTTCATGTGTTTGTTAGCCATCTGTATGTCTTCTTTGGAGAAATGTCTGTTTAGTTCTTTGGCCCATTTTTTGATTGGGTCATTTATTTTTCTGGAATTGAGCTTCAAGAGTTGCTTGTATATTTTTGAGATTAATCCTTTGTTTCTTCATTTGCTATTATTTTTTCCCAATCTGAGGGCTGTCTTTTCACCTTACTTATAGTTTCCTTAGTAGTGCAAAAGCTTTTAAGTTTCATTAGGTCCCATTTGTTTATTTTTGCTTTTATTTCCAATATTCTGGGAGGTGGGTCATAGAGGATCCTGCTGTGATTTATGTCGGAGAGTGTTTTACCTATGTTCTCCTCTAGGAGTTTTATAGTTTCTGGTCTTACATTTAGATCTTTAATCCATTTTGAGTTTATTTTTGTGTATGGTGTTAGAAAGTGTTCTAGTTTCATTCTTTTACAAGTGGTTGACCAGTTTTCCCAGCACCACTTGTTAAAGAGGTTGTCTTTTTTTCCATTGTATATCCTTGCCTCCTTTGTCAAAGATAAGTTGTCCATAGGTTCGTGGATTTATCTCTGGGCTTTCTATTCTGTTCCATTGATCTATATTTCTGTCTTTGTGCCAGTACCATACTGTCTTGATGACTGTGGCTTTGTAGTAGAGTCTGAAGTCAGGCAGGTTGATTCCTCCAGTTCCATTCTTCTTTCTCAAGATTACTTTGGCTATTCAAGGTTTTTTGTATTTCCATACAAATTGTGAAATTCTTTGGTCTAGTTCTGTGAAAAATACCGTTGGTAGCTTGATAGGGATTGCATTGAATCTATAGATTGCTTTGGGTAGAATAGCCATTTTGACAATATTGATTCTTCCAATCCATGAACACGGTATGTTTCTCCATCTGTTTGTGTCCTCTTTGATTTCTTTCATCAGTGTTTTATAGTTTTCTATGTATAGGTCTTTTGTTTCTTTAGGTAGATATACTCCTAAGTATTTTATTCTTTTTGTTGCAATGGTGAATGGTATTGTTTCCTTAATTTCTCTTTCTGTTTTTTCATTGTTAGTATATAGGAATGCAAGGGATTTCTGTGTGTTAATTTTATATCCTGCAACTTTACTATATTCATTGATTAGCTCTAGTAATTTTCTGGTAGAGTCTTTAGGGTTTTCTATGTAGAGGATCATGTCATCTGCAAACCGTGAGAGTTTCACTTCTTCTTTTCCTATCTGGATTCCTTTTACTTCTTTTTCTGCTCTGATTGCTGTGGCCAAAACTTCCAACACTATGTTGAATAGTAGCGGTGAGAGTGGGCACCCTTGTCTTGTTCCTGATTTCAGGGGAAATGCTTTCAATTTTTCACCATTGAGGGTGATGCTTGCTGTGGGTTTGTCATATATAGCTTTTATTATGTTGAGGTATGTTCCTTCTATTCCTGCTTTTTGGAGAGTTTTAATCATAAATGAGTGTTGAATTTTGTCAAAGGCTTTCTCTGCATCTATTGAGATAATCATATGGTTTTTATCTTTCAATTTGTTAATGTGGTGTATTATATTGATTGATTTGCAGATATTAAAGAATCCTTGCATTCCTGGGATAAAGCCCACCTGGTCATGGTATATGAATTTTTAAATATGTTGTTGGATTCTGTTTGCTAGAATTTTGTTAAGGATTTTTGCATCTATGTTCATCAGTGATATTGGCCTGTAGTTTTCTTTTTTTGTGGCATCTTTGTCTGGTTTTGGAATTAGGGTGATGGTGGCCTCATAGAATGAGTTTAGAAGCTTACCTTCATCTGCAATTTTCTGGAAGAGTTTGAGTAAGATAGGTGTTAGCTCTTCTCTAAATTTTTGGTAGAATTCAGCTGTGAAGCCATCTGGTCCTGGGCTTTTGTTTGCTGGAAGATTTTTGATTATAGTTTCGACTTCCTTGCTTGTGATGGGTCTGTTAAGATCTTCTATTTCTTCCTGGTTCAGTTTTGGAAAGTTATACTTTTCTAAGAATTTGTCCATTTCATCCAAGTTGTCCATTTTATTGGCATAGAGCTGCTGGTAGTAGTCTCTTATGATCCTTTGTATTTCAGTGTTGTCTGTTGTGATCTCTCCATTTTCATTTCTAATTTTGTTAATTTGGTTCTTCTCTCTTTGTTTCTTAATGAGTCTTGCTAATGGTTTGTCAATTTTGTTTATTTTTTCTAAAAACCAGCTTTTAGCTTTGTTGATTTTTGCTATGGTCTCTTTAGTTTCTTTTGCATTTATTTCTGCCCTGATTTTTAAGATTTCTTTCCTTCTGCTAACCCTGGGGTTCTTCATTTCTTCCTTCTCTAATTGCTTTAGGTGTAGAGTTAGGTTATTTATTTGGCTTTTTTCTTGTTTCTTGATGTAAGCCTGTAATGCTATGAACCTTCCCCTTAGCACTGCTTTTACAGTGTCCCATAGGTTTTGGGTTGTTGTGTTTTCATTTTCATTCATTTCTATACATATTTTGATTTCTTTTTTGATTTCTTCTATGATTTGTTGGTTATTCAGAAGCGTGTTATTTAGCCTCCATATGTTTGAATTTTTAACAATTTTTTTCCTGTAATTGAGATCTAATCTTACTGCACTGTGGTCAGAAAAGATGACTGGAATGATTTCAATTTTTTTGAATTTTCCAAGACCAGATTTATGGCCCAGGATGTGATCTATTCTGGAGAAGGTTCCGTGTGCACTTGAGAAAAAGGTGAAGTTGATTGTTTTGGGGTGAAATGTCCTATAGATATCAATTAGGTCTAGCTGGTCCATTGTGTCATTTAAGGTTTGTGTTTCCTTGTTAATTTTCTGTTTAGTTGATCTATCCATATTTGTGAGTGGGGTATTAAAGTCTCCCACTATTATTGTGTTACTATTAATTTCCTCTTTCATACTCGTTAGTGTTTGCCGTACATATTGCGGTGCTCCTATGTTGGGTGCATATATATTTATAATTGTTATATCTTCTTCTTGGATTGATCCTTTGATCATTATGTAGTGTCCTTCTTTGTCTCTTTTCACATCCTTTATTTGAAAGTCTATTTTATCTGATATGAGTATTGCGACTCCTGCTTTCTTTTGGTCTCCGTTTGCATGAAATATTTTTTTCCAGCCCTTCACTTTTAGTCTGTATGTGTCTCTTGCTTTGAGGTGGGTCTCTTGTAGATAGCATATATAGGGGTCTTATTTTTGTATCCATTCAGCCAATCTTTGTCTTTTGGTTAGGGCATTCAACCCATTTACATTTAGGGTAATTATTGATAGGTGTGGTCCCGTTGCCATTTACTTTGTTGTTTTGGGTTCCCATTTATACAACCTTTCTGCATTTCCTGTCTAGAGAAGATCCTTTAGCATTTGTTGAAGAGCTGGTTTGGTGGTGCTGAATTCTCTCAGCTTTTTCTTATCTGTAAAGCTTTTGAATTCTCCTTCATATCTGAATGAGATCCTTGCTGGATACAGTAATCTAGGTTGTAGGTTATTCTCTTTCATTACTTTCAGTATGTCCTGCCATTCCCTTCTGGCCTGGAGGGTTTCTATTGATAGATCAGCTGTTATCCTTATGGGAATCCCTTTGTGTGTTATTTGTTGTTTCTCCCTTGCTGCTTTTAATATTTGTTCTTTGTGTTTGATCTTTGTTAATTTGATTAATATGTGTCTTGGGGTGTTTCACCTTGGGTTTATCCTGTTTGGGACTCTCTGGGTTTCTTGGACTTGGGTGGCTATTTCCTTCCCCATTTTAGGGAAGTTTTCAGCTATTATCTCCTCGAGTATTTTCTCATGGTCTTTCTTTTTGTCTTCTTCTTCTGGAACTCCTATGATTCGAATGTTGGGGTGTTTCACATTGTCCCAGAGGTCCCTGAGGTTGTCCTCATTTCTTTTTATCCTTTTTTCTTTTTTCCTCTCTGCTTCATTTATTCCCACCATTTTATCTTCTACCTCACTTATCCTATCTTCTGCCTCTGTTATTCTACTCTTGGTTCCCTCCAAAGTGTTTTTGATCTCATTCATTGCATTATTCATTTTTAATTGACTCTTTTTTATTTCTTCTAGGTCTTTATTAAACATTTCTTGTATCTTTTCAATCTTTGTCTCCAGGCTATTTATCTGTAACTCCATTTTGTTTTCAAGATCTTGGATCATTTTTATTATCATTATTCTAAATTCTTTTTCAGGTAGATTCCCTATCTCCTCCTCTTTTGTTTGACTTGGTGTGCATTTTTCATGTTCCTTTACCTGTTGGGTATTTCTTTGCCTTTTCATCTTGTTTACATTGCTGTGTCTGGACTGGGCTTTCTGTATTCTGGAGGTCTGTGGTTCCTTTTTATTGTGGAGGATTTACCCAGTGGGTGGGGTTAGACGATTGGCTTGTCAAGGTTTCCTGGTTAGGGAAGCTTGCGTCAGTGTTCTGGTGCATGGAACTTGATTTCTTCTCTTTGGAGAGCAATGGAGTGCCCAGTAATGAGTTTTGAGATGGGTCTATGTGTTAGGTGTGACCTTGGGAAGCCTGTATTTTGACGTTCAGGGCTATGTTCCTGCGTTGCTGGAGAATTTGCGTGGTATGTCTTGCTCTAAAACTTATTGGCTCTTGGGTGGTGGTTGGTTTCAGTGTAGGTATGGAGGCTTTTGGACGGTCACTTATTACTTAAAGTTCCATGTAGTCAGGAGTTTTCTGGTGTTCTCAGGTTTTGGGCTTAAGTCTCCTGCCTCTGGATTTCAGTTTTATTCTTCCTGTAGTCTCAGGACTTCTCCAACTATACAGCACTGATAAGAAAACTTCTAGGTTAATGGCGAAAAGATTCTCCCCCGTTAGGGACACCAAGAGAGGTTCACAGAGTTGCATGAAGAAGAGGAGAGGGAGGAGGGAGATAGAGATGAGCAGGAGGAGAAAAAGGGGGACTCAAGAGGAGAGAGACAGATCTAAGCAGCTGTCTGTTCCCGGAGTGTTCTTCGTAGCCCAGTCACCTACAAAGATTCACAGAATTGGATTGGGAAGAGAAGGGGAAAGGAGGAAATAGAGGTGTTCTGAGGTAGAAAACAGAGAGTCAAGATTGGGAGAGAATAATCTTTGGTTTAAAAATAGGGCTTCTCTTCTTTTTTTTTTTTTTTGTAAGGTTATAGTGTATTGAAAATGAAAATTAAGGAGTAGTAGAGGAGTACTAGAGGACTTTAAAAGAAATAAGAGAAAAAGAAAAATAGAAAATAGAAGAGAAAAAGGAAAGAAAAAAAAGAAGAAAAAAGAAAAAAAAGAAAAAGAAAAAAAAAGAGAGAAAAGAAAATTTTTTTTCCCTAATTAAAAAAATTGTAAAAATCTATGAAAATGAAAGTTAAGGAGTAATGGGGGCGTAATAGGAAATTTTAAAGGAAAATAAAAGAGAAAAAAGAAAATAAAAAAAAGAAAAAAAAAGGAAAAAAAAGAAGTAAAAATATATCTAGGAGTTTCTCTGGAGCTGTTGCGGTCAGTGTGGGTTCGGCTCAGTTTCAGATAGCTCCTCGTTCCAGCTCACACTTCTCGATATCTAAAGGCCCCCTCCGGTGTAGTCGGTGTTTTCTGCAGGGATTTTAATCTGTTGCACCAGTCCCTTCTGAAGCGGTTCCCTTTGTTTATTTGGCTTCTGTTTGCCGGTCTCTTCAGAGCCTCATTTCCGCCCTGACACAGGAGGGTGGAGGTGGACTCTTATTCAGGTAGCTAGTTCCATCGCTCTGCGGGGAGGGGCTGGCGCTGCAGGGAGGGGCTGGCGCCGCGGGGACGGGCTGGCGCTGCCGGGAGGGGCCGAGGCCGCTTTCTCAGTCTGCGCTGCTCAGGCTCCCGGCTGTTCTATATGGAGCGCGCCCCGCGCTGCACGAGGTTCCAGCCCTCGGGTGTTCCACAAAAGCGCGGAACGAAAAGCTGCGCCTGCTCTCTGGGCCTTCCCCGTCAGAGCGGTCCAGGCAGCCAGGGGCTTGGTGGGCGCACTCTCCCCAGGTGTGGCGCGCCCCCTCCCTTCCGCGGACCCAGTCTCAGTTTCCGCTGGCGCCAGGCGGGTGCGCGCGCCTTCCGCCCTCCGCGTCCCCAGCCCCAGTCCCCGCCCGCGCCGGTCGGCTGCCTGCGCCCTGTGTCTCGCCGCGACCTCCCCCTCCCCCCTGCCTCCTGCCTCTGGCGGGGCTGGGCCGGTCTGCAGCCTGCGAGCTCTTCTCTGGACTTTCTCAGTCTCTTTGTTCTGCGAACGGCGGCAGTGTGTTCCGGCTGATTAATTTACTCTCTCTCCTTTGGTCTCCCACAGTTCAAGTTGGCAACTCACAGAAGCTCCCTCCGATTGTCCTCAGGGCACTCGGGCCCGGACCCTACCCCAAGCAATGCCGCCTAAGACTCCCTTCCCGGGACGGAGCTCCGTCCTTAGCTCTTTTGTCTCACTTTTTATCTTTTATATTTTGTCCTACCTCCTTTCGAAGACAATGGGCTCCTTTTCTGGGCGCCTGATGACCTCAGCTAGCAATCAGAAGTTGTTTTGCAAAGTTTGCTCTGCCTTCAGTTATTCTTTTGATGAATTTGTAGGAGAGAAAGTGGTCTCCCCATCCTACTCCTCCGCCATCTTGGCTCCTCCCTGAGAGATGTCTTTTTCATACTAAAGGTGTAATTATCTACATAGGTCCAAGATCTAGAGGTACTGTCACACTCAAAAAGGTCTTCAAGCTGTAAGTTATACAACAAGTCTATATTCTGTAGATAATGAAGTTCTACTTTGGCTTAAAATATTTAAAATATTAATATATATGTTCACTTCTAATAATAAATGTATATAGTTTTATTTTATGATGTGAGGAAGAAAATCAAGAATTTTGATCCTTTTCTAGTGAGAATTTATTTATTCTAGAAAAATATGTTAAATCAATCTTCCAGGGAGTTAAATGACTATCTGTGTCACATGTTAAGTTTTCATATCTACTTTATTCTGTTTATTGATTCTGATTCTGTTGCAATGACCTATTAACCTATTTCTGAGCAGGCATCACATGGTTTTGAATGTAAGGCTATCATCTAGTTCATGGAGATTCAAAAAAGCACATCCTCCTTTGTACTCTTTATTTTTAAAATATTGGATTTTGAAGATGTTTACCTTTCCATGTTCACTTTAAATTATTTTAACCCATATTTCTTTAAAAAATTGAATTGTGTGTAGAACTGCATTCATTTATATTTAGAAACAATGCATGTAGAAGACAGGCAGATGTTAAAGGGCTTCATAAAATCTTTAAGGTATTTGGATTTCTTTTGCTTGATATCAGTGAGTTTAAGTGCATTTTTTGAGATCTGAAATAAAAAGTCTCTGAGAAACAAAGGAAATGTAAAATTAAAATTCTAATTTTGGTGTCTCTTAAAATTTAGAGACACCACCTTGTTTAGAGGTTGAGGGATGATTGAAATCAAAGAGGCAAGATCTGACACAAGAAATCCAGGTAAAATTACTATTGTTATCTTTGATGCTAAAAGCTCAGCTTCTCTGTACACCAGCTCCAAATCGAATCTGAGCGACAGAATTTTGAGTGAAGTAGCAAAAAAAATAGCTTTATCACTTTGCCAGAAAAAGGGGGTCATAGCAGGCTAATGTCCTCAAAACCATGCGTCCCAACTCGGAGAAAATAGTGAGAAATTTTATAGTAAGTATTCAAAGAGGGCATGATCAGCTTGTGGACATTCTTCTGATGGATTGGTGTGAAGTAAGTAGGAGTCAGCATCAACAACCTTCAGATCCAACTGCTCTGAAATCTACATGCTTGTGGGCAGAATATGACCATTGATCTTTAACTTCTCCTACCTGGTGGGGGCTTCATTATCTGCAAATAAATACAAGAAAAATGTTTAATTGTGTCTCTAGTAAACTATTTTATAAAAAATGATACAGTGAGATAAGAAATGAGGAGGTGCTCTTTTTACTATGGCTTGCAATACTTATTTTTAGTATTGAAAATAAGTATTTTTCATGTGGTTGCTACCCTATGGAACAACTTCCAACGTTATTTTTCATTTACTCCCTGACAGACCTCCTAATAAGTAGGAGCAAGTAAGACTGCTATTAGTCTCCTCTTTTTTAATTTATTTCCTTATGAGTTCAAGAAGCTGTTGCTTGCAAATATAAATTACTTGCTGAAAGTCATTCATTCACTAACAAGTGACAGAAGCAGAACGGATGTGCTAGCTAATGTGAAATAACTTTTTAAATGTTCTGATGTTGTTGCTATTGCTGTTTTTCCCTTGAATCCTTCTCTGTACTGTGTACATATTCAGTCCTAGTTACTGTCAGTTAATAAGTGTTACCTTTTGGTGCCTCAGAGAAGAGACAGTACTTACAGAAGGATAGGAGAAGATAATTTTAAAAATAAACAAAAATGAAATACAATGTTATTTACAAACATACAAAATAAGACATGTTATTTATGTTAAGATCTATGAACCTACTCAGACAGTCATGTTCTAAAAATAATGCTCATTTGGGTCATAAAAATGTTAATTGTAAACGTGAATGTCCTCACCTTCAACCATAAACCCACCATTTCCTTCAGATTGAGGTTAAGTCATTTGGAGAGTGCAAAGTAGAAAGAATAACATTTTCTTTCATTCATGATCCTTTTTTGTGTAATTCTGCACTGGGTCCCATAGAATTTTTTTTTTTTTTCAGTGTAAGTGAGCCTCCAGAATCCCTTCTAATATTATCCTTAGTGACCTCTTTCTCTCTTTTCAATAAACATGGGTGAAATGAATTTTTAATAAACCAAGTTATTCAGAGAAGCAAACATGTTAAATAGAGCAAATAGTATGATGATAAGCCAGAGGATTTAGGACAATCATCTAGTTCACACAAAGATACATGAAACAAGGCCCCATAGTCCACCTTTCAATTAGAATGAGCTAAGTCAAAAGCCGTGCCGAGTGCTGTCAGCCCAATTAGCATTCGTATTTTCAGTAGTGGCTCCATGAATAGTGCCAGCATCCCTTAAGATAAATCTGCTAGTCAGTTAATTTGTGCTAAAAATAGTTAATAAAAGAAGAGCAATTTCTCTTTTCTCTTTGACATGCAGTCAAGTACCTTCTAATACAGGGTGATGGGGCTTTGGCAGGACTGTGGTAGGATAAAAGTGCTCAGTTGTGAGCTTAATTGGCTTCCCAAAAAGCAAGAAAAGAAAAGAGTTGTGACAGTGGGGAGAGTCAAGCATTGTGGCAGAAGAGTTTTGGACACCGTAGAGAAAGGCTGGCTCTGCCTCTGGTTAGCTGAATGAGCAAGTTTTTAAACCTACTTTAGCCTCAGTTTCCCCATTGGAAATGAGGTTACAAATGTCTACCTCACAGGGTTACTATGAAGGAAATGCCAAACAATACCTGCACACAGTGCCTACCAATAAGCATTGGCTTCCATTTTCATCTTTCTTGCACATCTATCCTTATCCTTCTTTCTCCAATTAATTATATTCCTGAAGAAAGAAAAAACTATATTCAAATGATAGGAAATCACCACGTTCATTGTTACTCTTTCTCTTGCTCTATGCTTTGGCTTCTAGTTCTTTCTGTCTTAGGGAACTCTGTTCACACTCCCGTCCTCCAGTTCTGTCATTTGCTACCCATAACATTTTCCAAAAACTGATCTTCTCATGATGATCTACTTGTCCTGGTCTCATTGTCCATTACTCCTTTTCAGATAAATTATTTAGTGCCCGAGTATAATAAGCAATTTGCATTTTGACCACGGCCTCGAGGAAATAATTCCTTAAATCAAAAGCTCTGAAGGATACTCTGCTCCACGTTTTTAGCTTCATGGACTAGGAAGGCTTCGAAGTCCTAGGAGACAACTGGTAAAATCCCAAATTGGGTGCCAAGAGTGGAAAACTCCCAGCCTAAGGGGAAAGAAAGAGAAGAGCCAATGGCATCTTTCCACAGCTGACAAATATTGAAGGTGCAATGTAGATTGGGAATAATTCTGGAGTAACCATTAAGAGTTGGAAGCTCTAGCCCTCACTCTGTTCATATTTCAGTGTGTGACCTGAACAGGACAGTTTTCTTCAAAAAAAAAAAAAAGTGTATTTGAATTCAAGGATTCCTAAGAAAGCAATTTATAGTTATATGATTCCATCAATATGGTTGTCAAGGATTAATTTATTTTATCTATAAAACATAACTATAGCACTTACCACTGTTCTAAACACTTTACAAATGTGAATTTACTTAATCTTCATAATGGTATATAAAGTAAACTCTGTAAATATCTTCATAGTATGCATGAGGAAACTGAAGCCCAGAGAAGTATAGTGATTTGACCTAAGTCACACAGCTTTTAAGATATGGAGCCAGGATTTGGAAACACCAAATTGTCTCTAACACTCTGTTCTTAACCACTACACTTGGCTGTACTTAAAAATAAAATATTTATATATTCTTTTGTAAATATTTAGATGTGCATCCTAATCACTATGCTATACTAGACTAAAAAAGAACACATTTTGAAAAAATTCTGAAACCTACCTACTGTGCTCATGTCCTGGAGGTGCCCCTGACCTAGGTCATTATCAAGTCTGAAGAGGAACACTGACAATCCTTCTGCTGTCTTGCTCAGTCCATATCGCTGAGACTCCTTCTTTTCTGAAAAGTGGGAGGAAGTATGACATTTTAAAATAGTTACCCTGCATTTTCCAAGGTCGCAAAGACCAATCTGAAGGCTGATCGTTAAATGCTTTTTTTCACCACAGCCTTAGAGAATGAAGCACATTTTTAAAATGTCTCTGAAAACTTGCAGGTGGTTATCTTTTAAAGAAGCTCTTCTCTAATGGTTTCCACGAAGCAAACCTGCTCCTTGGCTTTTTTCTCTTGGGAGGACACTGCCCCATATGCCACCAAACCCAGAACTGTCCTATCACAGACACATAGTGGCTGCAAGTCAATTATTTATTTTAATGTGACCTTTGAATTCCTATAGTGGTGGTTTGGTTTCTCAGTTGGGTCTGACTCATTATGACCCTTTGGATTACAGCCTGCCAAGCTCCTTCCATGGAATTTCCCAGGTAAAAGTACTAGAGTGGGTTGCCATTTCCTTCTCCAGAGGAACTTCCCCACCAAGGGATCAAACCCAGCAATCCTACATCGCAGGCAATCTGCACCACAGGCAGATTCTTTACCAGCTGAGCCACCAGTGAAGCCTATATATTAATAGAATCCAAAGTTGTTCTCTCTGACTCTGCTTCTCAAAATATTTTAAAATGTGGTAATGAAAGACACGAGGGAGCATAGTATTATGCAAGGACTTTTTACTATATACAGTGGTCTCCCATAGCTGTCATTTTATTTTCCATAGTTTCGGTTCAGTTTAGTTCAGTCACTCAGTCATGTCCAACTCTATGACCCATGGACTGCAGCACACCAGGCTTCCCTGTCCATCACCAGCTCCCAGAGCTTGCTCAAACTCATATCCATCGAATTGGTGATGCCATCCAACCATCTCATCCTCTGTCATCTTCTCCTCCTGCCTTCAGTCTTTCCCAGCATCAGGGTCTTTTCCTATGAGTCAGTTCTTCGCATCAGGTGGCCAAAGTGTTGGAGTTTCAGCTTCAGCAGCGGTCCTCCCAATGAATATTCAGGACTGATTTCCTTTATGGTTGACTCCTTTGATCTCCTTGCAGTCCAAGGGACTTTCAAGAGTCTTCTCCAACACTTCTTCAAAAGCATCAATTCTTCGGCACTCATTTTCTTTATGGTCCAACTCTCACATCCATACATGACTACTAGAAAAACCATAGCTTTGATGATACAGACCTTTGTCAGCAAAGTAATGTCTCTGTTTTTTAATATGCTCTCTATGTTGGTCATAACTTTTCTTCCAAGGAGCAAGTGTCATTTAATTTTATGGCTGCAGTAATTATCTGCAGTGATTTTGGAGCTCAACAAAACAAAGCCTGTCACTGTTTTCGTTGTTTCCCCATCTACTTGCCATGAAGTTATTGAACCAGATGTCATGGTCTTTGTTTTTTGAATGTTGAGTTTTAAGCCAACTTTTTCACTCTCCTCTTTCACTTTCATCAAGAGGCTCCTTAGTTTCTCTTCACTTTCTGCCATAAGGGTGGTGTCATCTGTGTATGTCATCTGCATAACCTCATATGTCATCTGAGGTTATTGATAGTTTGTTACCCATAGTCAACCAGTCTAAAAACATGAAATGGAAAATTTCAGCAACAATTAAGAAGTTTTAAATTGCATGATGAAATCTCCTGCTGCCCCACCCCACCCTCCTGGGACGTGAATCGTTCCTTTGTCTAGTGTGTCCCACCTGTTAGTCACTCAGTCGCCATCCTGGTTATGAGATCTCGTGTCAAAGTATTGCAGTACTTGTGCTCAAATAGCCTTTATTTTACTTAATAGTGGCCCCAAAGTGCAAGAATAGGGATGCTAGTTGTACAGGTAAGTCAAAGAGAAGCCTTAGAGTGTTTCCTTTAACTAAAAAGATGAAAGTTCCTCATTTAATAAGAAAAGAAAATTTTGTATCCAAAAAATTGTCAATGGTAAGAACAAATTTTCTATTGGTGAAATTGTGACAGATGAAAAAGAGATTTATATTAGCTTTGCTATTGCACTTCAGAGAACAGAAGACCATGAAGTATGATAAAATGCTTAGTTAAGATGGAAAAGGCATTAAATTTGCACAGTAAGAAATTCTGAAGAAGAGGACCATATTAACATAACTTTTATTAATAGTTATTGTTGTTAATCTCCCATTGTGCCTAATTCATAAATTAAACTTTATCATAGCTATATATACACATAGAAGAAAAACTTAGTTTACATGGGTTTTCATACTATCTGTGGTTTCAGGCATCCATGCAGGGTCTTAGAACATATCACCTGCCTACAATAGGGGAAGAACAGTACTATTTCTCCAAGAAGCCCTCTGACCCTCAATCAATTTCCTGATTTTTTTAAATTGGGAATAATGACTCTGAACTTAGAGAATTCCTCTGAGTATTAGAAACAATTACATATGTACATTGCTTGATGAAGTATCTGAAACACAGTACAGTGGTTCAATAAATAATAATTTCTTCTCTATTATCCACTATTATGTAGGACCAATCAAGATTTGCATGCATTCTTTAATACAAATGGAATCCTATGATTAGCCCATATTCTCTATATCTACAAATTAGCTGCATTTTGTTTCCATTTACAATATCATTAGATTTCTATATTATCAAGTCAGGTTTTGTTGCCCACCTACTATATTCTTCACTCTATGCTAATAAAAATATTAGCATTGCAAATTCATGTAATGAATACCTACCATAAAGGAGCTAAGAATTGCATTGAAAGATAAGGTTACCATCTTCTCTTCACTCCTCACCTTCCAGTTACACACACACACACACACACACACACACACACACACACACCCATAAATATCAAAGCGCCAAATAGAATACAAGGTGATTTAGGAACAAGAGCTACACAATCAGATCATATAAAGTATTTGATCTTGATGACAAAAACTGGCAGAGTTTTCATGAAGAAAATAGATTGTAACTTGAACATTGAAGGCTGAATTTGGATGGGCAAAGAAGAGCAGGGGACATTTTGAGGTTGGAGACAAAAAATGCAGGATATTATAGGATCAAGAGACTGAACAGAATAGAAGGGGCAAAGATTGATGACTGAGAGGTGTAGGTATTAGAGATTTAACCTTGAATACTATTAATAAATTGACAAGTTAAAAGAATATCTACTGGAAGAGATGCTAGATTCCTTACCTACTATTATACATTCTATGTTTTTTCCAGACATTAGACTCTCAAATTTGGACTCAAATACACAGGACTAATTTGGTAACCAGAAATCAAGACAGTTTTACATTACATATGACCTGATTTTTAGGATTTTTCTTTTTTAGTTTCTCCTAAATTTAAAAGTCAATATTTGTAAGGCATACTGTGCTTTATTGTACTTCATTTTATTGCTTTTTGCAGATAAGTGCACTTTTTACAAATTTAAGGTTTGTGGCAACCCTGTACCAAGCAAGTCTATTCATTTTACCAACAGCATTTGCTCACTTTGTGTCTCTGTGGCATCATTTCATAATTATCACAATATTTCAAACTTTCCCATTATTATTTTATTTTTTGTGGTGATCTGTGATCAGTGGTCTTGGATATTACTATTGAAAAAGATTATGACTCACTCAAGGCTGAGATGATGGTTAACCTTTTTCAGCAATAAAATATATCCAATTGAAATACAGACATTTTAAAAAACATAGCATTAGTTTTCTAGGGTTTCCATGACCAAATATAACAATTGGGAGGCTTAAAACAGCAGCAATTTATTTTCTCACAGTCCCAGAGCAAACAAGTCTGAGATCAAGGTATTGACAGAGTCATGCTTTTTCTGCAATCTATAGGAGTGAATCCTTACCAGCCTCTTCTCACCTCAAATGTTTGCCAGCCACCCTTGGCTAGTGGATGCATCACTCTGATTCCTGCCTCCACTGTCACATGGCTTTTCCTTCCTGTGTGTACCTGTCTCTGAGTCTGCTCTCCTTTCTTATAAGGGCATTGCTTATTTTGTATTAAGGGTCCATGCTACTAAAGTATGACTTCATTATAATTTGATTTCATCTGCAAAGACCATATTTCCAAAAACAGATCACATTCAGGTCCTAGGGATTAGGACTTCAATATAGCTTTTCTAGGGGGGCACAATCCAATTCGTAACAAAGAC
The DNA here is from genome assembly GCF_910594005.1 of Cervus elaphus. Lineage (NCBI taxonomy): Eukaryota > Metazoa > Chordata > Mammalia > Artiodactyla > Cervidae > Cervus > Cervus elaphus. The sequence goes on along the minus strand of NC_057815.1, from coordinate 73,797,683 downwards.
CATTACCTGAGAGACAGGAACGAGCCCTTCATAGATCACAGAACACAGCACACTGTACCTGAAGCTGAGGCATCCTGGAAGTGCCCCAGGATTCGGTAAACATTGCTGAGCCTCAATCTCACGTTTCCACTGTTATTTCTGCTTTTGACAGTTGAGTTTTAAGAATAAAGTATTTTGCCAGAATAAAAATGTGCACATTTATATACATTTGATTTTGTGCAACAGTTTCATATTCATCATCACATTTGATTCTCAGAACAAAACTGTAATTCACAAATTACTATTGTTAAGTTATTTAAACTCAAGAACTTGTCTTCCACAACAGGAGACATTGAAAAATGAAAATTCTAAGCAGATCTGCACATTATTGCCTTACTGTCTTAATCCTCGACCTTGAAGAGTCTCATCAAGCTTCTTAACACTGACTGACCCACCACCTGTCAATCAGCTCGTCAGTGGTTCCTCCCCACGGGAATACCTGTCCCTTTCACAGCTCCTTCCTAAAAGAGAAAAGAGAAGAGCTAAAAAGGCACATCTAGATTATTCTCCATAAATTTATCATCACAATGAAATCATTCCAATCTTTTTGGAACTAACAAAGGGATAGAGAAGCCAGAATTGCTACCTTGATTGTATTCCCTGAGATCAGTCCTGGGTGTTCATTGGGAGGACTGATGTTGAAGCTGAAACTCCAATACTTTGGTCACCTGATGCAAAGAGCTGATTCATTTGAAAAGACCCTGATGCTGGGAAAGATTAAGGGCAGGAGGAGAAGTGGACGACAGAGGATGAGATGGTTGGATGGCATGACCAACTTGATGGACGTGGGTTTTGGTGGACTCCGGGAGTTGGTGATGGACAGGGAGGCCTGGCGTGCTGGGATCATGGGGTCGCAAAGAGCCGGACATGACTGAGCGACTGCACTGACCTGAACACCTGGACGGAAACATCAGAAGAAGCAAAGAAACTTTTACTTGCAAAATTCATTACCCACACTTTTTTCAGATGAGAAAAGTGAGGCTCCATGTGATAAGGTGATTTATTAAGTTTTTTTTTTCCTGTTTGTTTTCAATGTTTGTAACGCTTTCCATTACATCACAGTTGTCCTCTCTGGGTAATAAGCGTACTTATCAAACAAGGTCTTCCCTTGATGGCTCAGTGGTAAAGAATCCTCCTGCCAATGCAGGTGATGCAGGTTTGATCCCTGGTTTGGGAAGATCCCCTGGAAAAGGAAATGGCAACCCACTCCAGTATTCTTGCCCAGGAAATCCAATAGACAGAAGATGCTGGGCTACAGTCCATGGGGTTGCAAAGAGTTGGACACCACTTAGCTACTGACCAACAACAACAACATTAAACATAATCTGGTCTCTTCATTGTACATTGTGCTATGGTTTCTATCAGTTTCAATTCTTAGACCAGCAGAGCCTACTGTCACATATCTCAAATGATATAATTAATTCTTAGAAATTATGCTTTGCCATATTTTCCCAGTCAGAATGGATCAGGTTGGCATTTTGAACTTCACTTGAACTCTTAAGTGCTAAAAATAACTGACTCTTGAGAAAATAAATCCTTTATATTCTCTTAAGCACGAAAGTTGAACTTTCTCATAAGAAGTTAAGCATGTTGAGTTGCCCCTTTAGAGCAGGAATCAATGCATCCATCAATTAATTATGTTCCTCTTAACATGTCAGCCATCTCGTCTCATTTCTGAAAAATCGTCCCATGAGCCTCCTATCTGAAATACCAAAATTATCCAAATTCTATTTACTTCAAAGCACTTTACAAGATCATAAATTATAAAAATTGTATTGATTTTCTATATTTTCCATTAGAATGTGAGCTCAGTTACGACAGAAATTTCATTTGTCTTATTTACCCTTCTTTCCAAGCATAATTTCTAACAAGCAAATACAAAGTTAGCTGAAAAAATAAGCAAAGCAGTGTGATCTTTTTACCCTTGTTGGACAATATAATACTTTTTTATTTGTGCTTTACACAGATAATTCACTTATTTTTGACAGTCTTTAGGCACTAAAACATTTCTTTTTTAAAGATTTTTTAAATGGACCATTTTTTGAGTCTATTGAATTTGTTGCAGTATTGTTTCTGTTTTGTGTTTTAGTATTTTGGCCATGAGGTGTATGGAATCTTAGCTCCCTGACCAGATGTCAAACCCACACCCCCTGCATTAGAAGGTGAAGTCCTAACCGCTGGACCACCAGGGAAGTCCCTAAGCACTAAAACATTTCCGACAGTTTTAATGTTCTCACTCTTAGATTCAGAATTTAGTAGAAACAGTGATGATGCAATGTTGGGGAAATGTCCTTTGCCTCTACAACCATCCTCATTGTATTTTATCTTCCAATATACTGTGTTCTGTTTTGTTTTCTTTTTTCCCAGTTCTTAGGATCATACCTGTCCTATTTAGGATCAATCCATTCATACCTGAACATAAGTATTTGGAGATATTTGATAAGTAAGTTATTGAAATGTACTGAATTTCTACATTTGTTCCAGGTATTGGAAATAATTATCTACTAATATTAAAGCAGTGCTAAAAATGTGGAACATTTCTTTTTGCCTTAATTATTTAATGTTAGTATACCTTAAATGTTATCATTAATTCCTTTGAAAACATTAAAAAAAAGCCAAAACCCTAAAATTAAGAAAAGTTGAGTAACTTTTCTAATGTTCCACAAACTTCTCTTCCTATCTTCTGGCTCACATTTTGTTATGACTAGGAACCTATACACATATAATAAGCTGATGAAGAGAATTATCTTTGAAGTTTAATTGATTTGGATTTGCATTCTAACTGGCATCAGTTTTTGCTTGTTCTATGACTTCTCTGAACCTTAGTTTCTTCATCTCTGTGTTAGGTAAATAGTGATTTAATCATGGCCTGTTGTGGTGGGTCTTAGCATATTGACATCATGTGCTTATGAAAAGATGTTAAACTCCTGTGGTGTCAATCTGCTTCCCCGTACTGATAATAAGTCAGTAGTGATCCGAGAATTGTACAAACTACATGACAATCATGGGCAAGAGATCTCATAGCAATTGCTAAGAATTCACTGTCTTCATATATGGATAGCTTCTTGTGAATATAGCCTGCTGTCTTCTGTGGACCGTTCCCATAAAAGCAACTGTGACCTTTTACCTTGCAGTAGTCCCTTTGTTCTTGGCTGTTTTCATTTCCCACTTCAGCTAGACATTCATAAGTATTTTGTTGCACCACTTTTCTGCAGATACAACTTTTCTTAACATGACCTCTTACGTGTCTGTCCTTGGCAATGTGTAAAAATCCATTGCCAGTTGAGGATTTAATCTTCATGTTTAACTGACAGCCCAGCCCACCAAACTCAATAGCTTTATAAAATATCTTGCTGTCAAGAAGTAATATTTTATAGCTTCTTGAGTTTTTTCCATATTTCTAGTGTACTTGTTTGCCCTTAAAACGTTTAGTGAATGATAAATATCTTCCTAGAATAACCAATAAACATGTACATATGCTACTGGGCAAAAGACAATATCGGTTCATTCACTGTGCAAGCCATTATGATTGATTAAGTGCTCATTGGGTCCTAAGATATAAAATATAAGAATAGGTAAAGTGAGAACCACCCTCCTAGGCTGGGGCCTTGGAGCACTCTTGAGAAACTCTCTCTGTCAGTCCTTTTTCTTTCCCTCCTTTCTTTTTCATCTTCACTATCTATTGCCTTTTTTTTTTCCTGGCTAGATATAGTTGGAGGCACTCTTAAGATAAAATATCAGTTAGGAAAATAAATTCTAGTCTCTAGTAGCTAAATCCAAACAACACAAAAACCAAAGAAAGATGCCAGGAAAGGAAGAGTCACAGAAGAGCTCATAATTTCCAAAGGTTTTCAATTACATTCCACCAAGTTTTAGCAACTTCATTCATTGCCCCTACTAATTAGTTGGGCTTCCCAGATTGTGCTAGTGGTAAAAAAAAAAAAAAAAAAAAAAACAACCAAAAACCTGCCTGCCGATGCAGGAGATGTAAGAAATGTGGGTTTGATCCCTGGATCAGAAAGATCCCCAGGAGGAGGGCATGGCAACCAGTTCTGGTATTCAAGCCTGGAGAATCCCATGGACAGAGGAGCCTGGCGAGATATGGTCCATAGGGTCACAAAGAGTTTAAGGCGACTGAAGTGACTTAGCATGCGTGTACTAGTTAGCTATTGGCTATGTCTGTGAGGTCATATTTCTTAAAATTATTTAAAAATCCTTAAAAAATAGTGTCTTTGCCTCTGAAAGTAAAATTCTTAGTATATATTATAAAAAATATTGCATTTCGTTTTCCCATTTGTTGACCCTTTACAGTAGGGGCCTTGATGGCTCAGACGGTAAAGCGTCTGTCTACAATGAGGGAGATCCTGGTTCGATTCCTGGGTCGGGAAGAAGCGCTGGAGAAGGAAATGGCAATCCACTCCAGTATTATTGCCTGGAAAATCCCCTGGACAGAGGAGCCTGGTAGGCTACAGTCCATGGGGTCGCAAAGAGTCAGATACGACTGAGCAACTTCACTTCACTACAGTAGGCATGATGGGAAATTTTGTTTCAGTTTTCCAAATGAGACTTGTAGAAGTGACTTAGGTAAGGCCACAGAGCTAATAAGGGCCTTATTAACAGAGGCTAATAACCTAATAAGTGTCACAGCTGTGCTTTATTTCAGTTTAGAACTGTATGTTCTAAGGACACCCAAGGCGGTGCTTATGAAGCTCCTAAAAGTGGCATTAATGTTCACATAAGCATCTAGGGAGCCACGGTCTCATAGACTGGTCTGAGTTTCCATACCTGAGTGTCTGGAAGAGTCTGATACACTTTGGTGAGAGTATGGGAGCACTACTTCTGCCCTGCATCTTCTTATCTGTGTAATACCCCAGATACTGTCTGCATCAGGAAGCACCCCCAGGGTGAAATTGATGATTCATCATCACAGTCCTGCCTGATGTACATAAGAACTCTAGGAAGAGGTGTCCAGGCCAGTACATCAAAAAAAGACTGGTGTCAGAAATTATCTCTCCTGTTTTAGATTTTTCTCACTGCCTAGCATACTGAGGCATTTGTTTTAATATTCAATATCTATCTTCATGGAGAGAATTTTATTCTAGAGTTGCTATCAACATTTTAGAGGGGCTATAATTGAGCACCTACTGGTGCCAAGCATTTGGCTGGGCACTTTAAAATCATTATTTTATACAATGGCAATAATAAAACTATGAAGAAGTTGTGTTTTACCTAGCTTATCGTACGAAAATTATACCAAGAAGGTGGTGATCTCTTTTACATAAGTAAGTCAAGTTTTAGGATTAGTCAGGACAAAATTCTTCCAAAACCTAAATTCTAGGGCTTGTCTCCTATTAACCAATAATGGTTTATTAATCAAATGGTTCTCTTATTTACTGTTATACCTTCTAACTGTATTGGAACTTTTGTAAATTTTTATTTTATTCATTTAGTTTTGGCTGCACTGGATCTTCGTTGCTGTGTGGGCTTTTTCTAGTTGCGGTGAACAGGGCTACTCTCTAGTTGCAGTGCACTGGCTTTTCATTGTGGTGGCTTCTCTTGTTGCAGAGCATAGACTCTAGGCACATGGGCTTCAGTAGTTGTGGCTCATGGGCTTAGTTGTCCCACAGCATGAGGAATCTTCCTGGATCAGGATGTTCCTTCATTGGCAGGTGGATTCCCAACCACTGAAACACCAGGGAAGTCCTAAATCATTTTTAAATCTAACTTTATTCACGTGTGTGTGTTTGTGTATATATATATATAAATATATATATGTATATATATATAAATATATATATATATAAATATATATATATATAAATATATATATATATATGCATATATATATATATAATTCCCTATCATTTTTTCCTATGAAACATCTTTTTTCCTTCTTATTTCAGCCTCAAAGGTAAGTGTGATCATTTTGAGGCCCCCAAATCCATTGCTACCAATCATGTCACCATCTTTTCTTTAGTTTATCATTTCTTAATGTTTGAGCTCTCAGCCAATGCTTCAATGTAAGAATCCATAGTTGATCAATGGTTTTGTCATCAGTGCTCTATTAGTAGAACACTTCCAATACTGGGTTCTGCAAATGTTAACATTTTAATATTGACTTTTTATAATACTAGGAATCCACATCACTAGACAATGAAGATGATTACTAAAATTTAAATTTATTGAATTCCTACTACATATTTTCTAAAATTACATCATTTAACATTATCGACAAGCCTACAAGATAAGAAAAGATTATTTACATTTTGCAGAAGTAGAATCCATAGCCATTATAAAGTTGGGCAGACAATAAATAATGAAGCTTCTATTTGAATACAGTTCTGTCTGATTTTAAAGTCCATGCTGGGTCCAGTGATGCCTTCAGTTCTCAGAATCAAGCAATGTTTTCCTGCAAGGATGTGTCACTGCCTTCTTTGTTTTAGAAATTTCAGATTCCAATATAGACCTAAACTACAGGCAGAATATTAGCTCTGCAGAGGTTTTAAAATCCAAAAAGATATATCATATATCTACTTTGTAATATTAAAATATTTTTGGTAGATTGATCCCATTTTTCATCAGGAAGAAGAAGTAGTCCTGGAAGAACTGGTGCAAACAAAAAATTTGCCTGCTGAGGCTATTTCTAAACTCCTTCTAGATAACCTTACTGCATCCAGAATGTTTTTGAGCTGGAAGAAAATCTCTGGCAATGTGGGGAATGCAAATTTACATTAATGATCAGGGTCTCAGACCAATCTACTCATTCTCCAAATTTATCATAGACATATTTAATGAATGCTGACTCTGAGGAAACTGGCTTCCCAGCACAGGATTCTGCCTCAAAATTTCAGGATCCATTTGAGAGCTTAGCTAATGTTTATGTATTTCAAGACAAGCATTAGCTATAAATCCTGGATTAATATACATGGAGCAGAGATAGGAACAAGAGTGAAGAACACAGCAAGAGCTTCATTATTCAGCTATAAAAATATTTCCATGCTGGAGTTGGAAAGGACCTTAGAAATAAGTGGGTCTGACCTTCTTATCATGTTTCTATTCATCATAATAATAATACATTCTTAGGAAAGAAAATCTGAAAACTCAGAAAAGCAAACCAGGAAAAATAATTTACCCTTAGTGTTAAGATCCCAACACAAACAGTGATATGCTGCAGAATTTGTATCCTTTCCTTTATTTCTATGAAAAGATGATTTTTAACTCAGTTTAAATAAATTATATATGCAATTACATTCAGTATATTATTTTTACTTAATATTATAAAATAAGCATTATTCTATGGGATTATACTATTTTTCAATGAGAATTTTAGTTGTTAATGTCTAAATCATATTCTACTTTGTGAAAACATCATACTTTATTTAGCTAATCTCAGTATTTGGACATTTCTACTCCTTTCCATTTAGGTCATCATACACAATTCTACAATAATCATATTCAAAACTAAAGCTTTTAGTTTCTTAACATTTTTTTCTAAATTAGATTCCCAAATGTGTAATTACCAGGTTAATATTATGTATAGTCAAATTGCTCCTCAAACAGATTTACTACTAGTAATGAAATGTAAATCTCAAATGTCTGCATTCTCAGTGTTCTCATAGAACACATATACACACATGTATGCAAAACACACAAATTCAATATTCAATATCACTGCATTACTGCCTTTAGACTTAGCAAGGATAGCCCTTGGACTCTGTAGGACCACACTGACCTTCTTCTAGCCATACCACTCTCCAGGAGACAAAGATTTCACAGGTCCAAGTAGACATAGAACACCAAACTCGTGTCCCGTTTTTTACAATGCTGTCATTACATTGAGCGCTAAAATATCATGTTCAATAGAATCTACATTCATTTCCAAAGGTTTTTGGGACCTTCTTCCCAGGCCAGTATTCCTAACAACAAACTGCTCAAGGAGTGGGCAAGAGATAGCTCTTTGTGCAGACAGTGAGGTATAGAAGAATCTAGACAAAGCTTGATCCTGCGGTCTTAGGTGTATGTATATGCATATGTATGCTGAGTGTGTTTAGAAGAGTAAGAAAAGCTCTGCTATCACCTCTCTTTCCTATTATGATCCAGAATAGAATGGTGAGGCATAAAATAATTCTAAACTCAAATTTGACTTCATAGGTCCTTATGGAGATATTTTTGTCAAAGCAGAAAGATGAAAATGCATTTTTTTTCACAGTTTGTTTTGCTTGGTTTAAATCTCTGAAGTATTTAGAAATATGTAGATCCATACTCTGTAGATCTCTATTTGTGTTCTTACCCTGGGCCCTACAGATCACAGGGGCTGAACTGCCTTTTAAATTTTTTATAAATTAAATGAATAATACACTAGAAATGTTTATTGTCCCAAACTTATTAATTTGTCTAAAAGAAGTAGAGAAAGTTAATGAGACCGAAGTGAATATATAAGGAAATTCTACCAAATCCTTTAATGATGAGATAAAGACTGAACCAAAAAAAGGAAACTCTAGACCAGCATTTTTGTTTAGTTGTTAAGTCGTGTCTGACTGTTTTGCGATTTCGTGGACTGTAGTCTGCCAGGCTCCTCTGTCCATGGGATTTCCCAGGCAAGAACACTGGAGTGGGTTGCCATTTTCTTCCCTAGGGGATCTTCCCAACCCAGGAATTAAACCCCCAACTCTGCATTAGCAGGTGGATTCTTCACCACTAAGCCACCTCCCAGGGAAGCCCTTTCTATATTCGAGGACTGATGAAATAAGTAAAAAGGAATATTAGCATATGAAAAGAGAGAAAATGAACATTAAGCATTTGATGTTTGTTGGATTTGAATTGGAGGTGTCAGTATGAAATCTTGGTTTTAAAGAAAGGCCATATAGATATAAATATGCAATAATAGTATGCATATATTTGAATATGTACACATTGCATTTATTTTCCCACCCAAATTCTAGAATTATGACACCTCAGTAATAACAAGCATACCTTGCTCCCAGGACTAGGTTTTCTCATAATAAACATAAATGGGAAAAAGAAGTAAAAAAAGAAAAAACTAATATAGAATAAATACTTGAGTTTGAGAATTATAATTTGGCAACCATCAGAGTAACAATTGAATTAGGCAAAAATCGTCAAAGTGCTGGGTAAAATTTGTTGAGAAACAGAGCATTTGCGTAGTCTCAAAGTATCTTTTCAAAGTTATTTATTATTTATAAGGGGGAAATCCAGTAACTTTGCCATGGAGATCTGACAGATGTCACCTTAAGGAAGCAATTACATTTACCACCATTAATGGGACAAACATCATGTGCCTCCATATATAATGCTAATAAGGTCACTTCACTTTTGTAATATTCCTTCTTAAACTGAGCCACCTAAATCTTATCACAAGGAAACATCAACCAAGCCCCAAATGAGAGACATTAAAAAAAAAAGCTGTCCTGTACTTTTCTCAAATGTTAGTATCATGGAAGACAAAGAAAATCTGACAAAACAATAGTTGATCCTGGATTGGCCCTGGGAATAGCAGCAAAGGAAATTATTTCTGAAGACTGATAGAATGTGTCTAGGATCTATAGGTTAGACAATATATTGTGCTATTATTGGTTACATTAGCTTAATAATTATGCTGTGGCTAAGTAAGATAATATTCTTCTTCAAAAATGCATGCTAAACATTAAACAGTAAAGCGGCATCATGACTGCAACATTTTGCCAAATTATTCAGAAAAATTATTATAGGACAAACATGCACACACATATTATGATAAAGCAAGAATTACAAAATATTTACAACTGCGGATTCTGGGTGAGAGTACCATGTAGTTTTTTGTACTACTCTTACAACTTTTCTGTAAGACCGAGAGTATTTGAAAGCAAAAAGTTACAGTCACAATGGCAAGAACAGATTAAGATGATATGGAAGTCTTCCGGAAAAGAACATTCTTCTCTTACTTCAGGTTCCTGAAAGCTGGGTTTTAGCCTCACTGAGCATCTGCAAATACTGAAATAAGGTACCCCAGAAGTGAAAGGAAAAAAAAAAAAAGCAATGTTTGGTGTAAAGGGAAGGGTGAGCTCATTGCCCAGCCTCTTAATAATAGCCTTTCTTCAGATGCTATTTATATAGGACAGCGAGAGAGAGAACCTCCTCTCAGATAAAGGCCTGTTAAAAGCAGAATGGATCTAAGGATTGATTGTTTATCAGCCTACCCTTCAAGGCGGCCCATGGGTCATGACAGAGTTGGAAGGTGTATCACCTGAGGAAGACTACAATGTTGTCCAGTCAACTCATATGGTATTTTACCATACACTCCATCTATATGCTGTCTCTTGGGAGCCTCCCTTTTCTAATTACACAGTGCAAACTGGGAAAGGTTGAGTCACGGCTTTCTATTTGAAGTCTAAGTATGCCAACGTGTTTAGAAGACTGTGTATCTGGGGGCCTGTCTGCTTTTGAGGAAGCCTCAGCATTACCACAGTTCTAGTACTCCAAGACCATCTAAACGGAGTCTGTCGGGCACTTGCCTAGACTGAGTTTCTGACATTAAACCAAGACAAGATTAAGAACTTTACCACTCTAAATATTAAAGCCACAAAATTACCTCTGCCATCTTGGCCACATACAGTATATTTCCACAGCAAGACAAAGCTATACTGTAAAACAAGTATAAAGTCAAACAGAGTTCTATTTTTTTAATGATGGCTATGTCAGTACTGTTATTGTTTTTAAAGTTATCAAACATGAAATAGTTCTTTTTTATATGTGGCAATTTTTTAAAAAATTTATTTACTCCCTTATTTTATTGTTGTCTGTGGGCTCAATAGTTGCAGTGCATGGGCTTAGTTGCTTCGAGGCAGGGGGGATCTTCCCAGACCAGGGATCAAACCTGTGTCTCCTGCATTGGCAAGCACAAGGAAGTCCAGAATAGTTCATTTATTTTCTTCTCACTTGTACCTGTGCTTGTCATTAGCTTTAACTTATAGTTCTTCTGCCTGTTCATAAGATAGCACCATAGCATCTTGAGAACACACAGCTCCCTGATAGGAGATACTCAACAGGGGAACTGGGGAAGGACGGAAGGATGCTTATTTCCCTAAGATGTATCACAATCATCTGAAGTGGTGTTTCAATGTACCCGATGTACCCAAGCCCTTCATGTCCGAATGAATAAACCCTACCCTCTATTCTCTTTTAAGAAGGACTGCAACTTTTGAGGCACCGTTACCGATAAGTTTAAATTTCTCAGCTCTGTGAATGCTGGGGAATCAGATGAGGAGAAAGGATAGGATCTAATGTTCTAAAGATACTCTTTTACTGCCTAGGGGAGAGTAGCTGTGCATTCTTATAGCATGCATCTTTTGTGGGAACTCTGGTCCAGCCAGAAAGATCAGTAAAATAAAGGTGATACCTGAGTTCCAAAACTCTATAACTAAAATAAAAGAGGATAAGGCTTTTTTAAGAGCCAAGATATTTGGAAACAAAGGAGTATATCTAGGCTTTAATATAAAAACCTCTGATTTAAGTTCTCTGCAACACAGCGCCAGCCTTCTGTAACCTGCTGCCTCTGCCAGGCTTGCACTTGGCCTCTCCTCTCCAGTAACCCTATGGCAGGTTCCCCCACTGCTCCCAGGCCTAGCCAGACTTGTGACTCTGTGTGGAAATCTGGTTTTTGAGAATTAGAAAATAACTTGACATTTACTAGGCTATAGTTCCTTGTTTGTCTTTCTGAGTAAGTACTATTTAACCTGAAGTAAAATAAAAATGACCATCTTCCCTAAATGTCCATATTTGTTGACATTAACTAAAGAATCCCATGGATCCCCTTTTTAGAATTTAGAAAGTTGATCGTTTCTCCAGATGTATCTTAATGAGGACCCTAATTAACATTCCCAGATCAATTAAAAGAACTCCATTGATTCTGATTATAGGCACTGAAATTTTCCTTAAAAGTACTGATTGATTCACTAGCCTGTACTCTCTTGTGAGCAAATTAAAGCCATTGTGAGCTATTGTTTTTTTAATTGAGGACTTCAGTACCTGCTGTAGTGCCAGATAAACAGATATGGTTTTTATATTTGACATTCTTCTGAGGAAAAAACATATTAACACGCCACATCAGGAAATCAATCCAGGACACCATGCTTTGTCTTTAATGCTATGAAACTGTCTTCACCTCTAAATCATAGACCAGAAAATTATTCTTTCCAAACAAATAAAATGCAGCTTTATTTATAATCACAGGCATTTTTGTTGGGAAAATTTATTCATCAACAACTCCTTAATCACTGGTAAAGATCCTGCTAATGTTTTTTTGGGTCAAGTGAGTACTACAAATTCTTATGAATATGTGACAAAACTAGATTTATTTAAAGAAACAAAAGGTTTTCTGCAATTTGACTCATAGAATGTAAGGTTAGTGCAAAGATCCAAAGTTCCAGTAGAAATACTACCATGACATCATTCTTATTCCGAGATCTACTTGACGTTAATGAGTAATACGGGCAGCCATGTTGAATGAGGAGCATTGAGGTTCTGATACATGGAGCCCTCACAGCAGCGACCTCCAGACCTTCAGCCTACTTCAGATCCACTCTGCTCACAGCAGCTCTATACAGGTTGCTGTGCGAAGTCGCTTCAGTTGTATCCGATTCTTTGTGACCCTATGGACTATATATATAGCCCACTAGGCTCCACTGTGCATGGGATTCTCTAGGCAAGAATACTGGAGTGGGTTGCCATGGCTTCCTGCAGGGAAACTTCCCCACCCAGGGATGGAACCAGCATCTCTTACAGCTCCTGCATTGGCGAATGGGTTCATTGCCACTAGCACCAGCTGGGATGCCCCATACGTGTTGCTAGGTATAATTAATAAAAGTATTTAAATTATTATTTTTTGCTTCTCTTTTTCTATTGTGAGTGCCTCACCACAATAGAAGTGCTGTCAAAATACAAAACATCGTTAAGAGCTTTTTTCTCAAAGCAAGATGTCTTGTTTCTAAGCGTTCCCTGAGTTTCTTCTGGAGAGAATTTTTTTTTTTTTAAATCAGATAAGCCAAAAAGTAGAATATAATTTGGTTCTAAATTTATTTTGAACTTTGACATTCCAAAATGGCCTTGTAAATATTTGTAAATAGAGACTTGGTTTTATTTTGGGCAAGTTGTAGGAATTTTATTTATTCTTAAAAAATTCTGGTAATAGTAATAATACCAACATACATACTTAACATTTATCTGAAATTTATATTTGCTCATTGACATAATCAAGCTCCCCAATGAGAAATTTCTAATAATTCAGCATTTTTTTTCTTTCTACCTTTAATTTAATAGATTCAAGAAGATATTTTTCTATTACAAATATCTAAAAATTTGGTAGAATTTTAGGGAAATGTTGAAATAGCAAATTTTTGTAGATAAATGATATCCATAAATAATGGATGTCATCAATACGCAAATCTTTTGAGAAAATCCAGGCTAGTGACTCACTGATTCCAAACACTCCTTCTTTATTTGCCTACATAATTTTATTCATGCAGGTCATTTTCACATAATAAGTTGTATCCCTACTCAACTTCTCCCATCCTTCAAGACTCAATTTAAATTCTGTTTTCATATTTCATAAAATTTCATCTTACTACCTAATCTCACAATGGTGTGAGTGAGTGAAGTCGCTCAGTCGTGTCCAACTCTTTGCGAACCCATGAACCATAGACTACTAGGCTCCTCTGTCCATGGTATTTTCTAGGCAAGAGTACTGGAGTGGGCTGCCATTTCCTTCTCCAGGGGATCTTCCCAACCCAAGGATGGAACCCAGGTCTCCTGCACTGCAGACTACTGTCTGAGCCACCAGGGAATTCCCTCACAATGGTACAATGGTGTTCTTGTCTGAGCCATTCTCTTTATTTTTAGTATTAAAGTCATAAGTTCTAGAGTCAGACTGATCTAAGGTTTGAGTCTAAATTTTTCCACCCACTGCTGGGTGAACCAGGTCTTTTAAACCCTTTAATCATTTATTTCCCCTTCTGTAAAATGATGGTGATGATACTTATTTGAGGATAAATCTGATGAAGGATGTAAAGGATTCTGCACAATGCCTGAGCCATAAAAAATAATAAATGTTGCCCTTAATATCATGACTGGCATCCTGATTCTACCAGAGTAGGAATAAAATATGGGCACCTCTTTTTAACACCCAAACTAATACTCCAAGATCTCTATCTTGTTTGCATAAACTTGTCTTTCTTTGTTTCTTAGTCCACCTCCATCCTTAGTTACATAGTTTTTATATACAATATTCAGGAGACTTTCCATGCTCACTGCAAGATCTGCCTGGAATATTCCCTTCCCTGGTGCTAGAGTAGTGATAGTCACGCTTGGTCAGTCACGAGGCCCACTATTTCCCATCAACCATACTTTAAATTTCTTGAAAAGAAAAGTCCGCCTTGTAACACGATTAGCAAGTAGTGCTAATTAACTTTATAGCTGTAGCTTTTTGCTTTCTTCCCTGATGATCTGTAATAATTTTATTATCCCTATAACCCCCATAGCAGTTGTACACATAGTAGTTGTACAATAAATATTTTATTTCCATGATCATCAGCCTACAAACAAGGCCTTTCTTTACTTTTTCTTTCTGTTTCTTCCATTCTTCTCTCTTTGGTGAAGTTGCTAATAAATTGTGAAAAGTCCAAAGCTGGGACTAAGCCTAGGGCTTAGATAAGCCATATTGCAGAGGAGAAATCCCTGAGTGATTCACGACTGAGCTTGTTTCTATTATGACTCAGCTTCTATTTTATTTATTGACTCTGAGTTAGGATGGAATTCTACCTCAGGAAAAATACCTCAACTTTTAAGGATGAAGTGATGGTATACATATTTTTCCTTTCAGCCCCAATATTAGACCTAAGGGGTAAAATTCTGTTTTCCACTCTGAAGAGAAGACTGCAAAGTTCCCGCTCACATAACATTGACCGTGGGTAGTGTACTTTGCTGATTTGTTAGTAGTCAGAGGAAGAGGCTCAGTTAGAAGACAAATACACCAAAATGTCTGATACTTTTTGCTGAGTTAAACTGCCATGCAGTTGCCACGAAAATAAATTTAAAATAGGATTTTAAAAATCATGAAATTTTATTAAAAAGGAGAGAGAGAAAGGGTTTTAAAAGACAGGTTGGCAGCCTTCTATTTTTTCCTATAAAGTCATAAAGTTTAATTCAAAAATTTCCTGGAATTTATAGTGCCAGAGGCTAAGCTAAAAATAATTTTCCCTCATTAGATCTTGTAGTTTAACCTCTGAAGTGGAAGGTTTGTGACAGTTACATCAAGACTCCAGCTCACAAAAGCACCATTCAAAAAGGAGAAGAATGAAAAGGAACTGTTGCTATTAAATGACCCAGAGATAATGGGGGAGACAAAGAAGACTATTTCTGTAGCTTTCTGGGACCAAGCAGAGGGTTGCTGGGCTGTTCCAGATGGATCACTGCTGTCAACTCCAAAGGTAGCATGTGCTAAGTGAGCATGAAATTCTATCTGGGAGTAAAGCTTTGGAAGTTAAACTTGACAAGGACAGGAATCTAAGTGGCGGGGTGAGGGTTGGGGGAGAAGCATAAGATTTGCTCAATAACTCCAGTGGTGATTATTAGTAATTGTCTCCCTGTCTCCTTTCCCAAACACTGAACAAAACTTTTGTATTTTGTCCATGGGATGGAGAAAAACAGTCACAACAACTTAAACTCCAAGTTACTCTTGAAAATCTGAGACTAAAGGAGAGGGGTGGGGTTTATTCTTGAAATAAAAACATAAACTTTAATGCTGTTTTTCTTTGTCTTTCTTTAATTTCATGGTTGAACAAGGTTTAACACTTATTATAGTATCCTGGTCAGATTCTAATATTCTATGTTATCTACTCAATCATATTTATCCCACGCTACTAAAGGGGGAAGAAAAGAAGACAACCAATGGATTAGTTGATTCAGTCAAGTGAACATAGTCACTTGGAGTGATATGGAAGAAGGGCATTTAATATAATGAGAATTAGACCATACACAGTTCTGGAAACTGGTGAAAAAGTCTATGGAAATTGCCTCTGTGTCCAGCAGGAGCCTAAAGATGCCACAAATTCACAGAAACAGTAATTGGCAAGGAAAAAATAAAACTATACATAAAATTAGAAAGAGTAGGAACAAACTGGAATCTATTAAAACAAATGGAAATTAAC